>NW_023270323.1:41993842-42146673 GCF_011800145.1 Mirounga leonina
GGAGGGTCAGAGGGAGAAGCAGACTCCCTGCCGAGCAGGGAGCCCGATGCGGGACTCGATCCCAGGACTCCAGGATCATGACCTGAGCCGAAGGCAGTCGCTTAACCGACTGAGCCACCCAGGCGCCCCCTGTCTGAATATTTTAATTTGGATTTTCTTCTTCTCTCACTCCTTTCTTTCCCGTTTTGTATCTTGAGTTTGATGAGGTCCAAAAAAGTGTTGTGCCCTTAAATTTTTGGCCGAGTCTATCCTAGGGTCTAGCATGCAGAGAAATTCCACATGTCACTGTTGCCTTTGAAAGTGGAAAGTGTTTCGATCCTGTCCCACTGAGCTCAGCACACTTTGGGTTGGATAATAAAAACAATGGTGGAGTGTGTCTTTTCATGAAGTATGAGACTGAGCTAATGGCTACAATCTGGTCATTTGGGGAAAAGACTTCCTACAGAGTTTGGGCAGTTTTCAGAGTGGTTTGAAAAAAGAGAAGTGAGATTAGGAAGTGCACTTAGGAGACTAGGGAAGGCAGTGAGAGGATCAGAAGTCAAGTCTCTGAGGTGACCTATGTGAAGGAAGCGGATGCGGAGGTTGGGAATCCTGTGGTAGGCTGTATTTATTCTGTATTACAGATCAAAGGGTTAGTTTGGCCATTTTATCAGAAATGCAGCCTTATTTTTTAACACTATTTTTATTAAAATGAAATTAGCCTTAGGTTTGGAGAGGTTTTTCTCTTTATTTCTTTGACTGGGAATTATATAGTTATCAGAAAAGATGTTTCCTTTCTTATTGAGCTTCTTTCCCTTCTTGCTTTTCTCCTCCCTCTCAACATAATTAGAATACTTTCACTCCTTTTCCAAAACCTGAAGATGCTGTTTTTAAATAGTAGCTTATTTAAATAATAACCAAAATTTTAATTATCCCCTTTTTTTAAAAAAAGATTTTATTTATTTATTTGAGAGAAAGAGAGAGCATGACAGGGGGAGGGGCAGAGGGAGAAGCAGACTCCCTGCTGAGCGTGGAGCCTGCCATGGGGTTCGATCCCGGGACTCCAGGATCATGACCTGAGCCGAAGATAAATGCTTAACCAACTGAGCCACCCAGGCACCCCTAACTTATCTCCTTCTTAAAGCAAAAGTAATAAATCTTCATACAAACCAGTAAGAGAATACAGAATTAAACAAAGAAAAATAGAATAGTCTCCTAAAATCCCATTACCTGCACTCATATTAATATTTTGATTTATACGACACCAAACGTTCAAATTTAGGGAATGAGAAAGAGAGGCTGTGGAGGTGGTAGTGCTTGGGAGAAGAGCCAGCTATGAAACAAAATGAAATTGGAGGCTCTGACTGACCCTGGATTGTTGGCATGGACAAGACTGGAAAGCTTTGTATAACCATGTATGTTTTATTTTATTTTATTTTAAAGATTTTATTTGTTTATTTGACAGAGAGAGAGACAGCGAGAGAGGGAACACAAGCAGGGGGAGTGGGAGAGGGAGAAGCAGGCTTCCCTCGGAGCCGGGAGCCCGATGTGGGGCTCCATCCCAGGACCCTGGGATCATGACCTGAGCCGAAGGCAGGCGCTTAACGATTGAGCCACCCAGGTGCTCCTAATCATGTATTTTTTAAAACAGGATCCTGGTATGCAAATTTTTTTGTAACTTGCTGTTTTTATCTATCACAAGCACCATTCTGTGTGATTGACTAGTCTTCTAAAACATCTCTCATACAGCTAAGTATTCTGTTGTTTGAGTTTCAAAGTATTTTAAACCAATTCCCATCGGTGAATGTTTAGGTGATTCGTATCTTTTAAAAATTATAAACTGGGCAGAGATGAAGATCCCTGTAAATAAATCCATATTCATAATCATGATTATTTCCTTAGAATAAATTTTCAGAAATTTTACAGTGCCAAGGGATATGCATTTAAAGTGTCTCTCTCTCTCTTCATATATCTATATATAGCTTTATAGCTATAACACATATATAACATATCTAACATTGCCCTGCCTAGCTATGATCCAAATAGTGCCTGCCAACTTAGGTGCCCATCAGCAAGGTGTGAGAGTGTATTTTTCTCTGTATTTGCCCAGGATACAGGTACTATTCCTTTGTGAATATTAGTAGCTTGATTTCATTATCTTATGCACAAATGCCGCCACACTTATTTGTACGTCTGTGTACGTCTGATTGTATATCTGTAATCACTCTTACAGAATGTATTTTATCTCATGAACATGTCAGTCTGTTATACCGAGTGAGTTTGTAAACAGATAATTCTGATATGTCTGCTCTTAAATATACTTACCTTGACTTCCCAGGTGCCTGTAGGAACATCACCCACAGCCAGTGTCAGATGCTGCCCTACCAAACCACGCTAACACCTCTCTTCTCGATTGTCAAAAACACGGAAGTGGAGAAGTTCCTCAAGTTCTTCATGTACCTCCATCGCCTCAGCTGCTACCAACATATCATGCTTTTTGGCTGTAGCCTCGCCTTCCCCGAGTGCGTCGGTGATGCTGATGACAGGTATTTTGGAATCAAAATCATTCCGTGATAAGAGTCGGTTGTAACAGAGGTGTCTGAGAGGAATGAAATTATCCCGAGCTACCACCGTTTATTTTTGTTAAAGGAGAAAATATCCCATACCCATCACAGCCACTTGTAATTCTTTGAAACTGAAATTTTTTTGTGAAAACTTGGAATACTTTTATTTCTGGAGAGAAATTATCCCGGATGTGAGATTGAGGCAATCAGCTGGGATACTGAGGAGCTGTTTCCGTGAGGGTCTGGCAGAAGACAGCACACTCAAAGGGGTGACTGAAAAGAGTTTATTGAAGAGAAGATTTATAGAGGTATGGACAGGTTAAGAGACCAAATGATGGGAGGCATCAGGGTCTCATGATAGGGGATGCAGTTCCACCACCCAAGACGTGGAGGGGGAAAAAGGGCAGACAGCGACTGGAGAGAGTTTTAGCTATGGGCAAGGGGTCTTCCAACCAGCCAAGTCCTGCGACCCTATGCAGAGGAGCATAGCCACCAGCAGCCAGCCTGTCAGCCTTGCAGGAGAGAGAAGGAAGTACTCTGACCTCACTCTACTCCTGCCCTCCCATCTGCCGGGGCCTCCCACCATCCGAACTCACCCACAGCCATTGGGCCAGGGCGTGTTGTTGATGTGACCACAATAGATGAGGTCTAAAATCTCATCCAAATATTATTGGGTCCAAAGTCCCAAATCTCATCCTCTGAAACAGGCATAGGTGAGGTGCTGGGTGGTTCTTATGGTCAACACTAGAGCCCAGAGCAGGGTGAGGAGGGTGAAGGGTAGATGCAGAGGGACAAACAGAGAATGTCTAGTACAATATCAAATAAGATTAGAAAGAATTTTCTTATTTTGGGTGGGGGAAAGAACATTTGAGTGAGTGTGCTTGTGGATGTATCTTGTAAGCTCATTTTTTTTTTTTTTTGAGATAAAGTTGACATATAGCATTATATTGGTTTCAGGTGTACCACATAATGATTCAATATTTGAATATATTGCCAAATGATCACCACGATAAGTCTAGTTAACATCCATCACCACACATAGTTATAAATTTTCTTTTTCTTATAATGAGAACTTTTAAAATCAACTCTCTTAGCAACTTTTAAATACACAATACAATATAGTCACCATGTTGTATATTACATCTCCATGAATTATTTAGTTTATAACTGGAAGTTTGTACTTTTTGACCATCATCACCTTATTGAAATAACATAATTTCAATATTACATTATTATATTGAAATAATTTTCAGTAAGAGTAAATCAATGAAAAGTGTGTTATGGAATTTTTTAAGTTTACTAAGTATACATTTTTAAAATTTTTGCAAAGCATGTGTTAAATACGTAATCACATAAAACATCAATTATTTTCTGAATTAAAATGTTAGGGAGTTTTCAGAATAATAATGTTAGAATGAAATTCATTTTCAAGTGCAGGTAGGTTCCATGTTATTTGTACTAATTTAGTTAGTGTATAAAATATGTTTTGAACAGAAGGAAGGAATTCATTGTTTTGATTGGGGAAAGCCTACATTGCCACAGAATAAAATCTGCGTAGAAGAGAAATAGTAGATTGTTTATTGTAGAAGTAAGTAAAGAACTATGAGCAGATACTGCTTTTAGGAAAACATTTCACTAGAAAGAATCATATGCAGAGCATGCTTTCATGGTAACAAGAGAGGAACAGTGGCGGTATAACATGGCGGTTGTAATATTTTTCTAGAGCTGCTGTAACAAATTACTACAAGCTGGGTGGCTTAAACAGACCTTTGTTCTCTCACAGTTCTAGAAACTAGAGATGTAAAATCTGACAGGGCCATGCTCCCTGTGGGGGTTGTGAAGGGGTAGAAATCATTTTCTCCTTTCACCTGCTTCTGGTGGTTTCAGGCTTTCCTTGACCTATGGCCACGTCACCCCGCGCTCTCCCTCCACCCTCACATAGCTTTCTCTGTGTGTCTCTCTTCTCTCGTGAGGACACTTGTCATTGGTCTAGGTAGCCCAAGATGATCTCATCATCTCAAGGTTCTTGACTTAATTATGCCCACAAAGACCTTTTTTTTTTCCAAATAAGGTAACATTCACAGATTCCAGAAGTTAGGACATGGACACATCATTTTGGGGCCCTCCATTCAACACACGACAGTGGCTAAGAAAGCAGGCTATGGGGCCACGTGCCTCATCCTTCTCACCTGTAAAATGGAGATAATAGCTGAACCTCCTTTGCAAAGTTCACATGAGGATCAAATGACAGAGGGTGCCTGGCTTTTATGAAGAGCTCAAGAAATGTTAGCAACGGCTATCAAATCAATGGGTTGAGAAGGTGAGGTAGTACTAATGAAATTAAGAGCATAAGGAGTATTTCTAACATATATTAAGTATTGAAGGATTGCAAAAAAAGAATGTGGAATACATATGGATTAAAAGAAAATTAGGTCGAATACTCAAGGCTGTTGGAGTTGGATTCTTGTTCCACTTCTTAATTTCAAACATTTTCACTTACCACTCTTTTCTTGAATTTCTCTACGGAGTCATATGGGTGCATAAATAAAACAATGAAAGAAAGCTTCCTGGGGACTCTGAATTCATTTTGGTCTTCCTTCTTAATATAACTCAATCTCCACTCTCACTTAAATCAGTTGTAAAATTCCGGTTAAGCTCCTCATAGTCTTCAGGGCACTTTTAGGTAAAATTTGTTTTTCTCCTGACCTGGTTCATCCTGAAAAAATGCTCTCCTGTAAGTGTTTTCCATTTTCTGTTGTAATGGATAATAATTTATAGTCACTTTTCAGGTATGCTTTGGGGACTTATCCTATTTTTTATTGTTACATTTATTATTATATTTAATTTTATAATTATACTTCCAGACCAGTGCTTCCTGCTGTCATTTAGTGTGTGCATGGAAACCAGAAGCTAAATTTAATAAGCAAAGTAAGTTCATAAAGGTAAAATGTATTGTAGAAAATAGTGTAAATACAGTTTTCTTATATTTCATTATTTTCGATCATCCATTATACTAATTTTCTCTAACTATTCAAATAATGGAGAATTGCTTATATTCCATCCTAGACAAAATAGCTAATGTTTAAATTTTAGTTTAAAAAGATTAGTGGGGTATATAAATAGTATGGTTTTTAACCTGCCCCTTTGAGACCTCAAATGCTCATTAACTACATTTTATAACAATAAACGTTAACAGTTTTTATTTAGACGAGGGTTGCTATTAATAAATATGTATATCATATACTATAACACAGGCTAACTGAAGTGGTACATAATTTATATGGATTCAATGAAATTTATCTCAAACTATAGAGATCTCATTGATAAGTCATTTGGATAGCCTTAAAAATATATGTGTTAGCAGGAGTAGCTTAAAAATATCAGCAAGTAGCTGGAGAGAAATCCACAATTCCTGGGCCAGGAGAGTAACAGTTTTTTCTGGATGGCTTTTTGACACACCAGATACAATTAAGGTCTCTGGAAGAGAAAACAGGTATTGCAAACACATGCTTTTGATGTGTAATTATCACTCATACCCAAGTTGTTTAAATAATGGGCCTATAATATTGTCAAAACTGAAGGGGGGTCAGTTTGGCTTGGAAGGTCCAGTTTTGCTTCTAGAAGACACCCAGGAGACCCGCTAATGTGGGGTGACCGTCACCCACTCACATCTTCTGATACTTTGCAGAGAAACTCTGTGCTCATGAGATGAGTCCTTAACATTAAAAACTTGACATGTTTGCTATTAATTTTTTTTTCCCTCTGGACTATAGATTTGTCACTAGGTCCTTTGCAGAAATTCTTAATAGCTGTGGAAATGAAATGAAAATTCTTCATTTAGCCAGATTACTTGAGATTCAAGATTATATTTCAAACCTAGGAACTACAGGACAGTTTTCTGTTAATGTACTTAATCCCTGTAGGATTGTGATAGGAATCAAACGTGTTTCTTCAAATGAGCTTCTTAAAAAATGCTCTGCTTTTTCCCAAATAAGTATGTTGACTGGAAATTAGAAAATTTAATCTGGCAACTACAGAGAAAGCACTTGAGGGGCTCCTGGGTGGCTCAGTCGGTTAAGGGTTTGCCTTCGGCTCAGGGCATGGTCCGGGTGTCCTGGGATCGAGCCCTATGTCGGGCTCCTTGCTCAGTGGAGAGTCTGCTTGTTCTTCTCCCTTTGCCCCTCGTGCTCTCTTTCTCTCTCTCTCAATCTCTCTCAAATAAATAAAATCTTAAAAAAAAAAAAAGCACTTGAAAGTTTGGGGGCAGATGAAACCTAATTCTGCCAATTGCCAGTTATAAGACCTTGGGCATTTTAGTTAGCCTTCTGACCCGCAGTTTACTCATCTCTATAATGAGAGCCTTCATAAGCTGCATTTGTGTGTGTTAAACAGAATGATTTATATAAAGTGCCCATACATGGCCTACACTATATGGCACAGAGTAACTTCTCCATGAACAGTAACTTACTATTATTGACAGAGTAGTCAATGATGATAAGTGAATTTTCTGGGAGGGTATAAACTTCATCACTTCTTTCAGAGATGCAAGATTTGCATTTTTTTCCCCATTCTTCCCACCTTCTAAACCTGATTAGTAATGTTGAGCATCATTTCATGCTCTGTATGTCTTCTTTGGAAAAATACCTATTCAGGTCCTCTGCCCATTTTTTAATTGGGTTTTTTTTTGGTGTTGTGTTGTATAAGTTTTTTATATATTTTGGATATTAACCCCTTATCAGATATATCATTTTCAAATATCTTCTCCCATTCAGTAAGTTGCCTTTTTGTTTTGTTGATAGTTTTTTTCACTGTGCAAAAGCTTTTTATTTTGGTGTAGTCCCATAGTTTCGTTTTGCTTTTGTTTTCCTTGCTAGAGGAGACATATCAAGGAAAATGTTTCTATGGCTAGTATCAAAGAGATTACTGCCTATATTTACTTCTAGGAATTTTATGGTTTCAGGTTTCATATTTAGGTCTTTAATCCAGTTTATTTATTTTTTTAAAGAAGTATTTATTTATTTTAGAGAGCAAGAATGAGAGAGTGAATGAGCGAGCATGAATACGGGAGGGGTAGAGGGAGAGAATCTTAAGCAGACCCACCACTGAGCACAGGGCCCGATGCGGGGCTCAATATCATGACCCTGAGATCATGATGTGAGCTGAAACCAAGAGTTGGATACTTAACTGATTGAGCCACCCAGGCACCCCAGAGTTTATTTTTGTGAATTATAAAAGAAAGTGGCCCAGGGGCGCCTGGGTGGCTCAGTTGGTTAAGTGACTGCCTTCGGCTCAGGTCATGATCCTGGAGTCCCTGGATCGAGTCCCGCATCGGGCTCCCTGCTCGGCAGGGAGTCTGCTTCTCCCTCTGACCCTCCTCCCTCTCATGCTCTCTGTCTCTCATTCTCTCTGTCTCAAATAAATAAATAAAATCTTAAAAAAAAAAAAAAGAAAAGAAAAGAAAATGGTCCAGTTTAATTCTTTTGCATGCAGCTGTACAGTTTTCTCAACACCATTTGTTGAAGAGACTGTCCTTTCCTCGTTGTGTATTCTTGCCTCTTTTATCGTAGATTAATTGACCATAAAATTGTGGGTTTATTTCTGACTTCTGTTTTATTGATCTATGTGTCTATTTTTTGTGCTGGTACCATACTATTTTGATTACTATAGCTTTGTAGTATATCTTGAAGTCTGGGGTTGTGATACCTCCAGCTTTGTTCTTATTTCTCAAAATTGCTTTGACTATTTGAGGTCTTTTGTGGTTCCATCTAAATTTTAGTATTATTTGATCTAGTCCTCTGAAAAATGTCTTGGTATTTTGATAGGGACTGTATTGAATCTGTAGATTGCTTTGGGGAGTATGGACATCTTAACAATATTAATTCTTCTAATCCATGAACATGGGATGTCTTTCCATTTGTTTGTGTCATCTTCAATTCTTTCATCAGCATTTTATAGTTTTCAGGGTACATGTCTTTCACCTCCTTGGTTAAGTTTATTCTGAGGTATTTTAATATTTTTGGAGCAGTTGTAAATGGAATTGTTTTCTTAATTTCTCTTTCTGCTATTTTGTTATTAGTGTATAGTAACACTACTGATTTCTGATTTCTGTGACTTTTCTGACTTCACTTATTACTTTTAATAGTTTTTTGGTGGACTCTAGGATTTTCTATATATAGTATGTCATCTGCAAATAGCAGCAATTTAACTTTTTCCTTACTAATATGGATGCCTCTTATTTCTTTTTCTTTTCTGATTGCTGTGGCTAGGATTTCCAGGATTATGTTTAATAAGAGGGTGAGAGTGGACATCTTTGTCTTGTTCCTGATTTTATAGGAAAAACTTTCAGTTTTTTATCATTGAGTATGACGTTGGCTGTGGGTTTTTTATATATGGCCTTTATTATGTTGAGGTATGTTTCCTCTAAACCCACTTTGTTGATAGTTGAATTTTGGATGTTGAATTTTGTCAAATGCTTTGCCACATCTATTGAGATGATCATATGGTTTTTATTATTTGTTTTGTTGAGGTAGTGTATAATGTTAATTGATTTGCAAATCAACTGAACTATCTTTGCATCCCTGGAATAAATTTCACTTGATCGTGGTGAATGATCCTTTTAATGTATTGTTGAATGTGGTTTTCTAATATTTCAGTTGAGGAATTTTATATCTATGTTCATCAGCAATATTGGCCTGTAGTTGGCTTTTTTTTTTTATGGTGTCTTTGGTTTTTGTTTCTAAAATGTTGATAATAAATCAAGATTGGAATTCTGCTATGTTGCTAACTTCCATTCACTTTATGTTCATCTTTTAAGCTTTTGCTTTTGCTAAAATCTTCATAGATAAATAAAAGTCTAGGCCCATTTTTGTTTCAGTCCCTAGGGAGGAAGAAAAATGTTAAAAGAAACAAGTGATATTAAAAATTGCCTTTTGGAAGGCACAATTTGTTCATTTCTCAAAAATGCCCTAGGTTTCCTTTTAGAAGCAGCAGAGTTCCCTGGAAAAAATGAGCCCATACTCCAGTTCTCATTACTTAAAGTTACAATAAAAGTTCCCTGTCATTTCAAATATACAGATGCTTTGGTCTTCCTATTCTGACTCCTTCATATTGCTAAAGATGGCCATATTACTAAAATGGCCTCTAGGTGAATAATCAAGATGGGTACCAAAATTATTACTGGAATGATTAAAAAATATTTGCTATGCTAGAATTCTAAAACATCTCCCCCATCATCCAATTTATACTCACAGTTTCTACTACAGCACAGCATTGTATTGCAATATCATTTCTGAATTAAATTTTAATGACAATGTAATAAGAGAGTAAAATTTATGTGTTTCTAATGTAATTTTGGAGGGCTTACTGTGTTCTTAGATGTGTTATTTTATAAGACAGCATGGGCCAATCTCCTGCGTAAATGTGACCCTGAAATCATCTTAAAAGCTAATTGGAAAATATAGCTTGCTTTAAAACAATTTTTTGAAGTATTCATTTATTATATCAAGTCAGAATAGGCTTATTTTATTATCTTTTTCTAAGTGGAGACTAATTATATACTGCTAATTTATTTTACTAAAGATTTTATCTACGTCCCAAGAACTCTATTGTGTCACATTTGGGAATGAATGGAAACATTACAGAATTAACATTTTTTTCATAATTATAATTTTAAAAATTTATATAGATCAGTAGTCAAATAAAGATGAGCTTTGTTGGTATATTCTGAAAGCCATTTGCCACTTACTTCCCTGAGTTTATCAACAATCTGGAAAGCAGCAGGCTTTTTTAGCCAAACCAGTGCTGACTACATGGCTGTTGAAATGGTCAATTGTATGACTCTTTCCTTTTCAACATCAGTTAATCTAGTGTAGTCTGCTAGACTAATCTAACAGTTAATCTTGTCTGCCTTTTGGCATTATACATAAATATTAAATGATAAGTAAGTTTCCATTTTATGAGCCAAAATGGCTCCAAATGTGGGTAAGATATAGTCAGATAACTCATACTACTTTTATTTCACAAAGACATAAAGCTGGAGAATCAGGTCATGACAGCTCAGCTCTTTCTGACAATGCCCTGTCACATCACTGACAGGGTCTCAAGCACACACATTTTATCAAGCTCAGTGGAGTCATTTGCTTACTTTTCTCCTCAACAATTCATTGGTATTACACGGATGTGACTAGAATTTAGATTTAATATTTCTGATTCAATTCATTTGAAGATCCATATGTAAGGCATCATTTTATGATGTACAAAAAATCAAAACAGCTGCAAAAATAATTTAACAATTGCAAGTTTCTTTTGTGATTTGTTAATCCTCTATCCCATGGGCCCTGGTAGTATGCCAAGTATTAATGAGAATCAGGATTGTGTTGGTTACAAGTTGTGTGGAGTTTTATATTCCCTTTCAGGAGTGGTTGTGTGGTTTTACATTATTCACACTCATCTTAATTCAAGCTGTGTTTATCTGTTGGTATTTCCTTGTTTTTCTATTTTAAGGGTGACCCCCTACTATTGGCATATAAACAAGGCACTTAATCTGTAGAGTTTTCATCCATAACAATTTTACTGACATTTTCCTCTTACATGAGAATTATTTCAAGATTGAACAGTACTTGTAAAATTTGCTGACCTAATGGGGAGGAAATCCCATGAGCAGGGCCAGCATGAGCTCTTGTATAATCCATATAAGTTGAGAGTTAGGTAGTGATGGTTCTGATCCCAGCTTTGCTGACAGCTTTATTCCAAGTAGGCCACTGAATTAGCCCCTGCATGTGATTCTTTTATTTTGTCAACAAGTATTTGCTGACTGCACATACTAGGTATAAAGCTGCAAACAAAATGAAATCCTTGACCTCATGGAACTTTTATTATTATTCCCTTTATTTATTAAGGGAAATAAGCAAATAAATAGATAACAAAAAATTAAAATAAATACATAAATAGTAGTACCCATTAGGTATAAAGCTACAAACAAAATGAGATCCTTGACCTCATGGAACTTTTATTATATTGAAGGGAAATAAGCAAATAAATAGGTAACAAATAAAAAATTAAAATAAATAAATAAATAGTAGTATATCAGACAGTGATAAGTGCAATGGAAAAAATTTCAGCAAGGAATTGGAGAGCATTGGGAAAGTGGGAGTGTGGTGGCAAGAGGGGCAATTTTAAGCAGAGTGTTGTTCAGCGAAACTTCACTGAGATCTGTGAGGACATGAGAATCTAGGAGATGAGGGAAACCTGAACATCTGTTGGTGTTTCCATTTTATTTATGCTTTTAGCAAGCATTTATTGGTACCTGCAATGTGCCAGGTGCATAGTTTGATGCTGGGGATGTAGGGATGAATAAAATAAAGTTCTGCCTTCAAAGAACTCAGCATAATAGGGGACCAGACATGAAAACAATTAAATTGTTGTACAGTGTGATCAGTTTACCAAGTGTGGGGGTAGCAGAGAGACAGAGGAAGAACTCTTTCCATCTGGCATTATTAGGGAAGGCTACTACCAGGGAGGAAGTAACAGCTAAATTGGTTTTAGAGGATGGAAAAAAGTTTGCCATGTAGACAAGGTGGAATAGGAAGGCATTTCAGGTAGAGTAACATTCTAGATCTATCGTATATTAGGGGAACTACAACTAGTTAAATTTTACTAGGATATAAAATGGGGAGAGAACAAACATATTTTAGGGAATTTTAAGAAGTAAAATTAGCAGCACTTAGTGATTAATTGCATATGAATTTTGGGGTTGAGGACAAGGCAAAGGTTTCTGGGCTTGGGACTTGGGTAGATAGTATTACCACCAAGAAGATCATGTATATCAAAGGAGAAGTGGGGGCTGTGGTGGTGAGGGGGTTGAGTTAATATTGACATAATATTTTTATCTGGTTCAAGAAGTGCATGACAGTACTATTCCTTTCAGAGGAGTTAAAAACAATTTTTCTTCTGTAAGAGATGACCTGATTTATACTTTCATCGAGTGGTTTGCTAGTCAACCGGCTCCCTGAAAAAACCAAACTGCTGATTTCTGCATGGGTTGCCTGCATTCCCCTGTGAGAGGCTGTGGCTCCTACCAGCCTTCTCCCTATGGATTTCTCTAAGTTCCAATAACTGCTCCTTTCCTTGTTCCTCAAGACTGGGTGCTAACAGAACCTGTCCCAGCATAGTACACTACCCCTTGTTGGTTTTCCTAAACCCTGCCAGCACCTTTGTTAAGTGGTCCTTTCCCTCAAAGCTCTGCAGTGATCCTACTTCAGTGGGTCGTTTCTTTCCTGCTGGAACCATGGCTATTACACATAAAAAATAAGACAGACATAGGCCTTGCTTTTAAAGAGCTTCAGACCAATATGACCCCCACCTACCCTGACATTTCCTCTTATTTCTCTTCTGATGTGGGACAAGGACATACAAACATTCTCTTGTACACTTTTCCATCTCCATGTTCAGTGAACTTGGAAACCAAGGAAACCTCTTTCCTACCTCTGTCCTACCCCATCTAAACCATAGCTCTTATGGTCTCTTGAGGCCAACAGAATGTGCTTACATAGGAAGTTGACACTGTTGGTCCATCAAAGAGAGAACAAGCCATCTGTTATTTTTGTGTTTTCCAGCAGCGGTGATGAAGTCATGCTCTTGTCTCATTTGTGGGTTTATTCCTGTGTTACCTGTGGCTCATGTTTATGCAAAGAGGCCAGCTAGGTGACACACTTTGGAGCACTGGGCTGGAGTCATAGTATCTGCCTATGAGATCTCTTCTTTAGGTTTCAGTTTCCTCACAATGTAAAAGGAGGAAATAAGTGTCAATTACCTTGCAAGTCTTAACATTCTTTTCATGACGAAGGTCTGCAGCTTTGGGAGCTGCCTGTGACTATGACTTTGTAAGCCTTGTCCACGGAGCAGCTCAGCTTAACAAAGAAAATTTAGGAGTATGTTTTTTAAAAATGATTGTATGAGTTTTGTCAATGAATACATCTAACTCAGTAGCATGTTTCTGACCAAGTGATATATCAAAGAAGAGTATATTAGTTACCTACTGCTGCTTAACAAATTACCACAAATTTAACAGCTTACAACAATGCACATCTAGCTCTTTTTGTGCTTAGCAGAGCCATGTCTAATGGTCCCAAGAAGCATCTGAAGCATGTAGCAGTTCCAAAGCATAGGATGCTAGATAAGCTGACTGGGTGTGTTTGCCCCTCGTCCATCTACTGGTTCCCATAAGCTAAAAGAATGTCTCCCTCTCATCTTTTTCCTAAGGAACCAGACTTAACTATGACCTAATAGGAGATGAAGTAAAGAAGATCTGTATACAGCATTTTATTAAGATTGGTGGCAAAGTTCAAACTGATATAACCTACCCTGCTGGTTTTATAGATGTCATCAGCATTGACAGGACTGGGGAGAATTTCCATCCGATCTGTGACACTAAGGGTCACTTTGCTATTCATTGGATTACACCTGAGGAGGCCAAGTATAAATTGTGTAAAGTGAGAAACATCTTTGGGGGTTGGGGGGAGGAATTCCTCATCTGGTGACCCGTGATACTTGCATCACCCACTATCCCGATCCCTCATCAAAGTGAATGACACCATTCAGACTGATTTGGAGACTGGAAAGATTACTGATTTCATCAAGTTTGACACTATGGTGATCAGAGGTGCTAACCTGGGGAAAATTGGTGTGATCACCAACAGAGAGAGACACCCTAGTTCTTTTGATGTAGTTCATGTGAAAGATGCCGATAGCAACAACTTTGCCACCCAGCTCTCTGATATTTTTGTTGTTGGCAAAGGCAACAAACCATGGATTTCTCTTCCCTGTGGAAAGAGTATCTGCCTCACCATTGCTGAAGAGAGAGACAAGAGATGGTTGGCCAAACAGAGCAGTGGGGAAAGGGTCTCTGGGTGACATGACTGGAAGTCTTTTTACTTAATTAAAGATAATACAGCAGGATTAAAATAAAAAATAAAAAAAATAACAACAATACCTATCTATTATCCCATAGTTTCTGTGGATTCTCAATCTAAGAATGACTTATGTGGGTCCTCTGCTTTAGGGTTTGTCATATGGGTACAATCAAGGTATTAGCCAGGGTTGGGGTCTTCTCTGAATCATGTTGGAAGAATTTTAGTTCCTCAAGAGTTGTTGGACCAAGGGTCTGTTTCTAGCTGGCTGTTGGCCAGAGGCCACTCTTAAGCCCTTGCCATGTGGGCCCCACAATATGACAACTTGCTTCATCAAATCCAATAAGGGAGAGAGTCTGCTAGCAATAGAGAAGTCATAATCTTATGTACCGTAATGATGGATGAGACATCTCATTGCCTTGTATTGGTTGCAAGCAAGTCTCTAGGCTGACTGACACTCAAGGGGAGGGAGGGGCTTACACAGGGCATGAATATCAGGAGATGGGGATCATTGGGACCATCTTAGGGTCTGCCTGCCACAGAGATTCTTTTTCTCTTTTTTTAGTGGTAAAAGAGTTTTAAATCCTAAGCTCTTCTAATGTACTTAAAGTTTAGTTTATGTGCCAAAAATAAAAAGTGACAACTAAATGCAACGTGAGACCCTGAGTGGAGATCGTAGGAATATTTGAATAGAGTTCTTAAAGGTATTGTACCAATATTAATTTTCTGATTCTGATAATTATACTGCAGTTACATAAGATGTTTGCCTTGGGGGAGCTTGGATGAAGGATATATGGAAACTTTCTGTAATGTTTTTATAAATTGTCTGTAAGTCAAAAAGTAGGTCAAAGTAAAAAATTAGAAAAAGTGATTTGTAACATTTAAAAATCCATAACTATGTAAGCCTACTTTGTGGCCATAGCTTGTTCAATAATTTTAACATTATGTCTTTATCAGACCTTTTTTTGCAGATAGCATTTATAAATTTGGGGAGTAATGGGAAGATACTGGTCAAAGGGCACAGTAAAGGAAAAAAAACTGTAATTTTTTTGTAAATAAAGCAAACAATTTTAGTAGATAAATCACTAAAAATTATATAGGTATATACAGTGGAATATTATTCAGCCATCAAAAAGAATGAAATCTTGCCATTTGCAATAATGTGCATGGAACTAGAGGGTATTATGCTAAGCGAAATAAGTCAGAGAAAGACAAATACTGTATGATTTCTTTCACTTATATGTGGAATTTAAGAAACAAAACAGATGATCATAGGGGAAGGGAAGGAAAAATAAAATAAGATAAAAACAGAGAGGGAGGCAAACCATAAGAGACTCTTAACTCTAAGAAACAAACTGTGGGTTGCTAGAAGGGAGGTGGGTGGGAGGAAGGGGTAACGGAGTGATGGGCATTAAGGAGGGTACTTGATGGAATGAGCACTGGATGTTATAAGCAACTGATGAATCACTAAATTCTACCCCTGAAACTAGTAATACACTATATGTTAACTAAACTGAATTTAAATAAAAAATTTTTAAAAATTATATAGGTAAAATCTGCCACTTTTTTTGGTTAATTATTTTAGAATGTTCTTCCTAGTGACAATACCATAAAAGCTTTACTACCACTATATAATAGAATTATTTATATATTTGTTTATATGTATTTGTTTCAACAAATAATTACAGAGATGATGTAACATAACAGTTCTCTTTTTGAACTTTAGTTGAAATGTGTTAGGGACTTGTAACACCAAAAGCACTTCACACGTCAATTTAAAATAATCACCAGTTCTAAAATAGTATTCTGATAGCCAAATCCAACTCTTTCCCTGTGCAGAGCACTGTTTTCAGATGTCAGTCAGCTTGCTGCTTGGATATAGACACTCATGTTCCAAAATAGTGTGGTCTGTCTCACCACACTGTTCCATGTGATGAAAAGCCAAATACTTCAACCCCTCATAGGCAGTTGGATTTCCTGCAAAGCAAGAACAAATGGTTCCTCGTTTTACTCACTGTTTGAAAGGGCTCCTTGTTATAAATACTCTTATCACTATTTCACATGTCCTGGTCCAGCAATTTGAAGCTTATGGGTCTCGGTTGGTTACACCTCTTAAGAGAGCTATTTGGAAACACTCTAGACATTTTTCTTAGGTCCTATTTTTAGAATGGAAGGCCTAATGGTATTTTAATGTCTCTATATATTCCCAGAACAAATCTCAAGAAAAAGTGTCTGTTACCTTTTGAAATTTAGCAAAGCTAGTAGGATTATCATTGCTCCTCTGAGAAGTATTATGTTAAAGAATTAATTTTGATTTACAGAATGTTAGCGGCAAAAGGACCATGGAAAATCAGCTTGTTCAAACCCCTCACTTTTCAAACGAGGAAAGTGTGAGTCTTGGTGTGAGTGAACTGTTGGCCCAATATCAGACAGTGAGGAGTATGGAAGTTTTAGAATGGTAGACTTACGTTTTCCTGCAGAAGATGACCGTGGTAAGAGGCAGTAACAGTCAGTTTCTGAGATAAGACTCAGCTTTAGAACATGAAAATAGTCTGCTGGGCCCTTGTGTGAAACTTTATTGCTCTTATAGAAGATTCTGAGAAAAGATGTGGAGTCATCCAAAAATAGGGGTTCAGAAGTGAGGAAAGGTCCAGAAACCTCTTGGGAGAATTGGGCCCTGTGTGTAGACAGACAACTTCTCAAAGATCTTTCCCTGCACTGCCCCCCCTGACTATGTTGGATGAATGTTTCCCCCTGTAGATGGCACCTGGCATTCCATCAATTAGAGATTCCTTTGCTCCAGCAAACAATCTTCTAATGATGCAAAAAACCTTTGGGAGGGTTAAGTGTCCATCTGTTATTATGAATTACTCTGTGTTATTTTCATCCTTCTTCTTTGGCAGCCTAATTGGGATCTGATCATTTGGGGAATGTAGTTTTGATTGTAGGAAGGGAAGAAAATGTTGATGAGCCAGAAATACTCTGGTGGAGATGGCCATCTAAGTGAGGTGGCCAGGATGGTGTCAGAAACTGGGACCCAGGTCAGGGACTAGAAGGCAAGGGAAGAATGCTGAAGACAAACCCAGATTGCTTTTTTACTCAGGGCTGTCTCACACGTGGAAAAAAAAGAGAAATGACTTTATCCTTCCCTGGTGTTCCTTAGCTCCTTTGGCAAATACTGATTCATTGCAGGTTAACTAGGAGTTTGTGGAATGAAGGGAGAACCCAACCCTGTGTATATTGTTGGTCCACTCAGAAAGTGCATGCAAGCATGGCTGGTTTAATTGCTCTTTGCCTTATTGTGCTTCACAGGTGTTGCATTTTTTAATAAATCTTCGGCAACCCTGTGTCTAGCAAGTCTAGGTACCATGTTGCCAACAGCCTTTGCTCACTTCATATCTCTGTGTCACATTTTGGTAATTCTTGCAGTATTTCAAACCTTTTCATTAGTATTATATTTGTTATGATGATCTGTCATCAGTGATTTTTGATGTACTGTTGTAACTGTTTTGGAGTGCCATGAACCACACTCACATAAGAGGGTGAACTTAATTGGTAAGTGCTGTGCGTTCCCCTGGCCTTCCCCTGTCAGTCTCCCTCCCTTCAGTCCCCTCTATTCCCTGAGACACAACAATGTAAAAATTAGGCCGATTAATAACCCTATAATGGACTCTAAGTATTCAAGTGAAAGGAAGAGTTACATGTTTATATTTTAAATCAAAAACTAGAAATGATTAAGCTTAGTAAGGAAGGAGTGTCAAAAGCCAAGATAGGCCAAAACTAGGCCTCTTGTGCCACACCCCCGAATTGTGACTGCAAAGGAAAAGTTGTAAGGAAATTAAAAGTGCTACTCCAGTGAACACATGCATGATAAGAAAGCAGAACAGCCTTGTTGATATGGAGACAGTTTGAGTGGCCTGGATAGAAGATCAAACCAGCCACAACATCGCCTTAAGCCAAAACATAATCCTAAAGCTTAAAGCAGGGCCCTAACTCTCTTCAATTCTGTGAAGACAGAGAAGTGAAAAAGCTACCCAAGAAAAGTTTGAAGCTATCAGAGGTTGGTTCATGGGGTTTAAGAAAAGAAGCCTTCTCTAGAACATAAAAGTGCAAGGTGATGCAGCCAGTGCTGATGGAGAAGCTGTGGTGAGTTACCCAGAAGATCCAGCTAAATAATTAATCAAGGTGGCCACACTGGACAACAGATTTTCAGTGTAGATGAAACAGCCCCTTGTCTTGGAAGAAGATGCCATCGGGGGCTTTCAGAGCTAGAGAGAAGTCAATGCCTGGCTTCAGAGCTTCAAAGGACAAGCTGACTCTCCTATTAGGGGCTAATGCAGTTGTTGACCTTCAGTTGAAGCCATAGTTTATATACCTTTCCAGAATCTCTAGGGCCCTTAAGAATTATGCCAAATCTATTCTGCTTGTGCTCTATAAATAGAACAACAAAGCCTGGATAATAGCACATCTATTTACAACCATGATTTACTGAATATTTTAAGCCAGATCTACTGCTCAGAAAAAAAAAAAAAAGATTCAAAATATCACTGCCCATCGACAATGCACCCGGTTACCTAAGAGCTCTCTCTCTGTTGGAGACATAAAATGAGATTAATGTTTTCATGCCTCATAACAAAATATCCATTCTGCAGCCCATGGATCAAGGATCCATTTTGACTTTCAAGTCTTATTACTGAAGAGATACATTTCATAAGACTATAGCTGCCACAGATAGTGATTCTTCTGACCGATCTGGGCAAAGTAAATTGAAAACCTTCTGGAAAGGATTCATCATTCGAGATGCCATTAAGAACATTCATGATTCATGGAGAAAGATCCAAATACCAACATGAACAGGAGTTTGGAAGAAGTGGATTCCGACCCTCATGGAGGACTTTGAGGGGTTCCAGACTTCAGTGGAGGAAGTAAGTGCAGGTGTGGTGGAAATAACAAGAGAACTAGAATGAGAAGTGGAGCCTGAAGACGTGACTGAATTGCTACAATCTCATGATTCATCTTGAACAGATGAGGGGTTGCTTCTCATGGATCAGCAAAGAAAGTGGATTCTTTTTTTTTTTTTTTAAAGATTTTATTTATTTATTCATTAGAGACAGAGAGAGAGAGGCAGAGGGAGAAGCAGGCTCCCAAGGAGCAGGGAGCCCGATGCGGGACTCGATCCCAGGACCCTGAGATCATGACCTGAGCAGAAGGCAGACGCTTAACCATCTGAGCCACCCAGGCGCCCCAAGAAAGTGGATTCTTGAGGTGGGATCTACTCCTGGTGAAGATGCTGTGAAAATTATTGAAATGATAGTGAAGGATTTAGAATATAACATAAACTTAGTTTATCAGGCAGTGGCAAGATTTGAGAGGATTGACTTGAATTTTGAAAGTTCCTCTGTGGGGAAGATGCTACCAAACAGCATCACTGTTACAGAGAAATTGCTCATGAAAGGAAGAGTCCAAGAATGTAGCAAACTTCACTGTGGTCTTATTTTAAGCAATTGCCACAGTCACCCCTACTTTCAGCAGCCCCCACCCTGATCAGTCAGCAGCCACGAACATCTAGGCAAGACCCTGCACCAGCAAAAAGATTATGACTCACTGAAAGCTCAGATGATGATTAGCATTTTTAGCAGTAAAGTATTTTTTAATTCAGGTATGTACACAGTGCATTGTTTTTTTAGACATGTATTGCATACTTAATAGACTGTAGCATAGTGTTAATGTAACTTTTATATGCAATGGGAAACCAAAAAATTCATTTGATTTGTTTTATTGTGATATTCACAATATTCTATTGTGGCGGTCTGGAACCAAGCCTGCAATATCTCTGATATTAAGTATCAAGTTTTGAACTAACCTTGAGTTGTGCTTCTGGAGCACACATTCCTGAAGTATGGATTCACATGAATAGAGTGTTAACCAGGTGGGTCCTGGGATCAATCTGGCCGGGTTTGAATCTTGGCTCTGACATTCACTACCTCAGAGATCTTGGACAAGTCTCTTAGTTTTCCTGTGCTTCATTTTTTTTTTTTTTATTTGTATATTTGGGATGATAGTAGTAGTACTTATCACTTAGGGCTTTAATGAGAAATGAGTGAGTTAATGCATGTAAAGCACTTAGAACAGAGCCTAGCAAAGTGTTGCAAAGCAGTTGCATAAGAATTCTATGATCTGATTCGTCAACCATGTCCTTCAGTTTTATTTGAGAAAATATAGTCTCTAACTTCTCTAGGATAAGATTTTTGTTTTTTGAGAGAGAGAGAGAGAATGAGAGATCATGTGATGGGGTGGAGAAGGAGAGGGACAGAGGGAGAGAGACAATCCTAAGCAGGCTCCTCATCCAGAGCCAAGCCCCTGGTTGGGCTCAACCTCACGACCCTGAGATCATGACCTGAGCCGAAACCAAGGGTGGGTCGCTTAACCAACTGAGCCACCAGGTGCCCCTCTGAAATAAGATTTTAAAATGTTATTTAAGTGACACTTTGTTAGTCCTATAAATATCTATGTATTTCCCAATGGTGGTCAGCTGTCTTCTTTACACCAAGAAATTGTCTGGACCAATTCATAATTTTATAGCCCAAACCTAATCTTTCAAATGCAAAACCTCTCTTTCCACATCTTCATTAACAAAATTTAGTAGGTAGATAATTATGTGGAGATCAGGATTCTACAAGGTACTGAGTTTTGAGACAAGTTCCTGAGAGGAAATAAATTACATTCATTTACATCTGAATGTAATTGTCGAGTACCCCTTTTCCATATTTGTATATAGAACAAGATCCCTCTCTCAAGATTCTATTACAGACTCTTATCAGTTCTATTTTAACTCAGTAGCTGGTGTATCCCATTATGTTTCTGCAATTCAGAGAAGTATGAATGGGGAATTTTAATGTGCTTGTTTAATCAAGGGATTTTTAAGGCCGAATTATTTGGTCCTTATGTGAAAATAGACAGTATGGAAGAGTAGATAGAACATAAAACAAAAGTTCAAACTCCTGGATTCTCTTCCTGCTTCTGCCATTAAGAAGATGTGTGATCTCGAGTCCATCCCAGAATCTTCCTGGGCCTGTCTCAAATGGAGGATTTGAACCAGGTATTGCTTAAGGTTTGTGACAGATCTCATATTGTATGATTGTGCAACATCCCAGTGACCCTACCGAGTGAAGTGTGTGCTTTGCCTTGACTGACGTGTATAGTTTCTTTCCCAGTTTCCTTAAAACCATTTGAAATGGCTTTGCCAGATCCCCAGCCAGGGTGAGAGAGGCATTCTGTGGCTGCAAAGTAGGAAATGCCCGCTGGGTCTGCAAGAGAACAAGTCCCTGCCTTATAACATTTCTACGTTTACAACTGGAATTGTAACATTCTCGTCCAGAAGGGTTTGATTGCATGGCAGATGAATAAAGGCAAGCTCTGGGGGCATCATTACTCTTACCATTAACAGCAGTTGTTTGCATTTTTCTATTTTGCAGAAGATAAAGGAGAAATCTGAGAAGATAAATAACTGTTTAAAAAGTGAAGATAAATAGTTTATTACTGTAGATACACAACTGAGTTGCCACTTGTCTATTTTTTTCTGGGGAGGCAGTGGAGGTCCAGGAGGAGCTTTCTGTCTACCTCTCAGAGATACTTTTAATTTCTCAAAGGGAAGCTAAAGAAACGAGATTAACTTATTTTGTGACCTACTTCTGCTTTTCCAATTTGGGGGCCTTCCTTTCTATGTTAATTTACTCCATTTGATATTAACTAGAGCTCTTTCTTTGGTTGACAGGTTTACTTGAGCACAGGAAATCTAAAAAACAAAAATCATTGGGATAAATACTTTTACAAGAGATAGTAGGCTGATATGCTATGGAACTAGCTTATTCCCTCCAGAATCATGGGAATAGGGCGGCTGCAATCCTTGTTTTAGGACTTAATGTAGAAATTTAAGTTGTTGACTGTAGTAAATATAAATTAAGATAATATCACGGCACTTGTGGCCAACTTTAATTTCATTGTTATTTCAAGAAGGAGTCAGTAAAAACATTAATTTCCACTTTTTCTTTTCTTCTAGCCGTGGACTCCTGCCCTGTAGGTCCTTCTGTGAGGCTGCCCAAGAGGGTTGCGAATCAGTCCTGGGGATGGTGAATGCCTCCTGGCCTGACTTCCTCACCTGCTCCCAGTTTAGAAACCAAACCGAAAGCAGCAATGTCAGCAGGATTTGCTTCTCACCACAACAGGAAAAAGGCAAGGAATGTAGGTGTCCGTGTTTCATTTCATTTAAAAAACTTTTTACTGAAATATACCGTTCATACAAGGATGTATACAAATAATGTATACTTCAATACATTTTATGAAAGTGACCAGACCCATATAACCAGCACCCAGATCAAGAAATAGATCACACAAAACTTGTACATGATGAATGTTCGTAGTGGCATTATTTATGGTAACCAAAAAGTGGAAACAACCCACATGTTCTTCATCTAATGTATGGATTTTTAAAAAATAGTATATTCATGCAGTGGAATATTAATTGACAGTAAAAATGCATGGACTCCTTGTGCATGATACAGTATAGATGAACCTTGAAAATGTTTTGTTAAGTGAAAGAAGCACTGGGTTTGAATCTTGGGCAGCCCCCTTCCAGTCCACTTACCCTCCCAAAAGAAACCTCTCTTCTTTTTTTTTTAAGGTTTTATTTATTTATTAGACAGAGAGCACAGCAGGGGGAGCGGGAGAGGGAGAGGGAGAAGCAGACTCCCGGCTGAGCAGGGAGCCCGACACGAGGCTCGATCCCAAGACCCTGGGATCATGACCTGAGCCGAAGGCAGCAGCCTAACCAACTGAGCCACCTAGGTGCCCCAAGAAACCTCTCTTCTAAGAGAAGCCACCTAAGGTGATTTCTGTCATCTTAGATAGGCTTGCCTACTTCTGAGCTTCGTGTCAGTGGAATTGGGAAGGATGGACTCCTTTTGTATCTAACTTCATTTGCTCAACATTATGTTTGAGAGATTCTTTATGTTTTCCTCTATGGTTCATTCATTCTCACTGTTGCATAGTATTCTAATATATTACATCCCAATATATTTTTCTATTCAATTGTGGCTGGAGATTTGAGTTGCTTCTAGCTATTATGAATAGTGATGTTTTGACGATTCTTGTGTATGTCTTTGATTGAACATAGTCCATATATTTATTCAGCAAAAAGTTTTTTAAAGTGGTTGTACCAATTTATCCTCCTACCAGCAGGGTGTGAAAGCTGCAGTCGCTCCAGATTCTCCCCAACACTTGTTATTGTCAGTCTTCATCATTTTACCAATCCTGATGATAGTATTGTGGCCTTTTGTGGTTTTAAGTTGCATTTCCCTGATGAGTTTGATTAATTTTTCAAAAAATTTTGGTAATGTGAATACCCCTTTTCATGAAGCATCTGTGCAAGTGTTTTACCATTCTTTGTTTGGGTAGTTTGCCTTTTTGTTCTTGATTTATAGTTCTTTATGTATTCTAGATATGTCAACTCTTGGGTTTATGTATTGTGAAGATCTCCCACTCTGTGGTTTGCCTTTCTTATTAGTGTCAAATTATGGAATAGAAGGTCTTAGTTTTAATGGGTCCATATTATCAGTCTTTTATTTTGTGGTTCATTTTTGGTGTCTTGTTTAAGACATCTTTGCCCACACCAAAACATTGAAGTTTTTTTCCTGTGTTTTCTTCTCGGACCTTTTATTGTTTTAGCATTTACATTTACACCTACCATATCCTAGAATTAATTTTTGTGTATGGTGAGAGCTATGGGTTAACTTTTTTTCTGTGCATATATTTAATTGACCCACTGCCCTTTATTTATTTAGAGTACAATCTTTCCCCTCTGCACTATAATGTCACCTTTGTTATCGGTCAAGTGATTGATTATATAAACATCTGTTTCTAGACCCTCTATTTGGCATAGAATTAAGCCAATACCACTCTGTCTGGATTCCTATAGTTTTATAAGTCTTTATATTCAATAGTGTAAGTTCCTCACCTTTTTACTTCTTAAAGATTGCCAGTTCTTGGTCCTTTACATTTTATGTAAATTTTCAAATCACTGTGCAGTTTCCACAAATGCTTTTTGTTTTGATTTGGGATTGCATTAAATCAATAGTTCAAATTAGGGAGAATTGCTTTATAACATTGAGTCTTCCAACCCATCAAAATGATATACTATGGTAATCTTTACTTAAGTATTTTAATGAGTTATTCTTTAATTTCTCTCAATAATGTTTGGTAATTTCAACCAGAAAGATCTTGTTCATCTTCCTTTAGATTTATTCATGTGTATCTGATATTTTTTATGTCATTTGTAAATGGAATCTTTAAAAATTTTTGTTTGTGTACAAATAAATCACATATTGATTTTTATACCTCTCTGTAGATCCATTTGGATTTTCTAAGTGAACATTATGTCATCTACAAATGACAGTTTATTTTCTCTTTTCCAATCATTATGCTTTCTGTTTCTTCTTTGTCATAGAGAAGGGTTTCAATATTTCACTTTTATTTATTTATTTTTTATTTATTTATTTTATTTATTATTATTTTTTTAAAGATTTTATTTATTTTTTAGAGAGCGAGCGAGAGAGAAACAGCACGAGAGGGGAGAGGGTCAGAGGGAGAAGCAGGCTCCCCGCTGAGCCGGGAGCCCGATGTGGGACTCGATCCCAGGACCCTGGGATCATGACCTGAGCCGAAGGCAGACGCTTAACCATCTGAGCCACCCAGGCGCCCTCAATATTTCACTTTTAATTATAATGTTTGCAGAAAGACTTTTACTGATACTCTGTGTCAGATTAAGGAAGTCCTTTCTATTTCTGGTTTGCTAAGGTTTTGTTTTTTTTTTTAAATCATGAATGGATTTTGAATTTTATCAAATGCATTTTCTACATCACTTGAGATGATATGATTTTCTCCACATTATGTTAAAAATATAAGCTTTACTGATATGTAATTCATATACCATAATATTCACTCTTTTAAAATGTATAATTAACTGGTTTTTGTATACTTATAGAGTTGTACAACCATCCATAGCCATCTAATTCCAAAACATTTTTGTCACCCTAAAAAGAAACCCCATGCCCATTAGCAGTAATGCCATTTTCTCCTCCCCCAGCCACTGGAACCACTAATGTACATTCAGATTCTATGGATTTGCCTATTTTGGACATTTCATATAAATGAAATCATAAAATGGGACCTTTTGTGATTTGCTTCTTTCATTTAGCATAATGTTTTCAAGGTTTACCCATGTTGTAGTATGTATCAGTACTTCATACATTTTTATTGTCAATTACTGTTCCTTTGTATGAATATACTATTTTTAAAAATCCATACATTAGTTGAGGAACATTTGGGTGTTTCTACTTTTTGTTTACTATGATGCCACAATGAATATTCATGTGAAAGTCTTATGTGAACATATGTTTTCAATTCCCTTGTGTATATAGCTTGGAGTAGAATTGTTGTGACCAGTAATAACTCTGTTTAACACTTTGAGGAAATGCCAGTCTCATCAGCAATGTACAAGTGTTCCAATTTCTCCACAGCCTCACCAACACTTGTTATCCTTTTTGATTATAACCATCCTAGTGGGTAGGAAGTAGTATCTCAGTGTGATTTTGTTTTGCAATTTTTTTTTAAAAGATTTTATTTATTTATTTGAGAGAGAGAATGAGATAGAGAGAGCATGAGATGGGGGAGGGTCAGAGGGAGAAGCAGACTCCCTGCTGAGCAGAGAGCCTGATGCGGGACTCGATCCCGGGACTCCAGGATCATGACCTGAGCCGAAGGCAGTCGCTTAACCAACTGAGCCACCCAGGCGCCCTTGTTTTGCAATTTAATAATGACTAATTATGTAGATAATTCAACATTTCATGAGCTTGTTAGTCATTTGTATGTCTTTTTAGAAGTAGCTATTCAAATAGTTGGCCCATTTAAAAATTAGGTAATTTGTCTTTTAATTGTTGAATTGTAAGAGTTCTTCATCCATTCTGGATACAAGCCCATTATCAGGTATATCATTTGCAAATATTTTCTTATGTTCTGTGGGGTGTCTTTTCAAGTAATTTTCAAATGACTTTTCTTGATTGTGTCCTTTAAAGCACAAAAGTTTTTTTAACTTTGAGGAAGTTCAATATATCTATCTTTTCTTTTGTCACTTCTGCTTTTAGTGTCATCTCTAAAAAAATCATAGCCTAATCCAAGGTCACTAATATTTACTCCTGTTTTCTTCTAAGAGTTTTAAGATTTTAGTCCTCATATGTAGGTCATCAATTCATTTTAAATTAATTTTCATATATGGTATCAGGTAGGGGTCTAACCTCATCTGGTTATCTCAGAACCAACTGTTGAAGAGACTATTCTTTCCCTGTTGAATGGACTCAGTACCTTGTCAAAAATCAGTTGGCCATAGATGTATGGGTTTATGTCTGAACTCTCAATTCTATTCCATTGATTTATATGTCTATTTTTATGTAAGTACCTACTGTATTGATTATTATAGCTTTACAGTAAGATAATTACTAGAAGCAACGAAGGACATTTTAAAATGATAAAAGAGTCAATCTATCAAGAAGCCATAATCTAATATCAGAGCCCAGAAATATATTAAGCAAAAGTGATAGAATTAAGGAACAAATAGTGGATATAATAAGTAGGTAGATCATCTATAAGGAGGCAGAATTGAAAAACAATATAAACCAACTTGATTTAGACAGCTATAGAATACTCTACCCAACAATAGCAGAATATATGTAAACATATACACATCTCAAATTTTTAATTTTTTAACTGTAAACCTATTTGTGTCTCTAACTATGAGTTGAACATATGGTTGAATAGCATTTTTTATGCACTAGACAAATCCTTGTCTTTTGATTGTAGTGTTTAATTCATTTACATTTAATGTAACTACTGATAAGAGAGGACCTACATCTTTTGTTTTGCTATTTGTTTTCTCTATGTCTTTTAAAGAAATTCCTCTCTCTTCCATTACCTTTTCTATTATATATTTTTTAAAATATACCATTTTAATTTCTTATTGCTTCTTATTATATTTTTTGAATTGTTTTTATTGGTTGCTGTGGGACTTACAGCTAGCATCAAGTTATAACAATCTGGTTCAAATTAATACCAACTTAATTTCAATAATTTACAAAGTTTGCTTCTATATGGCTTTGTTCCCTATCCCCTTCTTTGTGCCATTATTGTCATACAAATTTTATCTTTATACATTATAAACCCATCAACATAGGTTTAAAATTACTGATTTATGAGGTTGTCTATTAAATAAGGTAGAATAAGAAAGGATTGGCAAATAAAATATATTCATTCTGTCTTTTATATTTACCTAGGAATTACCTCTACTGGTACTTTTTATTTCTTCATGTGGATTTGAGTTACTATCTCTTGTCTTTTCGTTTCATTCTGAAAGACTCCTTTTAGTATTTCTCATGGGGAAGTTCTGATAGTGGCTTTTGTTTATCTGGAAATGTCCTACTATAGTCCTCATTTTGGAAGGGTAGTTTTGCTGCATATAGGATTCTTGGTTGATAGTCTTTTATTTTCAGCCCTCTAAATATGTAATCTCACTTTCTTTTGGAGTCATGCTTTCTAATGAAAAATCAACTGTTAATCTTCTATAGAATCTATTTTGCCTGATCTATCTCTTGGCGTTCTCAAGATTCTTTCTATCTTTGGTTTTTGATAGTTTGATTATGACATATCTATGTATTGATCCTTTGAGTTTATTCAATTTGAGTTTGTTCTTCTTCTTGGATGTGTGGATCAACATTATTCATCAAATTTGAGATTTCTCAGCTATTATATATTCAGATACTCTTTCTGCCCCATTCTTTCTCCTTTCTCTCTCTCTCTCTTTTGGTGAACAGTACACTGTTTCTTTTTTTATCATTATATTTTATTTAAGATCAATTAATTAAGGTATAACGTATTATTAGTTTCAGAGGTAGAGTTTAGTGATTCATCAGTTGCATATAACACCCAATGCTCATTACAGCAAGTGCCTTCCTTAATGCCCATCACCCAGTTACCCCATCCCCCCACCCATCTCCCCTCCAGCAACCCTCAGTTTGTTTCCATAATTAAGAGTTTCTTACGGTTTGTCTCCCTCTCTGATTTTGTCTTATTTTATTTTTCCCTCTCTCTCCTCTCTTTGTAGAACTCCCACAGTGTATATGTTGGTATATCTGATGTTTCTTTTAAGTATTTAAGGACCTGTTATTTTTGGAGGTGCCTGGGTGGCTCAGTTGGTTGAGCTTCTGACTCTTGATTTTGGCTCAGGTCATGATCTCACTCAGGGTCATGAGATCAAGCCTCATGTCAGGCTCTGTGCTTAGCACAAAGTCTGCTCCCCCCACCCCCACCAAATAAATAAACAAAATCTTGAAAAAAAAATTTTAAAAAGGATCTGTTATTTTTCTTGATTTTTTTTTCTTTGTGTTCCTTAGACTGAATAATGTCAACTTATTTACCTTCAAGTTTGCTGATTCTTTCTTCTACTTGCTTAAATATGCTGTTAAGCATCCTGGTGAAATTTTCATTTTATTTGTTTTACTTTTCAACTGCTGAATTTCTATTTGGTTCTTTTTTTTTTTTTAAGAAAAAACTAATTTATATCTCTTTATTAATATTCTCTGTTTGTTGGGACATTGTTACTATACTTTAGTTCAAAATGGATTTTTAAAAATTTTTTGAATGTATTAAAATAGCTGATGTAAATTCTGTGTCTAGTAAGTCCAATGTCTGAGCCTCATCAGGGACAGTTTCTATTGACTATTTTTTCCCCTTATATATAGGTCATACTTTCCTGTCTCTTTGCTTGTCATATTTTTGTTGTTGTTGTTGAAAATTTGATATTTTAAATAATATAATGTACAACTCTGCAAATCCAATTTTTCCTCTCCTCAGGATTTGTTGTTATTACTATTTGGTGTTGCATTTATTGTTGATATTTGTTTGTTTAGTGATTTCCCTGAACTAAGTCTGTATTGTAAAGTTTGTGTTCTTTGTCATGTCTGACCACTGAAAGTTTTGCTCAGATAGCAGCTCAGTGGTCAGCTAGTGATTGGACAGATATTTCCTTAAATGCCTTGAACCAGTAAGTCTGCCACCCTTTTTAATGGGTTCAGGGTGTATGTTGTGGTAGGACTTAAACACTCTGGCAATTTCCAGCTCTGCCTTAGCCTTCAATTCCTGCTTATGTAGAGACTCAATGTCAGCTAGAGGTGAGAGATTCAGGGGGATACTTCCAGATGTCTTTATCCTAAGTGTCAGCATTCTTTTTCTTTCTTTCAGCTTTCTCTTCTTTCTTTCTTTCTTTCTTTCTTTCTTTCTTTCTTTCTTTCTTTCTTTCTTTCTTTCTTTCTTTCTCTTTCTTTCTTTCTTTTTCTTTCTTCTTTCTTTCTCTCCTTTTCTTTCCCCTCTAACTAGGGCTTTACATTGGCATAAAAGACCTGCTTTGATTAGCTGTTTATCCTTCAATAAAGCTTGAGCATTCTGACTGTTAATTCTTGGGCCTGGTACTCAGTTCTAGACTTTTCTGCTAGTATGTAAGAGCCTCTTTCTAAGCTACTAGAGAGGGTTTTTGGCTTTCACATATGAGTTACAATTACCTGTAGCTTTTTTTTTTTTTTTTAAAGATTTTATTTATTTATTTGACAGAGAGATAGAGAGCACAAGTAGGTAGAGAGAAAGGCAAAGAGAGAGAGGGAGAATCAGGCTCTCTGCCGAGCAGGGAGCCTGATGCGGGACTCGATCCCAGGACCCTGGGATCATGACCTGAGCTGAAGGCAGCCGCTTAACCAACTGAGCCACCCAGGTGCCCCACCTGTAGCTTTGAGTTACTGTTTTCTAGATCATTGATGCTTAGCAGTAAGGCATCCAATCCATTGTCCTTATAGTTACTACTACTACTACTACTACTACTACTACTTCTTCTTCTTCTTCTTCTCCTTCTTCTTCTTCTTCTTCTTCTTATTATTATTATCATTACTACTATTATTTGCACTTCTCAAACCCCATTCAGTGCATTACTTTCCATAGGTACATTATTCCAATTCACCTCTGATGAGGGTTTTAACAATTTGCTTGCCCCACTGTGCCAGGGAATGTCTACCCTACCTTCCAGGAATGATGGCACTTTCACAGCAAGGAGTAATCCAGATCAATAACCCAATCTTATAACATGCTGTCTTGATGATCACTCCTGGGACTGTCACAAATTGAGTTTTTCCAGAAGTAGTCACTGAGATGGAGTTTGTTGTACAGGGTATTTTATTAGGCATCAGCACTTGTGTAAAGGAGGGAGAGAAAACGGGATTGAGCAGAAGGAGAAATTGAAATTTGCTCTAGGTCCATCTAAGTCTCTGCTAAATCCATGCAGAGCTCTGGAGTGTAAATGGTCTGAGAAAGGTATTCCACGTTGGGCCAAAATAGCTGGTTCTTTACATCCCCATCTCAATTAGTCATTGATGTGGTCCTCCTGGGAAGGGTGTGCCTTTGGGAGAGGCAGCTCTCTGCAGTTGGGGCAAAATCTGAAGGAGCTAAAGGCTGTTGGCTGACAGTTGGAGCACCAATCCTTTGTTGAGGAACAGATCACCTTGATCCAACAGAGACTGAGCTGATTTTGCTGTTTGGTTAAGGCTCCATCTACCTCTGGTTTATCTTGAGTTTGAGGATACACTTCTTCAGTGGTCCCAAAGAGAAACTGAGGTGTTTACTGCATTCTCTTTCCTTGGGCAGTCCCAAATTCTATTTTTTTTTCTTCTCAGAACAATAAGATTGCTGGAATTTCCATTTTATTTTGCAGAAGTGTTCTGCTTAGGTTTTTAGCCTCTTGCTCTTTGTGGAGAATGCCTCGAGAGAAAATCCTTCCAAGTGATAGGCCTACTTGTCTGTGTCTCCTTTCTCACCACATACTTGGCCCCTTAATACCCACTCCTTTGGCAGCACCCAAACTCTAACTTTTGTCTCTCTATGCCTGTGGGATTTCCAAAAGTTCTGCTGGTTTCTTTGCCTCTTTGCAGTGGTCCCGTGTCCAGATTCTCAGTTTTTAGCTCCATGCCAAGAACTGGCAAGTTCCACAAGGGAAAAAGCATCCCCAGAATGTATACTCTTTGTTCAACAGTTACCTTCTCTCCAGGATCTTGGCCATTCACATCCTAATTGTCTTGAGAACTATCAGATGCCTTTATACAGATGTTTCTTCTGTTTTATCTGGTTTTTCTAATTTTACTTGATGAGGGCATCAACCTATTGCAAGTTACTATATTTAAGCCATGAGTGGAAGTTTGTTTTATTTTTTTTTAACACAGTGTTTAGTGGAGGTCTGCCACTAAGTTAGGATTCCATCTGAAAGACAGTATATAGCAATAAACCATTAGCATGAGTCAGTGTATCTGAAAGAGAAGTCTCTCACGTCTTTTCTTTTTCAGCTACCTTTGCCCCTGTTTTGATAAGAACGTTTTATTAATGGTCTTTACTAGAGGTCATTTGGAAAATATAGCCTTTTGGTACAGGATTTAAGAATCCATAGAGAAAATTTAAAAATCAAAACATTGTCAGTGTTCTTTAACACTGATGGCCAAAAATTTTCAGTTCTTGAAAATCAAAATAAGATTATCAGTATTACTTAATGGCTCAAACTGAAACGCCACGTAATATAGGTTCTCCAAATATCGGAAAACATTACAAATTTTCTGATCTTGAAAAACACCTCGGAAGTTTGATGAAACATTTGTATCTAAAAACATATGTTTGAAGAGACAGAAATTTCCTAAGAGGATTTGAGATCCTCTACTTGTCATAGTCCTCTTAAATTTTTTGGTTGTATTATTTTTTCCACATATGATTAATTCTCTGAGGATAAATCTGATAAAAAGTGTTCAGTGCAATATTTTCCTAGAATTTAAAATAATTGTTCTGTCTCATGCTTGATGATGCTTGATGGATAAACAGGGTGCTAACAATCATAGATATGTGCATAGTTCGTGTGCTAGGGAAAGAGCTACTGCTAGCTATGATCTTTGTGTAAGCATAAGAATGTAATTTCTAGCATACACACACACAGTTACTAAAAATGTGTTCATGTACTAAGAATATGTATACCAACTAGAGAAGTATTTATTATATAATACAGTCTTAATCATATAAGGGTTTATACTATATGGCCACTTATAAATATACCTGATGAAGTCCTTTTCTCATTTTTTCATTTATTCAGTAAATATCAATTGAGTACCTACTCTGTTTTGGGCATCATCCCAGGTAATCTGAGAAAATAAAAGTAATCACAATAATCATAATATTAGTTTATACCCATCTAATGCAGTAGTTCTCAACCAGGAGTCCTTTTGTAGCCTCCACCTGGGAACATCTGGCAATTCCAACAGACATTTTGGTTGTTACATCTCCACCCACAGAAGGAGTTGACACTAGCTAGTATCTCGTGGGTAGAGACCAGATATGCTTTGTAACATTCTACAATGCACAGAAAACTCCTCACAACAAAAGAGCTCTGTGGCTCAAAATATCAGTAGTGCTGCTTTTGAGAAACCCTAGTCTAAGGCTTTATGTTTTGCAAAATATTTTATAATAGTAATAATAATAATAATTACCATGTTTCCTACATTTAAAGAGTGTTAAACCTCATCTGGTCCACCTTATGTGAAAACCAGTGTGAGAAGAATATTGTGACTACATTTAAACATGCTATCACGCAGAAACTACAAAGGGACGCAGGTTAAATGTCAATGGAGTAAAGTGGAGTAAACCGCATAAAGGAATTTTGAATATTGAAAAAAGGGAAGGGTCCCACCTGACAAAGAAGAAGAAAGAAGGTGTTCTGTAGGCACTCAGCACTGTGAACTTGGGTTGGGCGTCATGCTCCTATTTAGCCCATAAAATGAAGGGTCATTAAAAGTTGACTCCCATTTTAGGCTTTTTCTTCCTACTTGTGAATCATTTGTCCCAAGAAGATAATAATTTCCCTCTTTATATTACGGTCCCCATTCTCCTTTCCAAAGTGCTTTCACAGCTGTTAGCTCCCTTGTTTCCAGAGTAAATCTCTGAGGTATTATCATCTTAATTTAATTAATTGGGAAACTAAGGGTCATGGAGATTGTTTCAAGATTATTTTAAATCTAGCCCCGCCAGGCCCTATCATCTACCCAATAGTCCACCATTGTGGGACCATCCTGGGATTCAATTATTAATCCTTGAGCCCTACCCTCTGTTACAGCCCCCTATTCACAAGAGCTTTCAAAATGTCTTTTCAGACTGAATGGAGCCAAAACGCTGACTTGTAACAGCTGCTTTCTCCAATGCACAGCTCTGTGAATTTCATTCTTCTGTGAGCGTCCTTTAGATCAGTCAAAACTCTGAAGAGATTTTGTTGTCATATAGAAAGATGCACAGTTGTCTTATCCTTTCTATCTTATACTGATGCTAGATCCTGTAAAGTAAATAATGTGCTAAAGTGATAACGCTGTGGGAACTGTTCTTCAGAGGTTTTAAAATAAACATTTGTGTATGTTTCCATAGTTGAGTTGTGAGAACTCAGGAGCAAAAGGGCAGGGCCCATCAATCATTCTAAGCTTTCTCACTAATCCTTTACTTTACCTTCTCTGTGATCATATATGAAAAGTCGTTTTTAAATGGTATTTTTGTAGGTCTAAAGAGATCTCCCCTGCCATGAAAGAACTTCAGCTATTTATTTTTTTCCTCGTGCTTTTCCTTCTCCTAGTATCTTATTTGCCTTTCCAGCTCTGGTTGCTGAGAGCAACCATTTCAGCACATAGCAGCAAAATAGTAGTTTTGGGATCTTGGTAAAACACATACTCTTGAATTTCTGCTATTGGGCTGTGGATTCATTTGGGAGAAGTAATGCAATACTGTTTCCTTGAGGTACTTAGTGTCAGTGTTTTGCCAGAGATAGATGATTATAGATAGCATCACGAAGTTATTAAAAGCTAGCCATGCACTTTTCATTACAGTGAATAGTCAAATAAAATGGGGTTTTCTTAGAACTTCAAATTTTCCTACATTTATAATTTTAAATTACTTAAAAATTTAAACCATGGGATCATTTTCTTTTTTCCATGTGTGGATGCTTCTTTTAAGAGCACCAAACTTAGATCTAAAGACTTGTATTCAAGCCCTGACTATTCTACTTACTAATTGTATGGGCTTGAGCAAGTTTCTTAAACCCTTTTAACCCCTCTTTCCTCACCTTTTTAATAGGAATAATAATACCTGGGTGGTAGAACTGTTTTATGGGCTAAATGAGATAATGTATTTGAAAGAATTTTGGAAACCATAACATACAATATAAATGTGAATGCTTCGATTCAACAGACATTTAGAAGCCTATTCTATGTACCAGGCAGTTTACCAGGAGCTGGAAAAGGAAAGATGACATGCGTACTTTTGAAGAGCTCATAAGCCAGTGGAAATATGGATATCTAAGTACAGAGGCAGAGCCTGATGCAAGGGTTTGAGCACAAATGGTATATTTGGGAGAGGCATGGGACAGTGAGGCGGGGGAGAGGTGATTCAGGGAAGGGAAGATGGCCAACAGAGGTAAATTATTAAACCAGCTACCATAGTGGGCAACTGGAGTTTAATCTTTTGGAAAAAACCTGGAAAATAGTGTACAACATACAACAATTCAGATTTACCCCACTAGAGGGGTGAGGTAGCTGGGGTATGCACTTACTTCTTTAGCCTTTGAAACTGATAGTATCTACTAGCCTATAAGTACTACATCCTCTAAGAGTAAAGACATGAGAGAGGAGGAGGAAGTAGAAAACTTGCCTGTGCCTGCAATGGAAGGCTTTTGTCCCTGTTGACTTCTTCATCTGCAGCACTCTCTTTGCCTTTGGTTTCTAGAACACTGCTCTGTTTGGTCTGCTTCTCACCACATCGGCCAGTCTCTTTCCTTTTCCTCAATGGACCCTAAGAGTCTAGCCTCAACCCTCTTTCCTCAACATCCTATGCATTTTTCTCTAGGAAATCTCTTGCCTCTGGCCATGTAAGTACTGATGACTCTTAAATCTGTATTTCACATCAAATTGTATTCTACTTCCCCAAGCTTTAGATCCATATTCCAATGTCCTCACTTCCACCTCTCCAGCAAAGCTACTTTTTTCCTGGTCTCCAGGGATTTTCATCCAGGTTGCTAAATCCCATGGGAAGTTCTCAGTTCCCCCTCTGACTTGACTTCCTGCAGCATTTGCCACCATTAATTACTCCCTCCTCCCTGATAAGCTCTCTTCCCTTGGCTTCCAGGAAGAAACCACTTATTTTCAGCCTCCTTTGGTGTTTTCTTCTCATTTCTATCACTTCTAAACATTGGAGTGCCTCAGGGCTTAGTCTTTGGATCTTGTCTATTTCAGTGATCTGATTAGGGCTATTCAGGCTTGTGGCTTTAAATACCTCCACGAACTGACAACTACCAATGTGGGTTTCGAGCCTGACTCTTCTCTGAACTCTGAAACTGAATGCATATGTTTCTCCCTCTGTCTCTTACACACACACACACACACACACACACGGCCTTCAATTTATTTCCACTCCAGTGCCTGAAAGGCATGTCAAACATAACATGTACTAAACTGATCTAATATTGCCCCCACATTTGCTCTACTCCCAGCTTTCCCTCTCAGTAAATAACAACTTCATTCTTCCGGTTGTTCCAGCCAAAAATTTTAGGTCATCCTTGACTCTTCTCTTTCTCTCCCATACCATATCTGATTTGTCAGCAAATCCAATGGCTCTAATGTCAAAATATGTGCTTAATCCAATCCGTGCTCCCCACCTCCATAACCACTACTTGGTCCAAGCCACTTCAACTCGTTCCTGGATTATCCTCCAGCTCCTTATTAGCTTCTTTGCTGCCTTCCTATGCCCCTGTATGTTATTTTCAACACAGAAGCAAAATGGTTTTTTTTTTGCTACTCAGATTCTTTTGGTCCTTTTTTTTTTTTTTTTTTTTTTTAAAGATTTTATTTATTTATTTGAGAGAGAGAAAGAGCATGAGAGGGGGGAGGGTCAGAAGGAGAAGCAGACTCCCTGCCGAGCAGGGAGCCCGATGCGGGACTCGATCCCGGGACTCCAGGATCATGACCTGAGCCGAAGGCAGTCGCTTAACCAACTGAGCCACCCAGGCGCCCCCTTTTGGTCCTTTAAATGTTCACGTCTCTACCCTCCAAGTTTTTTTTTTAAAGGTTTCCCATCTCACTCAATATAAGAGCCACCATCCTTACAACCTTCAGGGCCATTCATCAGTATTGCTGCATTGTACAACTCCAGGAGAGCATCATTCACACAGAACTCAATATAACTAGGGCTTCTTGGAGTTGTGCAACATAGACATCTGGCCCTACGTATCTGGCTCTCTTACCCCTCTCACTTCTCTCTTAGTACTTTCCTTTTGGCTTCCTAGGTTCCAGCTATTCTGTTCCATCTGCCTGCTATTCTCCTCTCCCAGATATCCCCTCCTGGTTCTCTTAAGCACCTGTCTGTCAGGCTGTAACATAGAGCATGTGAGGGAGAGTGGCCAAACAAAGTAAAGAAGAGAAGCTATATCAGTAACAGCTATCATTATCCTTGTTATCTGAGTAGTGATAAATCTTAGGACAAGGAAAATTCTTAATAAATTTCATGATCAGGGGTGCTTGGGTAGCTCAAGTCGGTTAAGCATCTGACTCTTGATTTCTGACTTGCATCGTGATCTCAGGGTCATGAGATCGAGCCCTGAGTCGGGCTCTGGCTGGGCCTGGAAGCTGCTTGAGATTCTCTCCCTCTCCCCCTGCCTCCCCCACCCTCCTCTCTCTCTCAAAAAATAAAAAAATCAAAAAATAAATAAATTAATTAAATTAAATTTTAAAAATAAACTTCATGATCAACTTGTCTGATACTTGAATTACATTTTGCTAAAATTGAAGCTTGAAGGTTTTTTAAAAATCATTTAAAATCTTTAATGACTTCTTTCAATCCATGAACTTTAAGAAGTGCTCATCTTGTGGATTTCTGCTGCTTTTCTGTGAGAACTATAGTCTTGTTTTGATTTCACTATGCCACATACCCAGCAAAAAGAAGCAATGTCAAACAAAATAGATTTCTTGTTGAGCCTAAATACTACCTGTTCTCTTTGGGCTCAGTAATTTTTGTTTTTAGATCATTTGAAATTAGGTTTCTGTTCTCTGCCAAATATTGCTTTGCTTGAGGTAGCACAGTCGTTCCTCAAACAGAAAAATAAGGAGGTTCCTTTCCACACCTGCAGTCATTCTTCTCACTCTCTTTACAAGGTTGATAACTCAGAAGCCCAAGAGCATAGATTGATGCCTGTGTTTCTCGCAGAATATATTTTTTTTGTTGTTCAGTGGCTGGAGACCAAAGGCATCCACATTTTGTTCAATATTGTGCCTCACAATCAGAAATCAACATTTGTGGCCTTACAGATTATGATTAAATACAGAAATTTTTAGCTACAAAGCAAAAGTCTGATTTTTTCAGACTTTTCATACCCACTAAGCCTTTTTTAGTCAATAATCAGTTTGATCACTGCAACAGGAATGCTGATCAGTCACACCCTGAACAGTTTAAAACATCATTTATTTTAATTCTAAATTCAGCTTTATATCCCCCAATTTAATCATAACAGATTCATCTTTGCAGAACCAGATAGTTGAAAGAAATTGCTGAGATTTTTTTCCTTCACCTAATTGAAATACTACCTTAGTTCTGAGTTTCGTATTTGTCTCCAAAAATTCCCAAGAAGGGATACAACTTATGGGTTTTTGTTTGTTTGTTTCTTTGTTTTGGTGGATAGAGTTTCTTTTTTTAAAATTTTTTTTAATTTAAAAATTTTTTTATTATTATGTTATGTTAATCACCATACATTACATCATTAGTTTTTGGTGTAGTGTTCCGTGATTCATTATTTGCGTATAACACCCGGTGCTCCACGCAGAACGTGCCCTCTTTACTACCAATCACCAGGGTAACCCATCCTCCCACCCCCTCCCCTCTAGAACCCTCAGTTTGTTTTTCAGAGTCCATCGTCTCTCATGGTTCATCTTCCCCTCCGATATCCCCCCCTTCATTCTTCCCCTCCTGCTATCTTCTTCTTCTTCTTCTTCTTCTTCTTCTTCTTCTTCTTCTTCTTCTTCTTCTTCTTTTTAACACATAATGTATTATTTGTTTCAGAGGTACAGATCTGTGATTCAACAGTCTTGCACAATTCACAGCACTCACCATAGCACATACCCTCCCCAGTGTCTATCACCCAGCCACCGCATCCCTCCCACCCCACCCCACACTCCAGCAACCCTCAGTTTGTTTCCTGAGGTTAAGAATTCCTCATATCAGTGAGGTCATATGATACATGTCTTTCTCTGATTGACTTATTTCGCTCAGCATAACACTCTCCAGTTTCATCCATGTCATTGCAAATGGCAAAATTTCATTCCTTTTGATGGCTGCATAATATTCCATTGTATATATATACACTACATCTTCTTTATCCATTCATCTGTCGATGGACATCTTGGCTCTTTCCACAGTTTGGCTATTGTGGACATTGCTGCTATAAACATCTGGGTGCATGTACCCCTTTGGGTCCCTACATTTGTATCTTTGGGGTAAATACCCAGTAGTGCAATTGCTGGATCGTATGGTAGCTCTATTTTCAACTTTTTGAGGAACCTCCATACTGTTTTCCAGAGTGGCTGCACCAGCTTGCATTCTTGGTGGATACAGTTTCTTAAGCTCAATCCGTTCTCCTTCAAATTGAACTAGAATGATGTAGTAATTGCCTAGTAATTCAGGCATCTAAGTGTCTGAACTCCAAACTCTAGGCCGCCCACTGAAACTAATGTGTGATTCAGGATCATCACATCAAAATCTGTGAATCTCTTTTGAAATTGCAGCATCATTATGCCAAACAGAACTTCAATCTTCATAACTTCAGTTCCATTGAGCTCAGCAATTGGGAAGTAATCGCCTTCTTCATTTTCATCTGTTCAACCCATATGTTTATTTTGTGTCTGAAGCCCTGCACCCATTTAAAACAAAATGAACTAAATTCTTATCCAGGAGGCAATGTAACAGTTTTTTAGAGCTGAGGTCTTCTAAATATTTTTGCCTGTGTAACTCTAAAAGGATTTTGAAAAATGATACACCTCTTGCACAATTTTAAGTTAATATCTAAAAATTTTGAATCATGAATGTAATTGGCAAAGAGTATAATCTAAAGGATATTATAATTGACATTTTAAAATGAACCTATTATATTACTTTTTAAAATGTGTCCAGAAGCTCTGAAAAACAAACTGAGGGTTCTAGAGGGGAGGGGGGTGGGAGGATGGGTTAGCCTGGTGGTGGGTATTGAGGAGGGCACATTCTGCATGGAGCACTGGGTGTTATGCACAAACAATGAATCATGGAACACTACATCTAAAACTAATGATGTAATGTATGGGGATTAACATAAGAATAAAAAAAATGTGTCCAGAAGAATTTAAATACCATAGTGAGGTGACTCTCACCAACCATTCAAAAATTACAAGCTCTTTCTTTCTTTTTTTCAAAGATTTTATTCATTTATTTGAGAGAGAGAGAGCGATAGAGAGAACATGAGCAGGGTGGGGGGGCAGAGGGAGAGGGAGAAGCAGACTCCCCACTGAGCAGGGACCCCCACATGGGGCTTGATGCCAAGGACCCCGGGATCATGACCTGAGCTGAAGACAGACGCTGAACTGAACTGACTGAGCCACCCAGGCACCTTTTTAAAAAAAGATTTATTTTTAGAGAGAAAGAAAGAGTTAGTGAGGGTGGGTGGGAGGAGCAGGGGGAGAGGGAGACAAGCAGACTCCCCACTGAGTGGGGAGCCCAACACGGGGTTTGATCCCAGGACCCTGAGATCATGACCTGAGCCGATACCAAGACTCGTCGCTTAACCAACTGAGCCAACCAGGAGCACCTACAAGCTCTTCTTTTAATAGTCATTAGATATTACATTGTTTTTCTTTCTCCCTGAACTCTTATTTCTATTCCCCTCTCCCACAGAATTTCATTCAGTGTAATCTCTTTCAATGTTTAGAATTATTTTTATCGCCCTACCATACATCTCTAAAACCAAACCATGTATAAAAATGGACATTATTATTTGGAAACATTTTCCCTCAGTTATGAGACTCTGAGTGTCAACAATTTCTTTTTTGATTAATTTTTCATAATAATTATGATTTAAATCTGTTACAGTTTTTATAATTACTAAACTTAAATGTGACATTTGCTAGAGATTTATCCCTTGATGTGTTAGAGGGATGGTTGGTTTTCTTTTAAAATTGGTTTGTGCACAGTGTAACAGCGTTTGCAATCAATTCCATTCCTGTATTTTTTTCTTCTAGGTGGTTGTGCTTTGAAACTTATTCACATAATTAAGTACAGGGGATAGAAGGAGTTTTATTATGATAATGGCATTCAGTTAAACTTCCCAGTTTAATGTCAAAATTCACATTGTAATAACATGTCATTAAAAAGTATTTCTAATGATTAGATGAAACCTGATAAGATTCTCCTTCCATTTTTGAAAACACAGAGGTGAAAAGCACTGTACTTGCTCGTGAATTTGTCATTCTGTTATCAGAGTCACCATGGTCTTAATTTCTTAGACCTTTGCCAGGATTTATCAAATTCTATGTATGATTTTTTCACTTAGAAGCACTTTATTTAACCCTGTATACTCAGAAAGAATTTGGAAGACAGAAATATTGTTAATTTCAATTAATTTTTGCTAACACAATATTTTTTATAAAAAACTTATCATATTATTGCATGCTTTAAGTATATATATCAAAACTTTGGAGCTATTAATTTGATTCTTTCAAATTTATAGAGAATTTACCTAATCAGTAAAGCCACTTTTCTATGTTAAGCTAATTGGCCAAATTAGAGTTACTTTCTGACAGAAAGAGGTTGACTTTTTCAGTTTATGTTAGTGTGTTAACATATGTTCCCATGATAAGAATCTTATTGTTATTTATTTTTTTTACTTCCTAAGTTATATAATAAAATTCACTTTTTTTTCCTTGTGTATAGTTCTATGAGTTTTAACACAATGTATGGATTTGTGTAACCACCAACACAATCAGGATAAAACAGTTTATCACCCCAAATATGTCCTCATTTTGTCCTTTGTAGTCAAACCTACATTCCAACCCTAAACCTCTGGAAACCACTGATCTGCTCTCCAAACCTACAGTCATGCTTTTCCCACAATATCATAAAATAGAATCCTATGCTTTATTATCTTTTGAGACTGACTTCTTTCACTTAGCATAATACTTTTAAGATTCATCCATGTTGTTACATATATCAATGTTTTTTTCTTTTTACTTTTTAATAGTATTCCATTGTATGGATGTTCCCTAATCTTATTCATTGGTTGAAGGACATTTTTTGTTTCCAGTTTTTGGTAGTTATGAAAATTATTGCTAAACACTTGATTACATTTGACTACAGTTTTTGTAAGCAAATTTCTCTAGGATAAATACCTAGATTGGTAAATGTATGTGTTATTTTATGAGAAACTGCCAAACGGTCTTCCAGAAAGACTATGTTATTTACTTTCCCTTCAGCAATACATATGAATTACAGTTGCTCCACAAGCTCATCAGTACTTGGTATTGTCAAGTCGAATTTTGTTGTTTTTTTTGTGTTAGTCATTCCAACAGGTCTGTAGAGGTATTTCATTGTGGCTTTAATTTGTATTTCCCTAATGAGTAATGATGAGCATCTTTTAACATGCGTGCCATCAATATATCTACTTTGGTGAAGTGTCTATTCATATCTTTTGCTCATTTTTTCCCCTTAGGTTGTGTGATTTCTTACTGTTGAGTTTTGAGATTCCTTTATGTATTCTGGGTGCAAGTACTTTGTGAAATATGTGATTTGAAAATATTTTCTCCCGGTTTGTACTTTCTTCACATTGTCTTTCACAGAGCAAATGTTTTTAATTTTGATGAAGTCTAATTTATTAATTTTATCTTGTATGGAACATGCTTTTGTGTCCTAGAAGAACTCTTTGCCTCATTCATATGCACACAGATTTTCTCCTATAATGTTTCCCAAGACTTTTATAGTTTTCATTGTACTATGATCTATAGTGAGTTAATTTTTGTAAAATGTGTGAAATATAGGTCAAATAGTACTTTTTTCTTTTTTCACATGAATATCCAATTTTCCTAGGACAATTTGTTGAAAAGATTAAATTGCTTTTGCAACTTTGTTAAAAATTAATTGACCATATTTCTGTGGGTCTATTTCTGGACTCTTTATTCTGTTCCATTGGTCTTTTTGTCTATTCCAGAACCAAAACCACTCTGTCTTGGTTATTATAGCTTTATATTAAATCTTAATATCTGGTAGTATGAGTTTTTCAACTGTGTTCTTGCCCAAAATTTATTTTTCCATTCTAGTACTTACTCTTTCTATATAAATTTTAGAAAAAACTTGTCAAAAAATCTTGCAAAGATTTCAATTGGAATTGTGTTAAAGCTCTAGATCAATTTAGGGGGAAATCAATTTGATATCTTTAAACATAAATGAATCTTTCAAGCCATGAACTCAGTTTACCCATTATTAGGTCTGCCATGGTTCTTTTATCAGCATTTTATAATTTTCATTATAGATCTTGCACATATTTTGTTAGATATTTTTAGAGCTATTGTAAAAGGTACTGCTTTTAGAATAGTCATTTCATATTGTTCATTGCTTATTACGGTAGACAGAAATCTGAGATGGTCCCCAAGATTCCAGTCTTCTGGTGTACAATCTCCTATTTTTTAATGTGGGTGTGAAATGTGATTAGGATGAGATGGTCACTCCTCTCAGGGTCCTGGGATCAAGCCCCGCATCAGGCTCCCTGCTCAGCGGGGAGTCTGCTTCTCTCTCTCCCTCTGCCTCTGCTCGTGTTCCCTCTCTCACTGTGTCTCTCTCTGTCAAATAAATAAATAAAATCTTAAAAAAAAAAAAAAAAGAAAGGTAGAGTATCTTTGGCAAGACTGACCTAATCAGGTGATTTCTTAAACTAAACCTTTCTTCCTGCTTTCCTGAGAGTTTCTGTCATGAAAGATGTTGATTTCTATGAAATATTTTTCTGCATCTGTTGGCATGATTATGTGGTTTTTCTTTAGCTTGTTAATTTAGAGATTACATTTATCACTTTTTTAAAGATTTATTTATTTGAGAGAGAGCGAGAGCACACACACAAGCAGGAGGGGCAGAGGGAGAGAGAATCTCAAGCAGATCCACACAAAGTGTGGAGCCTGACATGGGGCTCAGTCTCACAACCCTGAGATCACGCGGTGCTCAGTCTCACAACCCTGAGATTACAACCTGAGCCAAAAGCAAGAGTCGGCCGCTTAACCAACTGTGCCATCCAGGTGCCCTCATTTATTATTTTTTGAATGTTGAACTACCCTTGTATTCCCAGAGTAAACCTATTTGTTTGAATATTGTGTGTGTATATATGATTTTCTTTGAGTTATTCCTGTTTGGGTTTTGCTGAGCTCGGGTCTAAATTTATAGCCTTCCTTAGATTTCAGAAGTTTTAGGCATTAATTTTTCAACAATTTTTTGGTACAAATCTCATTCTTCTTTCTTTCTTTCTTGGATTTTAATGACATCAGCATTAGACCTTTTTATAGTATCTAACAGGTCCCTGAAGTTATGTTCATTTTTTTCATTCTCTTTCCTCTCTATTGTTCAAGTTGGGTAATTTCTATTAATCTATATTCAAGTTCATTGGTTCTTTCCATTGTCATCCTCATTCTGCCATTCAGTGGCTTTTTAAAAAATTAACATATTTTTCAATTATAAAATTTCCGTTTGATTTTTTCTTATAGCTGCTATTTCTCTACTGAGAACATCTATCCTTGCATTCATTTCAAATTTGTTGACCTTTACTTCGTGCAGCATAGGCATAATAGCTGCTGTGAAGGCTTTCTCAAATAATTCCAATATATAGGCCTTTTCAAGAATGGTGTCTATTGATTATCTTTTCACTTGGAGGTTGCTGAAAGTGTCCTGCTTCTTTGTATGCCAACTAATTTTGGATTATATCCTGGGTATTTTGAATATATTATGAAGTTCTGGGTCCTGTTAAAAATCTCTAGAGAATGTTGATTTTTGTTTTTGTGTTTGTTTCTTTTCATAGTCGATTGACCCAGTTAGGTTCAGGTCACATGTCCCATTGTACGTTTTGTGGGCTTTAGATCCAATATCAATTTACTTTTCAAAGACTTTGTGGTGTAATTTGGATCCTCCACGCATACGTGCCTCCCAGGGACCAGTCTGGTATTTGGGCCATGGATTGCATTGTAGTTCAGTTCTCAAAGCCTTTGGTGTTCTACTTCAAGTCATTGTCACGCATGCGTCTCTGGGGGATAAGCCCAGGACTTCATATACAGTTCTACGGGACCTTCTCCTCAAGCTCTCTTCTCTCTCCGACTCCCAGGGACTCTTCCTCCTGGTCCTTTGTCCAAAACGCTGTCATTTCAACGTTCTTTCACTCATATCCTCCTCCAGGGCAAACAGGCAGCCCAGGCCACTTCTGCTCCCACTGTGGCATGAGTGCAGCTTCAGGACTGGGACTCCCCTCCCTCCAGAGGAGGCTCAAGAAAACAACTGGGACAGATTTCCTCTACTCTCTTTGCTTTGCAGGGTCCCTTCCTCCCATTCCTCTGATCAAGGAGAGAGCTTCTGTTGGCCATGCCTGCTGCACAGTTCCATAATTTCTCTGCCCAGACTCTATGTTGGAAAATATGGGTGGAAAAAGAAAAACAGCAGAAAACTCGCTTCCTAAGTAGTCTTTTTTTTTTAAATGAGATATAATTGACATATAACATTATATTAGTTTCAGGTGTACTATATAATGATTTGATATTTGTATTACTCTTTTTTAAGTCTTGATTTCTCTTCCTAAGCTGTCTGCTAGTCTTTACTTTTTAGACACCAGAGATAGTTGCTTTATATATTTCGTCTGTGATTTTTGGTTATAATCAAAGGGGAAGATAAGGTAGAATAATCTTCTGCCATCTTAACGGGAGCTGGTAGCTTAGAATCTCACTTTTTTCTTCTAATTTTAGCCTATAGATTTAGGAGGACAAAACCCAATGCCTGGACACAGTTTGTTGCTGGAATGAAATGAGCGCCCTCACCTTCCATGTTTCTTATCTGTGCTCTTTTGACTTTGCCCTTCAAGGGGTTTCTCTTAGGAACAGTATATTCTCTGACATTTGGGGAGTGGGGATGCAAGATGGCTAAATTGAAAGTATTTTGAAATGTCTACATGTTTGGAACCTCAGATGTTTTGCACAAGAATATGCACTGGAGCAGGTTTGGAATGTCTTTCTTTCATCAATAGAGATAGGGACATCATGAAAGAAGGGACGGGGAAGGGAAAACTGATGACTCCACCCTTGGACATGTCCTTAAATGGGGTAATTATGGAAAAGAGGGAATTTAAGGATGTGGACATTGATTCCTTTAAAACTATCTCTGCCTGTATGTACCCTTGGAAAGTCTTTGCTTCTGCCTAGGGAAGTGTATTCTAATCTTAGAAGATGGCTATTGTAGAATCCAGCAGACCTGGCTATTATCCTGGTTCTACTCCTTTAGTGATAATCTAAAGTTGAAAATAGGCACATATAGTGTAAAAAGGAATCACAAGTGACAGTAACTCATATGCACATATACAAGTGATTCATTAATACATGGGATAAATTTTAAGAACAGAAAAGTGCTGAGTAATTGTGAAGATGGGGGTAGCTACGTGTTAGAGGCTGGTGGGGCTAGTCTGTGGAAACAGTACGTTGGTTAGAAATTTGTAGAAGAGAAGATGAATTACTTTTCATTTAAGCTTCCTCTCTGGTAAATATGGTTAAGACAATTACAAAATTAAAAAAGAAAAAAAAGCACAGAAGAAACAGTAACTGAACTTTTTTCCAAATAATAGTTTTAATAATAGCATTTAATAATAATATAATGGTAATAATAATATAAACCTCTTGCTGAGCATTTCTTTTTTTTTTTTTTTAAAGATTTTATTTATTTATTTGAGAGAGAGAGAATGAGAGACAGAGAGCATGAGAGGGAGGAGGGTCAGAGGGAGAAGCAGACTCCCTGCCGAGCAGGGAGCCTGATGTGGGACTCGATCTCGGGACTCTAGGATCATGACCTGAGCCGAAGGCAGTCGCTTAACCAACTGAGCCACCCAGGCGCCCTGAGCATTTCTTATATACCAAATGCCATCCTAAGAGTTTAGAGATATTGGGATGCCTGGGTGGCTCAGTCAGTTAAGCGTCTGCCTTCCGCTCAGGTCATGATTCCAGGATCCTGGGATCAAGTCCCGCATCAGGCTCCTTGCTCAGCAGGGAGCCTGCTTCTCCCTCTGCCTGCCTCACCTCCTGCTTGTGTGCATGCTCTCTCTCTCTCTGACAAATAAATAAATAAAAATCTTTAAAAAAATAAGAGTTTAGAGATACATCTTATTTACTCATGGAAGCACTGTATTATGGTCATTCTTCCTATTTGGGACTACATATTGTATCCCCCCCAGAATTCATATGTTGGAACTCTAACTCCCAGTGGAATGGTATAGAACATAGAGCCTTTAGGAGGTAATTAGGTTTCCATGAAGTTATGAGCGTGAGCCCAATGGTGGATTAGAGTCTTAGAAGAAAAGAGACTACAGCTTTGTCTCTCTGTGGCATATACCAAGAAAGGCCATGTGAAGACATAACCAGGAAGAGGGTCCTCACCAAGATCTGGACCATGCTGGCACCCTGACTTAGGACTTCCAGCCTCCAGAACTGTGAGAAATGAATGTTTTGTGTTACCACCCAGTCTATGGTATTGTTGCTACAGCCTAAACTTGACTGAGACACTTCCCATTTTGTAAATGAGAGAACTGATGCTCAGAGAGATCATGCCATTTGCTCAAGGTTCTAGAGGTAGGAGTGGGCAGGCTGTGATTTGAACCCATTTGAATCTGGGCCCTGTTAGAGCTCACAGATTTAGTACATTGCTGTTGTAAATGTAGCACATACATATTAAAAGGAGAAAAGAGGATCTCTTTGTACATTTAACTTAATAACATTCAAAATTATCTCAAAATGGTGATACAAAAACTACTTATTAAAAATCATTCATTGGAAACACTTAATTAGAAGAGATTAAAGATTAGATCTATGACATTAGGCCCACAAAAGAAAGGAGGGGCTTATTCCACACAAAAAGTACATGTTGCATAAGGACATTTCTATGTATTTGTATGTGTGTAGGTATATGTAGATGTATATAGCACATGATTATATATATAAAGCAAATACTGTTTAATTAACCTTATATTTTGTGATTAGATAAGCCATGGTTACCTGCCCACTCCCCCCTTGGCTTCTCTTTTCCTCTTCATGAGAATGTTCCTACTTTTCATGGTTTGGTCGTTCAAATAAATCTCAACACAGGACAAAAAATGTGGCTATTTGGTGTGAACTGTTGATATTGACCGGGTAAGAAGTCTGGAGTTTTGCTTTCAATCTCCTCAGACAAGATGTCAGAAATGTATGGCTTAATTTAGGCTAAGGCTTTGCACTGAAAATAAGTCTCCCTGCTGGCAGTCTTCTAACTGAAGAAAACATGTAATGTTCAGATCTGCCTGGTATAGAATAATAGTGATAAGAATAAAAGCCTTGAAATATTTTTATTTCATTGAAGTCTCTTATTTTGCAAGTCAAATACAGATGCAGACACGAATGTATTGACCTTTTATTTCTGTTATTGGTAGCACATTTTTTGCTATTTTTATGAAGCAAGCCATGCAAATTGATCTGACTAGAGACCTGATAGAAAGTAAAATGCAAGGCCACATTCTACTAGCAATAAAGCAACATCTATCCTTTAGAATCTTACCCTACTAAAAATCAATTCAAATGGATATGACAGATGTTTTTGACAAAATATGAAAAATATCTTCACTCAAAAATCTTGGGGGAACATTTGTAAAGTTACTTCTGTCCCCTAAGTCGCATATAGAGGGTCCGAAAGAGTTAATGTTTTCTGAAATTGCCCAATACATGCAGCCAGTGGCCCCACAGGATCTGGCTTTTTACTCCATAGGATTTTATGAAATATTGTTCTTTTGGGTTCTTAAGCTGTTTCCAATTTTCTCAGTTTGGATTTCAGAAGGCTCCCTGCTAAGTATAACTTTTGAATAGAGGATTTTTACACATTTTATATCTGAAGACTAGAAAACTTCTTGCTTATCTGAGAAACTCAATAGCCAGAGGATTAACACTTGAACATTATAACAAAACAAATAGTATCTTGTTCTGTGGGAAATCAAAACTGTTTCATATGATTTAATAGCCTTCTTTAAAAGAACAATTTACTAGAAAGATTTAAGTAAAAGAGGATTATTTTTATATTCTTGTTTTTTGAAAACCCAACTTAAAGAAATGCATGCACCCCATTCATTCAGCGGATATGGGAAAACAGCTATGCGCCATTCATGCATACAGCAAATGTGTGTGGAGTGCCTACTCAGGGCTGGGATTGTTTCAGGCACTGGGGATTCCGGAGCAAACCAAACCAAGTCCCTGTTCTGAAGGACTCACACACTGGAGAATTGGTGATTTGCTGGGGAGAGGAAAAGAGAGAAGGTGTTTGGTTGGGAATCTCTTAGAGGATGGTGGTTGTACCACTTGCCAAAGTAGAAGCCACAGGGAAGAATAGTTTGGGAGGAAGGACCATTTGGACTTGTGAATTTCCCGATTATATCAGTTGGGTACCTGAAACTTAGGAGAGAGGTTTGAGCCTGGGGAACAAGAGCTTGGGAGTTATTTGTGTAAACACTGGGCTGAAATCAAAGTGGATGAGCTCACAGAGGGTGAATGTGAAGCACGAAGGACACAAGGAAGAAAGAGAACAAAGCTTGAGGACATTGAAAGGGCAAGTTGCAAAAGCAGTTTTGGTATCTGTCCTCCTCTGAGACCCACCGCAGTTGTGGGAAATGGCTCGGTGACTCATCTTTTAACTATTATGCAGACTAAGGAACAACTAAATCTTCTCCTTCATTACTTCCTCTCTCGTGTGTTTTCCCCAGCTGATTATGAAACAGGCTGGTGCCCTGCTGGACTCAGGAGGATTGGAATGGAGGCACTGGGACTCAGGGAAATTGTTTGAAAAAAATGTGATACATAGTACTCTCTGGGAAGATTGAAAATACATATAAATATTGTTTTGTTTAAAAATGAGTTCTTGTTGGTTTTTAGCTCAAGTTACGTAGGGGACAGTGATAAGCGTCATCTGCTGAAGACAAGGTCCTCAGAGTAATAACAATAACAGCAACAACAGCAATAATAATAGCTTTTGTTGCATGCATGCTGGGTGCCAGTTACTGTGTGAAGTGCTTTATACATTGTGTTTTTTTACTGTATTTTACGGTTAAGAAAACAGAAGTTCATCATTTTAGGCTATCTCCCGACCGGGTAACCTTGATACTCAGTATATTTTTGACCGAGAGAATGAACGAAGGTGCTTTCAGCAATGAAGAAAATAATACTAATTTGAGGGGCACTAAATTAATCCAACTGTTCACATTTCAACTAGGGAATCTCATTAGGATGAGTATTATGGGCAACACAATAAGCAAGCTAATAGTAATGTTTATTGCAGAGAAGGGAATGGACTTGCAGAAACTAAGTCTAATGAGATAGTGATTCATGTCACTAATGTGGGTCCCTTTTGGCGTTTGGCACAATCAGATGCCCAAAGGCAGTTCTGCCTGGCAGACTGGACTGTGGTCTGTTTTTGTTCCTACTTGGAATACTGTGCTTCCCTCCTGCCCAGTTCCCCCTTGTGTATCTTGTCTCTGTTCCTCCTCCTCAGCTTGTTGCAGGTTTATCGCTTTCATGGTGCAATATGGGGCTGTCTGTGTCTTTGTTTGTTCCTCTCTTATCTAGTGGCTAATTCCCAATTTCTTCCAGCCCTCACAGGGTCCCTGAAGCTATAGCAACTGAAATTCTTACAGCCAGAAGTCATGTAATAGAGTGTCTCTTTCCCCCCCATTCAAATTCTGATGCAGATGTTTTATTTCTTACTCTGTGCCATGCGTCATATAGGTCTAACAGATTGAACGTGAATGACTAACATACTCAAGAAATGTGCTACTGGGGTCCTGGTCCCCTCTTATAATCTCTTTTGTACAGGGCCAGTGTCATCAGATTTAAAAAGAAGAACAAGCGAACAAAAGCCGTTGGTCACTTAACCTAATAAGTGGAGACTTAATTACATTTTGGGAGAGGGGCAGGCTGTGGAAAGTGGTCTGAGCCAGTGTGGACATGTGAGAGATAGTAAGGATGAAGGATTGGGGGCAGTGAATGAAAGAGCTGAATGAAGGATTTCTTGGCTAGAAGAATAAAGACTGGTTGGAGAGGAAATGAAGGCTGGGAAAACTGGAGGGGGCCTTTGAAGCTAAGGATGAGGAGTCTGCATTTGATAGGGAGAACAATAGCGAGGCCACTGGTCAAAGCTGTGGGTGAGAAAAAACATTTTTTTACCAACTGGTAAAATTGAATATGTACTGGTTTTGCATGCCTGAGTCGTCTGTTAGATCCATTGTTGTTGTAAAAAACTCTGAAGGACATTACAATGGAAAATAAATGAGAAAAATCCACAGTTCTGAGATTTCCAAGTTTCGACACAAAACATTACTTTTCCTTGAAGCAAATTAAACACAACTTCTCTTGTTCGAGGGGCAGGCTTCTTTTTGGTCTTGACAGTTTCATTTTTTAAAGTACGCTTTAATTCCGATTTTCATAGTAGTATTCCATAGGAATTTTGTTTACAATGTTAGTGGGTGTTTCCGTACCTTACATTGTAATGAATATATTCTATCTGTATTGTTTTCCAACACATTATTCTTTCAGTTCGCATATATTTTTTCTATATATGTATTGTATGAATATGAAAACCATTATTCTATGTGATTTGAGTAGGTGTTGGACTGCGATCCTTCATCTCTTAATTTAAAATTTTTCCTTGCTATCTGAAGAAAAAGGTATGGAAATGACAAGGAACTATGATACTCAGGCAACAGCTCTAATTGTGTTCCCCACAGAGAGCTCTAATTGCGTCTCCCCACACATACTTGTCTTGCTGCTTTTTGGCTATAACATCATCATGTCAACTCAGGGCCCTTTGAATTGCAGAGGTTGTATACATAAAACTTTCATAGTTATAATCCAATCTCTTGTTCATCGATATAGCTTCATTTTATGCCTTTCTGCTTCCCAAGTCATGCAGTGAAACTGAAGTTTAGGTGTGGGAAAACCCAAGGATAAATCAAATATTGGATGATGATGGTTGTTTGCGCTAAGCCCTCAATACTCTGAATGAGTCATTGTGTAAACTGAACAGATGTTGGGAGCAAGTTGGCACAATGTGTTGAGCCTCATTCTCCTCATATATCATCCAATTACTTTTTAGTGCCTCCAAGGGTAGATGCACTTTTTAAACAACCAGTTTACTACTAGGGAGCAATATGATCATTAGGGAAAATAGAGCACTGCATTTAGTTCAATTGAGTATGTCAAATGACAATTTGAGTGCCTCCCTTAAATTCAGATGTTGAAAAGTCTTCTACTTCTTTCCTTTCTCTTCAGGGAGGGTACCGCATGCCAAACAGATGCAAAGTTTCCACTTCTCTCAAAGGCTCCCTAGAGGAAATTGAAACAGTGTTCCTTGGCAAACCCATCCCAATCTGTCATACTTATTAGGAACAGGAAATTTGTCCCTGCCTCAGACTGCAGCATAGGGTTGTTTTTTTGTTTTCAGGTTTGTTTGTTTGTTTGTTTGTTTTGCATTAATCCTTCATGGAAAAGAAAAAGCATTTGGGCACTTTCTTCCATGATTTCATTTCTCTTTGTGTGTCTGAAGAATATTAAGAAGATTATGCTCATGGAACTAGTCAAGGGCTCCTGACACAGGCCAGATGCACTTTTGGTATGTTTTTGTTTCTGGTAGATTATTCCTGGTTCCATGATCAGGCTCTTTGATTCTGATATTAAGGATGTTCCCTTGGTGAGAGGGTGATGTGTTTTCAGTTTGTGATAACGAGTACATTTTCATGGCAATATTTACTTATTTCTTTAGGTTAGAGTACTTGGCTTTTTCCTCTAGTGTTTTGTGTATTCCTTTTTCTAATAGAGTAAGTTGTATCATTTAATGTTTACTAGTATTTTAGTTCTCTTCGCCATTCTTATTTAGCCAAGATAATTCAGAATTCCAGTTCTCTGAGAATCCTCCTGTTGTCTTAGAGCTACTTTCTTGCATTATCTCAATCACTACTAAAGAATATAATGATTTTTTTTTAAGATTTTATTTATTTATTCATGAGAGACAGAGAGAGAGAGAGGCAGAGGGAGAAGCAGGCTCCCAAGGAGCAGAGAGCCCGATGCAGGACTCGATCCCAGGACCCTGGGACCATGACCTGAGCCGAAGGCAGATGCTTAACCATCTGAGCCACCCAGGCGCCCTAAAGAATATAATGATCTTGAGGCCAGGATTGATCCTTACCAAACACCATTTAAAAATATTTGTCACACTAGCAACATTTAAAATATATACATTATATTTTGAGTATATTATTTGTATATATTAATATATGCATATTTATATAAAGAATTACAGTCACTCTCCTGAGTTCTGTTACTGTCTTTCAGTTTCTTACTGTACTGACAACAGATTTGTTGATTTGAAATTATACTGATCATTCGTTAGCGTCTGCCACCTTGTTCTCGATTGGGGCCGGCAAACCACAGCCAGTGAACCACATAGAGCTTGCAGCCTGTGTTGTAAATGACCTTTTATTGAAACACAGTCATGCCCGTTCATGTATGCGTCACCTGGGACTGCTCTTGCTCTACCACAGCAGAGCTGAACAGTTTACAGCAGACACTGTATCACTGCAAAGTGTAAAAAATTTATTATCTGGCTCTTGGTAGAAAAAGTTTGCCAACCTCTGTTCTAGGTTAACTCCTGTGTGCTCAAGAGCGTTGGTAAGACATGAGAAAACCTGTGTTCCAGTCCTGCTGCTACATCCTAATTAGCTTTGTGACCTTGGCCAAGTCACGGTCATTCTCTGGCCTTGGTTTCCTCATGCCTAGAACGGACCAGCAGGACTGTATGATTGCCAGTCTCTTTCAGCTTCAAAGTTCCAGAAATCTAGGAGTGCCTGGGTGGCTCAGTCAATTAAGCAGTCAACTCTTGATTTTGGCTCAGGTGATGATCTCAGGGTCATGAGATGGAGCCCTGTGGGACTCCACGCTCAGCGGGGAGTCTGCTTGAGATTCTCTCCCCTCGCTCTGCCCCTCCCTTCTCACTCTCAAATAAGTAAATAAATCTTTTTTTAAAAAAAGCTCCAGAAATCTGTTGTTTTACTTAAAGTAATTTAAAGTTGATTTTTTTTTTCCTTACAGATTACATTTTGGGTTTGTTATAATCCCTTTTGAGTATATTGGACATACATTCAAATTTCCACACATATTCAATGATTTAAAAATAATAATATGGCGGGGCGCCTGGGGGGCTCAGTCGTAAAGTGTCTGCCTTCGGCTCAGGTCAAGATCCCAGGGTCCTGGGATTGATCCCCGCATCGGGCTCCCTGCTCAGCCGGGAGTCTGCTTCTCCCTCTCCCACTCCCCCTGCTGTGTCCCTTCTCTCACTGTGTCTCTCTCTGTCAAATAAATAAATAGAATCTTAAAAATAATAAAAATAATAATATGGCATGCCTGTATGAGCTCTACATGTGCCGTGTATGGAGGCAGGCATTTTTACCTTATCTCTTATAGTCCTCAGAATACTTCCCTCCTGTGGATGTGAATGTTCACATAGCCGTAAGGGGCAGAGTCGGGACTTGAACTCGGTTCTCATGGTAAAGCTCCATGCCCCTTCCACAGTAGCAAAAAGGTCCTTTTTCATATGCCTCCTCTATTTTTATTGTCATTTGCATATACAGTAGCACCTCGCTTATCCAAAGGTTGCCACTTAAGTTATTCAGAACATAACCAACAGGACAAAGTAAAAAAATCAAAAAAAGATGAACCAAATAGATGTTTACCTCTGCCATTAAAAATTTTCCCCAAGGTCCTCTTTTATAGCCTGTTCACTTTTACTTTTAAACAAATCTAAAAATTTGCTTCTTTTTTTTTTTTTCTTTTGGTTTTCCAAATCTCTATACTTAATGGCAAACAAATGGGAAGCAGAGATAGGTAGAACCACCAGTGCAGGGATCTTTAGTAGAGATAGTGATGGCAGAGACTGCATCTAATGTAAGAAGGATGCATCCAAAGTGCAAGAACTGGAAGCAGGTGGCAATCTCTGACAGCTTAGCCTAGGGACAGATGCACCCGGGAACGTCCCAGTGGCACTGAGAAATTTTTGCTGCTCAGTGCAAAGCCCCTTCGAGCAGCAAGGAAATGTTTCAAATTAGCACGCTCAATGAAAGAAGGTGGAGAAAGGGTGCCCCGTTTCACAAAACTTTAATAAAATTCTGAAGGATATTAGGAATCTCAAAGAGATAATGCTCCACGTATTTGACTTGTTCACCATGTGGGACATTTCCTTCCTTGAAAATGCTACACAAATGAAACCCTGCGAAGTCCAGATTATTTAAGAAATCCGTCTCCCGGTTTTTACCGATTCTACCTCACTTTTCTGTCCTTGGTTTTTGTCTTAGTCAGTGTTCACGCTCTGAAAACAGTGCTCTAGAGATAAGTAATTAAAAGTCTGACTTTTCAGTTTCATGTATTATCAGATTTTCTCCACACCTCATTAAGTCTTGGGTTTTCCCATTATCTCTTTTTATTCCCTTTGGCTCTAAAGAAAATCTTATTGTTTTCCTTTTATTCTTTTAATTTTTTTTTCCAAAGTAGAAACCCATTTTCTTCCTCAGTTTTTAAAAACCATCTTCCTCTGACCCACTGAGTATTATTGATTATAAAGGTAATTTGCAGAAGGTAAACTTATTTCGTCTACTGCCAGGTTCTTGCAGGGGTGGGGGGAATGGATTTTGTGGTTCTTCCTGTTATGTTTCTCTCTTGTATTCAGTTCTTGGTTTGCTCTTCTGATGGGTAGGCATTTCCTTCCATGTTGATTCTGTAACCCATTACTTCTAATTGTCTGCTTTGGGGAACGTTTTAAAACCTCACACATTTTTTTGAGGCAGTATTTTATGCAATTTATTTTGGGGAAAATGTGCTAGAACTACTTGTGGAAGTTAAGAGATTTAGAAACACTGAATTCATTTATCCCTCATGCCTGTGTGTGGGGGGGGGGGTTAGAGGAGGGAGGGTGGTTACCCACTAATAGCAAAAGCCTAAGGCAGTGTGCTTCCTTAAAATGAATTCCTTCTTTCTTTGCTGCCTATATTATGATGTTGATTTAATAATGTCAGTAATAATCAGTTAAATGTATTGTAGGCTCCTTTGATGTTAGACCTATGCATGATGGTTTGCATATACTATGTCCATTAATCTTCAGTATAAGGCAGGTACAGAATTACTGGCAGTCTTCAGCCAATAAATGAGCTATATTTCAAAGATATATTTGCAGATTAGTTATTTCAAACATGAAAGATTTTTCCTCATAGAAGCAATGTTGTGGGCACATCTCTCGACTGAGCTGGATTACCAAAGACTCATAGCCAACATGTGTAAATAAGGTACATTCAGAATCCTCACTGGAATGTGGTGGGCCCACCTTCTTCCTTGGGTCCTAACTTTAATGCAAGTGACTCTCAGATCTTCCCTATGGACAGATAGACAGTGGGAATGTAAACCCCCCAGGTTCAAACCATTCATATTAATTATAGAATAAAGAACCTGCAATAACCCAAGAGATCTTGAAATCCTGTGGCTTAAAGAAAACAACATTTTATTTCTCTGTGAGGCAATAGACCCAAGATGAATTTTCCAGTCTGTAAGCTGAAGCTTCCTCTATGATAGCATCCAAAGACTTGAGTTCCATCCATTTTTGGCTTCACCCATTCCTAGACTGTGGTCCTCAGCTGAGTGACTGAAGCTGGCTGAGCCCTGGATCTGTGCTCTGCCTTGTGGGAAAGCAAAGAGAGAAAGTACATGGCAACAAGTCACTCCTAAGCAGGCAAAGTAGAAGAATCATCTGCTTATAATGTATTGCTGAGAACTTAGTAACATGATGGCCACACCGAGCCACAAACGACCTGAGATATGTAGTCTTGAGTTGGTCAACCATAGGTGCACCGCCCACTCCATTACTGCAGTGGAGGTGGAGAGTTAGGTTGAACGACCAGCGGTCCTTGCCACATCACAGTGGTGGTTCCCACATCTGACAGGGACTCCAACAGGATAGAGTTTGTGGGGTGTGGCAGAAGAGATGTGGATGGAGGATGGACACAGTGAGTGGCCCCCGGGTAGGTTTGAGGCACACTGGGATGCTGGGCCCCTTGCCCTTGCTACTTCTTGGAAGAACTTGCAGGTTTTCATTTCCGTTTCACCCTGCCTGCCTTTCTTCTCCTTTTGGAAGGCTAAGGGCAGGGCTGGTTCCATGGCTGGTTCCTGTGCAGCGAGTGGCACAGGACCCTGAGCACAGTAAGGTTCCAGGCTTGGTTGGATGCTCTGCTCTCATTGTCTTGAAAAAAACATTTTTTTTTGAAAGATTTTATTTATTTGACAGAGATACAGCGAGAGAGGGGACACAAGCAGGGGGAGTGGGAGGGGGAGAAGCAGGCTTCCCGCCGAGCAGGGAGCCCGATGCGGGGCTCGATCCCGGGACCCCGGGATCATGACCTGAGCCGAAGGGAGATGCTTAACGACTGAGCCACCCAGGCATCCCTTGAAATGCTTAATAACTTTATATTTATACTTGTGCTTTGTAAGTGAAGTTGGGTGGGACAATGGAGCATGGATGTGAGTGGCAGAGATATGCTAGATCGTAGTGAGCACGTGCACGCACGTATGCGAACTGTCACAGCATGTGAATGGTGTTCGTGCTGAGCAATTGGCCTGATGCCTCAAAGCGCATGCGTGCGCCTGAGGCCCGTCTGGGATCCCACGGGGGCTCCCAGGGGGCCGGGTCAGGACTTGGGCTCTGATTGGTGGCCGTGATGGGGCCACAGCAGCAGAAGCCCAACAGAAGCAGGTTTTGAGCGGGGCGGTGGTAGCTCTGGCCCGGGGCTAGCGGAGGTGCTCCCCATGGGAACCTGTGGGAGGTCAGCCTGGCTGGTTCCTGGAGCCCGTCCCTGTGGCATCTGCACAAAAATTAACTCTTCAGCCTGAATCGCGAGACAGAAGCTGCTGGTGTGGGGGCCACAGACTTCGTAAGTAAATTATTACATAATAACAGCATACACATGAACATTGCTATAAGCATTTATCAGAGAGTTATTAGAATTCTTCAAAGAGTTTAAAATCCTTGGTTTTGAATGCTGAAACACTGCAAAATGAATATCCACGGGCTTAGAAAGAGAAATCACATTTAACCATTGTCATTGCAAAAGAACGCTATTTTCTTTTTTTTTTTTTTTAAGATTTTATTTATTTGACAGAGAGAGATACAGCGAGAACAGGGAACACAAGCAGGGGGAGTGGGAGAGGGAGAAGCAGGCCTCCCGCGGAGCAGGGAGCCTGATGCGGGGCTCGATCCCAGGACCCCGGGATCATGACCTGAGCCGAAGGCAGTCGCTTAACGACTGAACCACCCAGGTGCCCCAGTTGGCTTTATTTTATTTTATTTTATTATTTTTTTAAAGATTTTATTTATTTATTTGACAGAGAGAGACACGCGAGAGAGGGAACACAGGCGGGGGAGTGGGAGAGGGAGAAGCAGGCTTCCCGCAGAGCAGGGAGCCCGATGCGGGACTCGATCCCAGGACCCTGGGATCATGACCCGAGCTGAAGGCAGTCGCTTAACCAACTGAGCCACCCAGACGCCCCAAGAACGCTATTTTCATATGAACTTTGGATGAACCATTCATTAACAAGGAAGAGAATAGAAAAAGAAAATTTTCCATAAAACTGGCAACACGGCTATAAATGTACAGGCATTTTGAGTTGTGTATATTTTGAGGCCACTTTTGGTTTCTTGTAAGATCTCCACAATTTACAGGAAATATCAGAAGAATCATTTAAATGTCACTGTATAAATTTACATTTAAAATTAAATTCAGACTTATAGGACACTGATTCATATGAAGAGTTATATCTTTTTATTAAAATTGCTCCAGGAGAATCACCAGCTCTAGAAATACTAAAATTTGTGTTTCAAAAGAGGTTACCAGAAATCTATCCTAATGTCACAGCCTATAAAATACTCCCAACAGCAACAGTAAAACATGCACCAAAGGTTCTTGTCAAAATTGAAAATCAACAGAAATCATTTGTAATCTTGCATTTATGTTGAGCTACTTACTGAAGCCATTTTCAATTATATAGATTAAAAATAATGTTGCTAAAAGTATAAATTCATAAAGGAATTTGCAGAAAAGTGAACCAGACAGACCTCATTAATAGTGTATTGTTATTTATTGTATCATACTAAATTATGACACAGAAATATTATTTTTGCGCTATTTGTAAGTTTATGTTGTTCTTCATATATCACTATTACTGCTATTATGTTTTATAAGTAATAATATATTTTTAGAGGGAAAAATGTTTATATTTTAGTATCCTCAAAGCACTTCTTTTTTTTTTTTTCCTGCAAGGGGCTCTGCATCTTCATTTTCCACTGGGCCCTGCAGATTATGCAGCTTCTTCTGGCTGGGGGACAAGTCTATCTGTTCAGCTTTCTTTTCTGCCTTTTCTATGCCTGCTACAGAATAGCATTCAGTCCCATAGCTTTTTCTTTGCCCTCACACATATAGCTCTTTTGCAGTTTTTAAAGGATTTGAGTTATTAATGATGAATGAGAGAGAAGAGTCAAGGAGTCAAGGCCAAGCTCTTCCTCAGGTCTTTTCTGTTTCTTCGCTCGGCTCTTGGCTACTTGGAAAGTCAGAAGCACATGTAGCTGAGAGCTACAAAAGCACAGATAGCCCTTGGTTGCACCAAAGCCTGGTACAAGATTCATTTGCATTTTGGAGTATCATCCCTGAGTCTTTGGAACACTCTTATTACAGGAATAGAATCAAACAGCAATTATCCCCCTAGTGATTTTGTGCGGCCGAGATGCCTGCCACCCTGGGTTCCCCTTGCACTAGAAGCGACTGAATCAGGCTGGGGTCAAGGACTGTGACTAGAGATTCCAGACTGTGGCGGCTCTGATGCAGGGAATGGGAAGGAGGAAGAGGGGGGCAATCAGCAGGTGGGAGGGAAGGCACACCTGTTTAAGCCACTCATTTGCAGGTGGCTTTTCCTGTGTACAAGGCACACAAATGATGAGTAAGATGTCAAGGCATCTGTGGTAGGCTGAATAATGGCTCCCCAAAGAGGTTCATATCCTCATCTCTGGAACTTGTGAAGATATTAGGTTACATGGCAATGGGGAATTAAAGTTGAAGGATGGAAATAAGGGCTCTACCCATCTGCCCTTAAAATAAGGAGATTCTTCCAGTTAATGTGGATGGCCCCAGTGTAATCACAGGAGTCCTTAACAGTGGAAGAGGGAAGCAGAAGAGGACAGTCAGAGAAAGAGACGTCAAGCACACACAAGAGCAAAGAGATGCTATGTGACTGGCTTTCAACATGGAGGAAGGGGCCACAAACCAAGGAATGGGGGCAGCCCCTAGAAGCTGGAAAAGGCAAGGAAGCATTCTCCCCTAAGAGCCTCCCAAAAAGAAGACAGACTTGCCAGCACCTTGATCTTAGCCCAGGGAGACCCATGTCACACTTTAACCTGCAGGCCTGAGGGACAATAAATTTCCATTGTTTTAAGTCACCCAGTATGGGATAATTGTTTATTACTATAATAGGAAACTAATACAGCACCCTTGAGTGTTTATATTATTAAAAGTACAGTCTCTGGAGTCAGACTGCATGGATTTTAGGAAGTGGGTCTTCTACTTACTAGCTATGTTATGGGGGAAGTTTCTAACTCTCCCAAGCCTTGGTTTCATCCTCTAATAAATTGAGGTTATCACCCTCATGGCTGTGTTCTAAGGAAAAAATGAAGGTAAAGCCTTGAAGACATTGCCTGGTAAATAGAAAGCACTTGATAAGTGTTAGCTTAAACAAAGTCATGGATGAGGATATGAACCTCTTTGGGGAGCCATTATTCAGCCTACCACAGATGCCTTGACATCTTACTCATCATTTGTGTGCCTTGTACACAGGAAAAGCTACCTGCAAATGAGTGGCTTAAACAGGTGTGCCTTCCCTCCCACCTGCTGATTGCCCCCCTCTTCCTCCTTCCCATTCCCTGCATCAGAGCCGCCACAGTCTGGAATCTCTAGTCACAGTCCTTGACCCCAGCCTGATTCAGTCGCTTCTAGTGCAAGGGGAACCCAGGGTGGCAGGCATCTCGGCCGCACAAAATCACTAGGGGGATAATTGCTGTTTGATTCTATTCCTGTAATAAGAGTGTTCCAAAGACTCAGGAATGATACTCCAAAATGCAAATGAATCTTGTACCAGGCTTTGGTGCAACCAAGGGCTATCTGTGCTTTTGTAGCTCTCAGCTACATGTGCTCCTGACTTTCCAAGTAGCCAAGAGCCCAGTGAAGAAACAGAAAGGAGGAGCTTGGCCTTGACTCTTTGACTCTTCTGTCTCATTCATCATTAGTAACCCAAATCCTTTAAAAAACTGCAAAAGAGCTATATGTGTGAGGGCAAAGAAAAAGCTATGGGACTGAATGCTATTCTGTAGCAAGCATAGAAAAGCCCCCTTCGTTGGCCCCTGCTGATCCCATTTGACCATTTGTCCTCTAGGGCCTTTACCCAGGTATCCTTGCTGGATCCAGTATCTTTCAAAGAAAGATAAATAAAAAAGATAAATATACAAAGTGCTATCGCCAAAGGTATCAATCACTGTTATTGCCTTTATCGTTCATGGTCTCTGTAAGGCCTTATGATTCTGCCATGTCCAGCACAGTGCCTTCTGCACACAGCCTCCAGAATCCTTGGTGGTTGAATAAATGAGGAGCCCCCAGGAATTGCCTTTTAATTGACAACTTTTGGCCTAAGTTAAATGAGTAAAATCCAAACTGAGGAATTTCAGCTGGGAAATATTTTAGGCAGAGAGACCTCCCAGGAGCCCTTCAAATCAAGCCAATTTTTATAAAGTATTTGGACTCATTTTTCTGTCTACTTGTAATAAATAGCCCTGGAATGGCTGTCCCAAAATTTTCTTAGGAGGGTAGTTGCTGAGTACAATTGACAATTTTCTTCAGAGTTCTTAGAGCAGAGAAGTTTGGAGCTTATGATACTAACATTTCAGAAGTATCCTTCTACAACTGTGGACTTTCACTTCAATGTGGGCTCCATGGGGAGACATTCTAGCAGGCATTTATAATGAGATTATCTCATAATGAGATCACCTGCTGAAAAACCCAATTCAATTCCGTAAAAAACCATATTATGTACAAATTAAAATTCTAAAAATGTATTAAAAGCCACTTGAAAGAGAACTGGCTGAGGAAAAACTGGATTTCTAAAATTATTGGTTGTTATGAGAATGGAAAAACCAATTCTCAAGTGAACACACAAAGTGCGTTTAGTGTTCTGTAATGCAGTGCTCTCTGAGGATGCGTATTTTTGCTTCTGCAGTTAAAATGCAAAATTACTTTGATTTTAAAGGTGACTTGATTTTAAAAGGTGACTTGATTTTAACATAAATACTGCAAACACATAAAATATGGTTGTTTTCAAATACTGTCACGCATCTGGGCACCTCCTGCAAATGTATGGTAGGCTCTGTACTTGGGTTTATGGTGTGGTCTCCCTCTGGTGGTCGGTGTTAGGAAAGTAGTCCATGAATTTCTTCCCTTTGGCATTTTGCTGAAACTTAAATCTGGTTGGCATCTCAGAATTCTTTTATCCTGTTCCGTTAAATACAGATCAGCCTATGTATTTTGTATTTTGACCATTTCAACAATATGGGAAACTTTCTTATTTTAACAAAAATTAGTCAGTCCCGGGCGCCTGGGTGGCTCAGTCGTTAAGCGTCTGCCTTTGGCTCAGGTCATGATCTCAGGGTCCTGGGATCGAGCCCTGCCTCGGGCTCCCTGCTCCACAGGAAGCCTGCTTCTCCCACTCCCCTTGCTTGTGTTCCCTCTCTCGCTGTGTCTCTCTCTGTCAAATAAATAAGTAAAATCTTAAAAAAAAATTAGTCGGTCTGCAGCCTTCCCCCTTATGGACATGTCAAAATCAGTTTTGACTGTTAGGAATCCCAACCTGTTTTTTTTTTTTTCTATCTCTATGGCCTATTGTTGGCATATTTTGGCCAGAATGTGTCTCTTAATTTGGCTGTGATATTTTCCAACTTCTTTAGAAAGGCTCTGAGTTGAATGCAAAATTTACTTACCCACCTACATGCCCATCACTCTTCCACGACCCATGGCACAGCAGGAAACAAAATAGACAAAAACTAGTGCCCTCATAGAGTTTCTGTTCTATGACACATACCAATATGGTTTACAAAGATATAAATTTTGTAAAGACCGATTTTTGACTTCGCACGTGAAATTTTGTATAGCTAAAGAGACTATGAATTTAAAAGACAAATAAATGATGATCTGGGAGAAAATAACTGCAACAAAAGGAGGCTCCAATAAACCAACATGGAAAGAAAACCAATAGAAAAATGTGCAGAAGATGTAAGCAGGCATTTATTGTGAAGGACTTTTCATTTTTCTGAAGAAATCATTGGCAGAAGTGGGATTTCATGATTTCAAATTTACCTGGTTAAAGACACAGGCAGGGGTGCCCTTTAGAAAAGTCTCCCCGCTGGAATTCCCTGTGTGTCTTAACAACCTCACAGGTAGTGAGGGTCTCAGGCAGAATTCCCTGTAGCACTGCCCGGAGTCTGTGTGCTGAGTACGCCTGCCATCTTGTGATCATGCTTGGAAACTGCACCCTTCTGGCAAGTGGGAGAAAGAAAAAAAAAAAAAAAATATATATATATATATATATATAGCTTTTCCCAGGGGAATCACCCCCTTGCTGAGCTCAGTCCCCCTACCCATCTACCATTAGCTGACTCCCGTACCATAAAGTTTCCCAGCATTGATTTAAGCACGTTAGATTGATCGGTAGAATATTTCTAAATGAGACTGCATCACTGCTGAGATTGCAGTATTGAGAGTTTATAGTGATAGGCACATAGTTTTTGACTTTCCATTACCTGCCCAAATGCCTTTCCTCCTCTCAGGGATAAAGTAGACCTCTCCTTCCTTGACTCAGGGCTGAGTTAATGCCAAATTATTTGCCATCCTTTTCCAGTCCCCACGTGTCTTTCCTGAAACTTCAGCCTCACTCAATCTCTTCTTGCCTTGGCTCATTCTGTCCCCCCTGATTGGATCACTCTATCTCCTTCACAGGGACATCACTCCTGTTTACCAGTACAAAGAAACATGCGAATACTGTGAAAATTTTGGGAAAAAAATTAGCAGGTCTTTTTCCCCCCTCCCTCTAAGCCCTTGGGTGTTGTGTACCCAGTCTTCTAGTCTCAGCAAGTTGGCAGCTATAACTCTGGAATGCAAGTTAATTAAATTGTGCTTATATTTAGTTTTAGGCAAGGTTGATTTTTTTTCCATGTTAGGTTTAGTCTGTGTGGCTTTGTTATATACAATCCCGGTAACTAGGGATACTCGGAGAAATTTTATATGGCTGTGCTGTGAAAGGCATGCAGTGGTAGAAAAGGAAGCATGGGAGAGAGAATTCAGGGACCTCAGTGTTCTGCCAGTATGTAAATCATTTAACAGAACACAAATGACTTAACAGTGAAAGTCAACTCTCCTGGAGCAATTGACTTCCTTTTCTGTCTCTGAGCCAAAGAAAAGTTAGGAATTCTATCCCTAGATGCTGTTATATTGGTTCCTGTGTGTGTTGATATCTTCAGAACCAGGCTCTTTTCCAGTTATCTTGGTTGTTACAAAGAATCCAATGCCCCCACGATCCAGCTCTAAGTAGGTGGTGCTGTAGCCATAAAGTTGGGGAAAGGGATTCTCTAGTTATTTGCAGGTTAACCCTTTAAGCACAAGGCATGTTTCAATACTTTGTGATGATCATCTTTCGGAAGTGAATTACACATTTCCCAGCCTTCTTAAATAGAACATACTGGGCGTTAGTTCAGTGCCAGGCACTTTATATCCATTACTGATCAATACACTTCAAGGCAATACCAAAGCAGGTAGGATTCAGATAAGGAAACTGAAGCTCAGAAAGGTTAAATAACTTGCCCAAACCAGCACAAATAGCTTATTTTAAATCCAGGTTCATACTTTTTCTCCAAGATTACTTTTATTTTCATATCTCAGGGTCATTATTGTGTGTAATTACTTTTCTGGTCTGTAGATCCAGTCACTATCACTACAGATATTAGAGTGAGTATTTATGAATTAATTTCCTCAGCGTTATTTTCTTCAAATTATGATACCATTTAGCATTGAAGTTTCCTGATTATTTGGGGTGGTTTAAGCTTAAAGAGTCAGATAACTGGATGTATCTAAGCTTTCCCATCCTTACCTTGGCCCAAGCAATGGAATATGTGTGCTGTCCCCACGGGCTCCTGCTATGTGAGGGGAAGGGAGTGGGGTTTGCGGCCATCAGTTAAGAGGACAGAGATGAGAGAAGGTCTGGGACAGAGCTCTGTCCTAGGGCTTCAGAATCTCAGCATCCAGCTACTGGCTAGCTGATGTGGAAGATAGGTGAGATCCTACTAACCCTACAGTATCCTGAAGATCAGTGAATTTTTTTTTTAAAGATTTTATTTATTTATTTGACAGAGAGGGAGAGAGAGAGCACAAGCAGAGGGAGCTGCAGAGGGAGAGGGAGAAGCAGGCTCCCCACCCAGCAGGGAGCCCGACTTGGGGGCTTGATCCCAGAGCCCTGGGATGATGACCTGAGCCGAAGGCTTAATGACTGAGCCACGCAGGTGCCCCAAGATCAGTGAATTTTTTTAAGATGATAAATTTTTAAAGAAGATATTTTTAAAGTAGGTGGGAAAGTGATACATACAAAACAATCTTCATAGGATTTGAAGTAAATTTTTAGACATGAGGATAGAACTGTAATCTGTTCTTGAAAGATGTTTTCTCAAAGTTCTTTTTACAGTAAATTATAAATATATATGTTTATTCTATTGCTGGGTCTCAGGCCACATAGTATTGCATCATGGACAGTTTATTCCAGCTTTTAGACTGTCAATGTATAAAATGAACTAAAATAAAAGAAACTAGGATTAAAAATAATTTTGGTTTGAGTTGAAAATTAAATCCATGAACTATTGTAAAACGAAATCAGTCCTATTTGTTATAGCCCAACAAGTAAGAAAAATAATGTGGAATAGCTCTTCAAACTGATTTTTGTTTATCTTTCTCCTGAGTCTTTCCATAGATGTTGTGACTGAGTTTCACGTTTAATAAAGGTCTGAAAAATGCTAGTATGTATAATTTTTCAGATACTACCATATGCATACAAGAAATTTTCATTTTCTTTCCAAATAATATGTATCTCTTTTACTTCTCCTAGATTTATATGCATACATCTTATTCTTTTATAAAAAAAAATCCAACATCTTACATTTGTTTGAAATTTGTCAAAGGTAATGTATATATTGTTCCATCATTATCATTTCACGATTCATAATCAATATTTGCAAAATATCATTTGAGACAGCCTTATGTTTGGAGAAAAATCTCAAAAATATTTTAAAATATCGTTAAATGATAATTACTTGTGTAGAAAATAAAGTGTTTATTTCTTAAAGCGAATTTTGAAAGTAACACCCCCCCAGAAAACCTAAATATTTGAGTAATTATCTCTGAACTTAGAAATCTCTACCTGCCTTGTCAAGAGGGTAGACTGTGGCCATACAGTTTCTAAACTGTCCATGTTCTTTAGAAAGTTGAAGTTGTGTTATTGCACTTATATGCAGGAAATGATAAGTAACATAATCGTGATAGGCATCTTATTTTCCAGTGGTTTTTGACAGAACTGTTTCAGAGTTCTTTTGGGGATTTTAGACACTAAAACTTGAGGTAGTAGACTAGTATATCCTTTTAATTTGACAATTCCTGTTTGGAAGTTTTTCCTTCCTCCCTCCCTCTCTTCCTTCCTTCTTTCTGAAATATATATATATTTAAGTTTTGTTTAGACTTCTGCTTGGCAGTCTGTTTCTGGCAGTCTCTGATCGTAAAGCTAACGTGCTTTTTATTCTGTTCTTTCTTACCTTCTTACTTTCTCCTCTAATTAGATTTAAATCCTCCAAGCAGGATTTTGTCTGCCTCTATTTCACACTGTGATTTTACTTGAGACGTTGAATGATGACACGGAACTGCTTTCCAAACTCTGTTCACGTTCTCTCTCCTACCAGAGTGCCACCAGTTACAGACCTAGTTTTGTTTCCTTCTAATGATTTTTAGATAATTTCACAATGACTGATTTTTCTATAAAATGATAGGTCCTCTATCATGCTGTCAGACAGGCAATACATATACTTAATTCTTATTTTCAGGACTTTAAGCTGAAGGCCAGATGGCAGAGTTTTCATTGAATCAAAGCATAGCTTTATTTCAGAGAGAAAAAAAAAAGAGTTAAGGAGTAACTTAATCTTGAGGACATTTAATTGGTGGAGTTGTTTCGGATTTTCTTTGAATGTTTATTTGACAGAGATAGTTTCTCACTAATTGCAACATGTTATCTATCAGGCAGGGAGGGACCTGGAGTTGTACAGGGTGAGGGAACTGGTTTTACCTAGTCTTTGCAGCAAGTGCCCATGGGCACCACAGATCATAAAAGAGGACGTCACCGTGGTACTTCTATTTTTAGAATATCTAAGAACTCTCTGAGTATTCAACTGGCATTTCCTAACTACTTACCATATACTGCTTTGGAACAAAGACCTGCACGTTAAAAGGTACTGATAGAGTCCTTTGCTCCCTCGGTAATGAATGAAAAATCTAATAGAGCAATCTACTAGGAAAACAAAAAGGATGTGTGTTATCATTTCTGCATTTTCAGAAGACAGAGACCAGCACTGAGGGAGGGAAGGGTTGAGCAGCGATCATGTGGCATCACCCAGAGTGGGGTGGTATGGCGGGAAGATGTTTGGAGGGGTGGGTAGAGGTGGAGGCTGGGGATGTAGGAGACATTACCCAAGGCTTGGAGGTGGCTGGAGCGGGGGGCGCCGCGGGGGCAGGTGGCTGAGTTTTGCCATGTCCCCCATGGAGCAGGGACCAGTGCTTACTTGCTTAGGGGAAGAGACAGGATCTCAGAGGGAAATGGCGGTGTGGGGCAGCAAGGTAAGCTTAACACTGGGGACCATGACCCTGAACCCTGGTACGGATCAGACATAATGGAGCGCTCTGTCTAGGGTAAACCTCTAGGACTTAGAACCATGCACCCCTCAGCAATTCTTGGAGAAATTGAAAGCTAGAGCCCTTTCCTTGGCTCTTGCAGGTACCAAGTAAGCCCCTTGGATCCTTGCACCTCCCTAAGGAGGCTGAAACCCCTGCAAAGCATGCCTGAATAATATTTTCTATCACCTCTTTGAGTGGGGAAGTATGAATTAATCTGATTTGGAAAAATAAAGTGATGTGGCATTTCTTGCACGGTACTGTGACTGCTACACCTTCGGGCCTGGCCATTCTGAGCACACTTGACTTCCAGGTCCCACTTCTCATTCTCACTTCCCATGTTTTATAACTTCCCTCAACTCCTTACGCCCACCTCAAAAGCTACTCATCAGATAGCCCATTCTTTCAGCTCTAAATGTGATGAGTTCAACAGTCTATAGTTAAATTCAGAACTAAGTATTCATGGCCAAAAAAAAAAGAAAGTGTAACCTCTCTCAGACTTTAAACATTTAAAATCTTAAGGGTGAAGGGTTTTCAAACTTGTTTTTGGCAGCAAAAATCCATTTTCAATGAACTGAAATATATAAAGTAGACTAGAATGGAGCTCCCTGGCTGCAGTGGAGTAGGGGATTGAAGACACCTCTCAAACCCATGACCTGGCCCCAAAGCCCCTTTCCTTCACATCCACGGATTCATCTGAAAACCACCATTTTATTTTATTTTATTTTTTAAAGATTTTATTATTTATTTGAGAGAGAGAGAGAGAGAGCACAGGCAGGGAGGAGGGGCAGAGGGAAAGGGAGAAGCAGACTCCACACTGAACAGGGAGCCCGATGCAGGACTCGATTGCAGGACCCTGGGATCATTACCTGAGCCGAAGGCAGATGCTTAACTGACTGAGCTACCCAGGCGGCCTGAAAACCACCATTTTATGTGGGTATAGGTTTTTGGGGAGAATATTAGACACATCTCCACAAGCCAGTGGAAGATTATTTTAGGCAGAAGGATCCTTTTGATTCATTGTCCTACTGTACAAGCAAATGCTACCAGAAGGCAGACTTGTCTGCAGGTTTGAGTGAGTATCCCACACTAACCCAGAGGGATTTTAATATTACATCAGCCCTTTATTGCCCTACCAACTAAAAGAATAAAATTGTAAGAAGTTTATTGCCTTTGAACATCTCCCCCAAAATGAATGATCATTTAGTTCTATGAGGCACCTTATGTTCTGTCTTCATTTATTTATTTAACCAATATTTAATTCTATTCTAGACTCAGGATGCAGCAGTGAGAAAAACTGATACAGTGCTTTCTCTCAAGGAGCGTATATTCTAGAAGGGAGAGATAGAGAGAGGCAACAAACAAACAAATATCTTCTGCTAATATAAAGTATTGTGAATCATAAAGTCTTTTTTTAAGCAGTCTGTAGTTCTGGTGGTCTTGAGCATCAGCTCTATTAGAAGTGATTAGGATGGGGCACCATGTTTAATAGAGGCCTAGTAGATGCTGAAGAGGGTAAAGAAGAGAATGAAAGGATTTCTCACCTCGGAAGATAAATACTTTTTCTGAGGAAGCCACATTTTAGTGATAGGATTAGAGGGACAGATAGATATAAGACTGGCTTCATTTTTAGATTGTAACTATATTCCTGATGTTAATGATTCTTCATCCCTGGCCTCCTGTATCTTCAAGGGTGATCATTATTTATTTGATCCAAGCCAATCTATAGGCAGAACTTAGTACCACTCTGCTCCCCACAAAGAATGTACTTATACAGAATCATTTAAAAATGCTTAAAAAAAAAAAACCACACCCACTTCCCTGGTTATCTACCACCTATTTATTTGTTCTCTTCTGCAACAGAAAAAGTTGTCCTTCCTTTCTGTACTACTTCCTCTCCTCTTTTTTTTTTTTTTTTTTAAGATTTTATTTATTTGAGAGAGAGAGATTGAGAGACAGAGAGCATGAGAGGGAAGAGGGTTAGAGGGAGAAGCAGACCCCCCGCTGAGCAGGGAGCCCGAGGCGGGACTCGATCCCGGGACTCCAGGATCATGACCTGGGCTGAAGGCAGTCGCTTAACCAACTGAGCCACGCAGGCGCCCAACTTCCTCTCCTCTTATTCTCTCTTCAACGTACTGCAGTCAGACTTTGTCCTCCTCACTCCATTGAAACCACTCTTATCCGAGTCCCCACTGACTTCACATTGCCAAAATCTCATCCAGGCTCACTGGCATTAAATTGATATGCTGACAACCCACCTATTTCTATGTATAGTCCTATCCTCTTTCCCAGACTTTGAACTTATATATCCAGTTGTCTACTCAACATCTCTACTTGGGTGTCTACTGTGTATGTAAGATGCAACATGTCCAAAATGTAACTGCTGATTTTTTCCGCCAGTCTTACTCCTCCAATAGGCTTCTCCACCTTAGGAGATGGCAATTCCAGTCATCTGGCTGGCTAGAGACTTAAAGTCCTCACTGGCTCTTGTCTTTCCCTCACAACTCTCATCGAATGGGCCAGGAAACCCTCCTGGCTCTACTTTGAATATACAGCCAGCTTCCAATCATGTCTAGGCACTTTTCCTGCTACATCCTCCAAGCCACCATCACTCTTTCTGGATAACTTCAATAGGCTCCTAACACTAGTTCCTACTGCTTTCTTTGCCCCTCTAGAGTATTTTCAACACAACAGGCAGAGATCCATGGAAACATAAGTTGGATCATGCCACTGTGGCCACATAGGTTTCTTTGCTGTTCCCCACACCCCCCGCCAGACACGCTCCTGCCTGAGACTCTTTGCATTGGAACTTCCTTCTGCGGCAATCTTTCCCTGAGAGTTGGTTGACTCCCTCATCTCTTTCAAGTTATTGCTTAAATGTCAACTTTCAATGAGGCTTGCCCCCGGCACCCTAATTAATATTGGGCCCTGTCCTACCCCACCCCCTCATAATTTGTTGACTCTTTTTAAAATAGCATTTATTATCTCATTATTTATTATAAAAAACAACTTTTTATTTATTATGTTTATTGAATTTGTCTCCCTAGAATATAATCTCCACAGAGCAAGGGATATATTCTGTACTCAATTATGTGTCCCAGGCTCCTGGCAAGGGGCCAAATTGGCTAAGTAAGTGAGTTAAAGAATTAGAGAGCAATATAAGCTTTGTTAATTCCACATAGTAGATGGAGGAAGAAATACACCTCCCATTCCTCAGAAAACAACTTGAAATATCCCATTGTATTTCTCTTTTATAAAGGGTCTTCTCTGTACTGTGCTCCTCAGGAAGACTCAACCAACTTTTTTTTTTTTTTAATCTCTCCCCCAAAATAGTGCCCAGCAGCACTGGGCCCTCCTTCTCCTCATGGGGTTCCTTTACCCCTTAATACACAGAGTTCTCTGATACCCAAGCATACCTACCCCAAACATCTTAATGTTCAACAAAAGAAGGTTTTCTAGTGAGTATGGCTCGGATGACAGGGTAAGACCAAGTTTGCTTACTTGAGCATATCCTTGGATTTTCCTTCTCCTTTCTCATCTCTTATCTTTCACCTCAATCCTTTTATCAACCCCAAAGATACAGTGCTTTCCCCAAGAGGAATTCTTGTATCGGCTGCTATAAAAGATTATCCTTATGCTTTCTCATATAGTCAAATAGTTTTGTAAAAGGAAAGAGCAATAGTGGTTGACAGTAACTTGATTTCAAGAAGCCTGTAAAATGAAGGGCTAATAGGCTCTTAGTATAGGCTCAGGTGGTAACAGTCTATGCCAGGTCAGCTTTCTCTTCAGAGGGAGATTTGAACCTGAGCTCCAGACTTTATACAAAGGCTCAAAGACTGGGTGAATGAGGACATTATACAGGCTGTGATTGGTAGGTAGTTTCTGGAAGGGACTCCAACAATTAACAGAGGATTGAGAGCATTTGCCAATATAAATGCTGCCCATAATACACAGGCAGAGAGAACTGAGAGGGCTGGAAGCAGTTGTAGGAAATCTAAAAGTCATTTCAGGATATGGATGTTATTTCAACAATCTGTTATCAGAGACCAAAATACTGAAAAGAGTTGATCATCCTCATGGGTATATACTCTTCAGAATCCAGAGACTTCTGAAGTCCACGTGATTCAAAGTTATTCCCATCGTCGGGAAATGTAAACCAGTGTCTTAGGCAATATACATTTGCATGCTGCTATCATTGCATTAATATTGATCAATTGCCACATGTGTAAATGGAAGTCAGCTTTGGTAGTGAAGTATCTTTACTTGGTAAAAGTATATCAGATTACGATCAGTAGAATATATGCTACACAAAGGCAGGGAAATATTGTTTTTTTCACTGTTGTATCTCTAGAATAATGCCTAGCACATAGTAAACACCCAATAACTCTTTGTTAAATTAACCAATGAATCTTCCATTGATCAATCTGCCATCGATTTTTTTTATTATGTTATGTTAATCACCATACATTACATCATTAGTTTTTGATGTAGTGTTCCATGATTCATTGTTTGCGTATAACACCCAGTGGTCCATTCAATACGTGCCCTCTTTATTACCCATCACCAGGCTAACCCATCCCCCCATGCCCTTCCCCTCTAGAACCCTCAGTTTGTTTCTCAGAGCCCATAGTCTCTCATGGTTCGTCTCCCCCTCCGATTTACCCCCTTCATTTTTCCCTTCCTGCTTCTTTTTTTAACGTATAATGTATTATTTGTTTCAGAGGTACAGGTCTGTGATTCAACAGTCTTACACAATTCACAGCGCTCACCATAGCACATACCATCCCCAATGTCTATCACCCAACCACCCCATCCCTCCCACCCCCCACCACTCCAGCAACCCTCAGTTGAGGTATGATACATGTCTTTCTCTGATTGACTTATTTTGCTCAGCATAATACCCTCCAGTTCCACCCACATCAATGCAAATGGCAAGATTTCATTCCTTTGATGGGTGCATAATATTCCATTGTGTGTGTGTGTGTATATATATATATATATATATACACACACATATATATATATACCACATCTTCTTTATCCATTCATCTGTCGATAGACATCTTGGCTCTTTCCACAGTTTGGCTATTGTAGACATTGCTGCTATAAACATCGGGGTGCATGTGCCCCTTCGGATCCCTACATTTGTATCTTTGGGGTAAATACCCAGTAGTGCAATTGCTGGGTCGTAGGGTAGCTCTATTTTCAACTTTTTGAGGAACCTCCATACTATTTTCCAGAGTAGCAAAATCAGCTTGCATTCCCACCAACAGTGTAGGAGGGTTCCCCTTTCTCTGCATCCCCGCCAACATCTGTCATTTCCTGACTTGTTAATTTTAGCCATTCTGACTGGTGTGAGGTGGTATCTCATTGAAGTTTTGATTTGGATTTCCCTGATGCCGAGCCATGTTGAGTACTTTTTCATGTGTCTGTTGGCCATTTGGATGTCTCCTTTGGAAAAATGTCTGTTCATGTCTTCTGCCCATTTCTTGATTGGATCATTTGTTCTTTGGGTGTTGAATTTAAGAAGTTCTTTATAGATTTTGGATACTAGCCCTTTATCTGATATGTCATTTGCAAATATCTTCTCCCATTCTGTCGGTTGTCTTTTGGTTTTATTGACTGTTTCTTTTGCTGGGCAAAAGCTTTTTATCTTGATGAAGTCCCAATAGTTCATTTTGGCCCTTGCTTCCCTTGCCTATGGTGATGTTTCTAGGAAGAAGTTGCTGCGGCTGAGGTCGAAGAGGTTGCTGCCTATGTTCTCCTTTAGGATTTTGTTGGACTCCTGTCTCACATTTAGCTCTTTCAACCATTTTTAGGCTACATTTGTGTGTGGTGTAAGGAAATGGTCCAGTTTCATTCTTCTGCATGTGGCTGTCCAATTTTCCCAGCACCATTTGTTGAAGAGACTGTCTTTTTCCCATTGGACATGCTTTCCTGCTTTGTCGAAGATTAGTTGACGATAGAGTTGAGGGTCCATTTCTGGGCTCTCTGTTCTGTTCCATTGATCTATGTGTCTGTTTTTATGCCAGTACCATACTGTCTTGATGATGACAGCTTTGTAATAGAGCTTGAAGTACGGAATTGTGATGCCACCAGCTTTGCTTTTCTTTTTCAACATTCCTCTGGCTATGCGGGGTCTTTTCTGGTTCCATACAAATTTTAGGATTATTTGTTCCATTTCTTTGAAAAAAGTGGATGGTATTTTGATATAGATTGTGTTAAATGTGTAGATTGCTCTAGGTAGCATTGAAATCTTCACAATATTTGTTCTTCCAATCCATGAGCATGGAACGTTTTTCCATTTCTTTGTGTCTTCCTCAATTTCTTTCATGAGTATTTTATAGTTTTCTGAGTACAGATTCTTTGCCTCTTTGGTTAGATTTATTCCTAGGTATCTTATGGTTTTGGGTGCAATTGTAAATGGGATTGACTCCTTAATTTCTCTTTCTTCTGTCTTGTTGTTGGTGTATAGGAATGCCACTGATCTCTGTGCATTGATTTTATATCCTGCCACTTAAGTTCTAGCAGTTTTGGAGTGGAGTCTTTTGGGTTTTCCACATAAAGTATCATATCATCTGCAAACAGTGAGAGTTTGGCTTCTTCTTTGCCGATTCAGATGCGTTTTATTTCTTGTTGTTGTGTGATTGCTGTGGCTAGGACTTCCAATACTATGTTGAATAGCAGTGGTGATAGTGGACATCCCTGCCATGTTCCTGACCTTAGGGGGAAAGCTCTCAGTTTTTCCCCATTGAGAATGATATTCGCTGTGGGTTTTTCATAGATGGCTTTTATGATATTGAGGTCTGTACCCTCTATCCCTATACTCTAAAGAGTTTTGATCAAGAAAGAATGCTGTACTTTGTCAAATGCTTTTTCTGCATCTATTGAGAGGATCATATGGTTCTTGTTCTTTCTTTTATTAATGTATTGTATCACATTGATTGATTTGCAGGTGCAGCCCAGGGATAAATCCCACTTCGTCGTGGTGAATAATCTTTGTAATGTACTGTTGGATCCTATTGGCTAGTATTTTGGTGAGAATTTTTGCATCCATGTTCATCAAGGATATTGGTCTGTATTTCTCCTTTTTGATGGGGTCTTTGTCTGATTTTGGGATCAAGGTAATGGTGGCCTCATAAAATGAGTTTGGAAGTTTTCCTTCCATTTCTACTTTTTGGAACAGTTTCAGAAGAATAGGTATTAATTCTTCATTAAATGTTTGGTAGAATTCCCCTGGGAAGTCATCTGGCCCTGGGCTTTTGTTTGTTTTAAGATTTTTGATTACTGCTTCAATTTCCTTAGTGGTTATAGGTCTGCTCAGGTTTTCTGTTTCTTCCTGGTTCAGTTCTGGTAGTTGATACATCTCTAGGAATGCATCCATTGCTTCCAGGTTATCTAATTTGCTGGCATATAGTTGCTCATAATATTTTCTTATAATTGTTTGTATTTCTTTGGTGTTGGTTGTGATCTCTCCTCTTTCATTCATGATTTTATTTATTTGAGTCATTTCTCTTTTCTTTTTGATAAGTCTGGCCAGGGGTTTATCAATCTTGTTAATTTTTTTCCAAGAACCAGCTCCTAGTTTCATTGATCTGTTCTACTGTTCTTTTGGTTTCTATTTCATTGATTTCTGCTCTGATCTTTATTATTTCTCTTCTCCTGCTGGGTTTAAGCTTTATTTGCTGCTCTTTCTCCAGCTCCTTTAGGTGTAGGGTTAGGTTATGTATTTGAGATCTTCCTTATTTCTTGAGAAAGGCTTGTATTGCTATATACTTTCCTCTTAGGACTGCCTTTGCTGCATCCCAAAGATTTTGAACCATTGTGTTTTCATTTTCATTTGTTTCCATGAATTTTTTTAAATTCTTTAATTTCCTGGTTGACCCATTCATTCTTTAGAAGGATGCTCTTTAGCCTCCATGTATTTGAGTTCTTTCCGACTTTCCTCTTTTGGTTGAGTTCTAGTTTCAAAGCATTGTGGTCTGAAAATATGCAGGGAATGATCCCAATCTTTTGGTACTGGTTGAGACATGATTTGTGGCCTAGGATATGATCTATTCTGGAGAATGTTCTATGGGCACTAGAGAAGAATGTGTATTCTGTTGCTTTGGGATGGAATGTTCTGATTCTATCTGTGAAGTCCGTTTGGTCCAGTGTATCACTTGAAGTCTTTATTTCCTTGTTGATCTTTTGCTTAGATGATCTGTCCATTTCAGTGAGGGGGGTGTTAAAGTCCCCCACTATTATTGTATTGTTGTTGATGTTTTTTTGCTTTTGTTATTAAGTGGCTGCTCCCATGTTAGGAGCATAGATATTTACAATTGTTAGATCTTCTTGTTGGATAGACCCTTTAAGTAGGATATAGTGTCCTTCCTCATCTCTTATTACAGTCTTTGGTTTAAAATCTAATTTGTCTGATATAAGGATTGCCACCCCAGCTTTCTTTTGGTGTCCCCTAGCATGGTAAATGGTTTTCCACTCCCTCACTTTCAATCTGGGGGTGTCTTTGGGTCTAAAAGGAGTCTCTTGCAGACAGCATATCGATGGGTCTTGTTTTTTTATCCAGTCTGATAGCCTGTGTCTTTTGATTAGGGCATTTAGCCCATTTACATTCAAGGTAACTATTGAAAGATATGAATTTAGTGCCATTGTATTTCCTGTAAGGTGACCGTTACTGTATATTGTCTGTGTTCCTTTCTGGTCTACGTTACTTTTAGTCTCTCTCTTTGCTTAGAGGACCCCTTTCAATATTTCTTGTAGGGCTGGTTTCGTGTTTGCAAATTCCTTTAGTTTTTGTTTGTCCTGGAACCTTTTTATCTCTCTTTCTATTTTCAGTGACAGCCTAGCTGGATATATTCTTGGCTGCATATTTTTCTCATTTAGTCCTCTGAATATATCATGCCAGTCCTTTCTGGCCTGCAAGGTCTCTGTGGATAGGTCTGTTGCCAATCTAATGTTTCTACCATTGTAGGTTACAGATTTCTTGTCCTGAGCTGCTTTCAGGATTTTCTCTTTGTCTCTGAGACTCGTAAGTTTTACTATTAGATGTTGGGGTGTTGACCTATTTTTATTGATTTTGAGGGGGGTTCTCTGTGCCTCCTGGATTTCTATGCCTGTTTCCTTCGCCAAATTGGGGAAGTTCTCTGCTATAATTTGCTCCAATATACCTTCTGCCCCTCTCTCTCTTTCTTCTTCTGGGATCCCAATTATTCTAATATTGTTTCGTCTTCTGGTATCGCTTATCTCTTGAATTCTGCCCTCGTGATCCAGTAGTTGTTTATCTCTTTTTTTCTCAGCTTCTTGATTTTCCATCATTTGGTCTTCTATACCACTAATTCTCTCTTCTGCCTCATTTATCCTAGCAGTTAGAGCTTCCATTTTTGATTGCACCTCATTAATAGCCTTTTTGATTTCATCTTGGTTAGATTTTAGTTTTTTTATTTCTCCAGAAAGGGTTTCTCTAATATCTTCCATGCTTTTTTCAAGCCCAGCCTGTATCTTTAAAATCGTTATTCTGAACTCTAGTTCTGACATCTTACTAATGTCCATATTGATCAGGTCCCTGGCAGTCGGTACTGCCTCTTGTTCTTTTTTTTTGAGGTGATTTTTCCCGTCTTGTCATTTTGTCCAGAGGAGAATAGATGAATGAGAGAACAAAATGCTAACAGGGTCACAACGACCCCAGAAAAATATACACTAAACGAATCAGAAGAGACCTGAAACCAGGGGAAAAGAAAGGGAAAGAAAGAAAAAAGAAAAAAAAAAAGAAAAAGATAAAAACAAACCAACAGACAAAAAAACAACAGAATATGATCAAATATGATCAGGCTGGTGCATAGATCAGTGCCACACACTAGATTTTTGGTGTGTTAGAAGATGTTTTGGTGTGTTAGAAGAAATTTCAAAGAAAGAAAATTTTAAAGAAAGAAAAACTTATATATGTACAAAAATAAGGGTTAATACGATGAAGGGATGGAATATGACTGTAAAGACTAAAATTATGAAAGATTTTATAAAAGGAATTGATAAGAAGTTGGTTGAAAAAAGAAAGAAGAGGATTTAAAATAAAAAAGGGAGAGAATGTGATCAGGCAGGAGACTAAAACAAAGCCATACACTAGAGATTTAGGGTATATTTTGGTCTGTTAGATGAAACTGTATCCCAAAATTTTAAAGAGAGAACAACTTATATATATATATACACCAAAAATGAGTTTAACTACTATGAAGAGATAGAATATGACTCTAAAAATGAAAAATAAAAAAGATTTTTAAAATAGGGATTGATAAGATGTTGGTTGAAAAAGGGAAAAAGAAAAATTAAAAAAAAAGAAAAAGAAAAAAAAGAAAATTTAAAAAATTAACTTTCAATCAGGGGGGAAAAAAGCCATGAATTCTATGTGCTGTATTCCCCTAGCGCTGGAGTTCTGCCATTCTCATTGATCGGTAAACTTGTTCTTGACGGGCTGTTCTTGCTGATCTTCTGGAGGAGGGGGCCTGTTGCCGCCCTTGCCTGGTCCAGGCTAAGTAATCTGCTCGGGTTTGCTCTTGGGAGCTTTTGTTCCCTGCAAGCTTTCCGTACAGATTTGGAGGATGAGAGTGAAAACTGCGGCCTTCCAATCTCTACCCCAGAGGAGCCGAGAACTCGGGGCCCCGCTCCTCAGTGAACCCCCAGAGAAGAGCAGTCAGTCACTCCCGTCTCCCCGGTCTCCGGCTGCACTCTGTGCTCACCCGGCCTGTGACCGAGCATTTCTATCTCTGGTACCCAACCCCGTGTGGAGTCTCCAAACCCAGCAGATCCCTGCAGTGCGCTCCCGTGCCGCTCCTCCCAGGGAAGGAAGGGGAGTCTTCCCGGACCTGCCACTTGTTGGGTCCCTGCTGGAGGAGCAGTGGCCTGACTGTGCCATGGATCATGGTTTATGGCAGCCCTGAACTGAGAGCCCACTCCTCGGCTCCGTCTCTGCAGCCGGCTTCCCCGCTGTGATACCTGGGAGCTCTGCCGCACTCAGGCACCCCTGGTTTTCCTGTGACCCTGAGGGCCCTGAGACAGACCACACTGTCCCAGTGGGGGTTCCACCCCCTGCTTAGCCACTGGACGGAGGCCCCCTCCCCCACCATCTATCTTCCCGAATATCACCTCGGATTCACTTCTCCCCATGTCCTACCTTCCAGAAAGTGGTCGCTTTTCTGTTCAGAGAGTTGCTGCTATTCTTTTCTTCGATCTCCTGTTGAGTTCGTAGGTGGTTCAGAATGGTTTGATCCCTATCTAGCTGAATTCCTGAGACCAGTCGAAATTTAGGCCTCCTACTCCTCCGCCATCTTGCTCCCCCCCCACCATCAATTTAAAGTCCAAGATGTACCTCTTAGAATTATAGATGATGTTAGTGGAAACAGTACCAAGATTATATAGCATGACTTCTCCTCAAGGAATCTCCCTTTGTCACCTTAAGGGCTAAGTCAAAAGGCTGTTTGAATGAAGTTGATTGTTATAAGAACGTGAAATTTTTTATCACAAAATCGCCACAGAAACTTGTTATGAGCTCTCCCAGGGTATTCTCCAGAAAACCCAGAGGTGAGATGGAATTTCATCTCATCTGGTCCAAATCACCTCAAAAATAAAGACAAACTTGAACTTTTACCTGAACCTGATGCCTTTGAACTGACCACAAATCAGGTGACTACATAACTGCCCTGGACAAGGAACAGGGCAAGGGTGTGGTATGGAGGACTGGGGCTGAAGCTCAGACCTCATGATTCTGTGTCTATGTGGCTACATATATGACTTTGGGCAATTGTTGTCTTTACCACATGGAAAATCATCATCATTTCCCCTAAGGAAGTTGTGATAGAATGCCTGACTGTCTGCTTTATGGGGGGCTCTTTGAAAAGCCCAAATAAGATGTGTTTGAAGTACTTGGCTAGTTGAACAGTTTCACACAAAGAAAGTGGAAATTCTGAATACAAGTTAAGGAGACATCAAACAAAAAGTATACAAAAATCATTCTAAGTTTACAAAAATAATACTAATTAATGAAACTATGAACTTCTAAAGAAAGAATAAGCATAAAGAAACAATTTACAATGTCCTAAAACCAAGGGGAGCCACACCTCCCACTGAGAAACCACACAAAAGAAGTCAGTTTCTGTGGAATCAGCCAAGACAGGGATATCAATAATCAAAACAATGCAAACAATGCTATGTTTTAAATTTGATCCAGATTTGATATAATCATACGCAAGAAATGGCTTTACTGCAGTAAAATATATGGGGTCTTACAGATGAAACCTAGATGTTAGGAGCTATGTAATGTTGAACTTTCAGCTACATTTGTCAAGGACTCACCAGAGCCATAAGGTGGGGAATGCAATAATTCTTGTGAAGCACTGCAGCTGCTGAAATGCAGACAGATGGAATTTCTGCACTCTCTAATATAACACAGAAACAATCTCAACAATAGGATAAACACTTATGCCTTGCAAATTTTCTCTCAACCCTAGAGAGAGGATATTGTATAGACTGGCCAGTAAAATCTTAGTGTTTTGGATTCTCATTTTATATCTGGTTTCCTGTGTCCCTTGTAGAAGTCTGTATTTGTAGGTATAGGAATGAAGTTCTGTGCTGAATCTTCTAAGGCTCTTTGAAATATAAATGTGTTTCATATTTTGGCAGTTGAAGTCCACAGATGTCCTTTGTATTGATACTGAAATGGTGGCATGTAATGGAAAACCAGACCTTTGTTGTTGATCTTATGATGATTAGGCATGAAGTGCCATCATAAGACACTTAACTAAATCAACTAGTACTTACTGTTCAGCAAATCAGAATTCTAATTTCCTTGATAGCATTGGAAAATAATTCATTAATTGCATTTTTTTTCTTTGCTTTTTGGCGATATATGGTGCTTCACTGAGATTAAGTTGACTTTTCACCATCATCTATTAACTAAGAATCTCCTGAGTGCCCGTCACTCTCCTGGGGCCCAGGAACATGGGAAATGTGAGAGACATGGGCTTCCCTGCCTGGAGCATTCAGCCTGTACTTTTCAGTATTTCTAATTCTGAGTTAAAATATTCTGTATTTCTTGGTTCCCTTTAGTTGACAGGGCTCATCTCATCAAGGAATACATCGCTCAGGGAGCAGTGACAGTGAGCAGGCAGCTGACCACATATGTGATCACACTAGCTTGTGTGGAGGGACGGAGACAAGAGACACAGAAATCTTCAAGGGCTGTATTTATTTACTGTTATTCTGAATTGAGAACTCATGAAAAAACTAGGTTTTTTTTCAGATTAAAAAAGTAAAACATCATGAAAGCCAGTAGCATGCCCCCACCCTGCACTTTCCCACTGCCTTGCTGAAGCCAGCAGGCGCTCACAGTTCACATATGGGATGCTCCTTAATCACCGGGCTCTGGTCATGAGGGGAGCATTCCTGGGTACCACAGGACTGTACCTACTGGAGAGAGAGTTCTTGGCAGGCTAGATATATGCACCCCTGTGTTTATTGCAGCATTATTTACAATAACCAAAATATGGAAGCAACCGAAGTATCTATCCACAGATGAAATGGATACAAAAGATATGCTGTATATATACAATTGAATATTACTCAGCCGTAAAAAAGAATGAAGTCTTACTATTTGCAACAAGATGGATGGATCTAGAGAGTATAATGCTAAGTGAAATAAGTCAGAGAAAGACAAATACCGTATGACTTTATTCATATGTGGAAACTAAGAAACAAAACAAATGAACAAAGAAAAAAAAGAGAAACAAAAAAACACTCAAATATGAGAAATAAATTGGTGGTTACTAAAAGGGAGGTGGGTGGGGGGATGGGTGAAATAGATGAAGGAGATTAAGAGTACATTTATCGTGATAAACACTGAGTAATGTATAGAATTGTTGGATCACTATATTGTACCTGAAAGTAATATATGTTATATACTTGTAATATATTTCACTACAGGGCAGGGTGTCTCTAGGCTTGGCTCAAGCACACAATTGACTCTTTTTACCATAACTTTTTCTGTGCAACATTGAGTAGCGTTTTAGAAGGAAAGGATTGTGGGGTTGTTTTTTTTGTTGTTGTTGTTTTTTAATGTTTGTTCAACTAATAGCACTTCGTTTTTAAATACTTTGCAGTCATTAAAAAAAAATACTTTTTGTATTTCCCCCCCACATAAGTTGTGCAACTGATAAGGCTCCCCTCTTCTGCTCTGAGCATGGAAACCTCTCACGCAGCAAGCCCACTGGGGAGTTTTCTTTCGCTTTTCTCAGGCCAGCGCTCTTTGTGTCCTTCCCAGGTAATTTCACAATTAATGTCCTCCAGGGCCCAAGACAACCCGGTGAGGGGATTTGGAAACAAATCTTGAATAGCAAGGAGGGTGTTCTTGCTGTTCTTTGTTTCTCCTGACTTTTGAAAGAAAAAGGCTTATTCTGACATGGTCTCCCTGCCCTTCTCTTCCAGCGCTCTGCGGAGGGGGCGAGAGCTTTCTGTGCGCCAGCGGGCTCTGCGTGCCCGGGAAGCTGCAGTGCAATGGGCACAACGACTGTGACGACTGGAGCGACGAAGCGCATTGCAGTAGGCGCGGGGGGCGCGGGGGCGCGGGGGCGCGGGGGCGGTGTCCGGGGCCCCGGCCTGGAAACCGAAACCATTCCGCTGTCAGACCCTGACAACCGCCGGGCGTTGGCGTAGACTACTGTTAGTTTGCCTTCCTGACGGGAGCAAACGCGGGGCAGCCAGTGTGTTTGCGCATCTTTCAAAGGCGCGATTCCGTTAGGAACTCAAGAGCCGGAGGTCGCAGTGGAAACGGGTTTTGCATCAAGTGGCTTAAAATTGGAGGGAGGTTTTTTGTTTATTTTGTTTGGGTGAGGCTTTTGTTTTTGTTTTGAAAGCTTAATGAGTCGAAAGGTCAGCTTTTTTAAACAGGACATGTTCTTTTTTTTTTTTTTTAAAGGACATTTTCAATAGGCAAATGTTTCACCCGCCTGATCCTTAACATTCCTGAAACAGCAGATGCAAAGCCTCTTGTTTGTTTATGCTTTCTCTAAACCTGGCGATAGTCCATGGTGCTAACTACTTTAAATCCATGGATTGAGAGATTCAGCCATAAACATCGTCAATTGATTTACTATGGATTTGAATAGATGTTTTGATTGAATTGGTCGGTGGTTTGTCTAATGCTGTCTTAATCTGCTTGGGCTGCCATATAAAATACCACAGACCGCACAAGGAGAAACAGGAGAAATTTATTCTCCTATGGTTCTGGAGGCCGGAGAGTCTAAGGTCAAGGTCAACGAGGTTCAGTTTCTGGTGGGAGTTCTTTTCTTGGCTTCTAGGCAGCTTCCATCTTCCTCTGTGCTCACTTGACCTTGTGGGAGGTGGAGGGGGGGGAGAGGGTCTCCTCCTCTCCTTATAAGGGTACTATTAGATTAGGGCCCCACCTTTATGGCCTCATTTAACCTTTAGCACCTCCTTACAGGTCCTGTCTCCACATACAGTTATTTGGGGGTTAAGACGTTAACGTACGCATTTTGGGAGGACATAAACATTTTGTCCATAACATATATATATATATATAATATATATAAATATAATATATATAAAATATATTAAGCTTTCAAGTTGTTTTACACTTACGCAACAGATGAGAAGGAAAAATCAGCGTCAATAATGCATTGTAGGATTTGCCTCCAAAGCAGAGCCACATGCAATTGTGTTCTAATTGCTTTTTAATGGTTATATGATGAGCAAAAATTACCATGGGAAAAGCTGTGTTTTACTCCCTGTAGGAGTTGCCAAGACTGTATGAGAGCTCATAATTGTTGACCTTAATTGAAAGGTTCTTATGGTCTGTTTGCCAGGTGAAACACGTCTTCTTCCATGTGAGGGGCTAGAATGCTTATCTATCATAAGTTTTGAAAGGCATTATATTATGGTAATATTTTAGGTCAGTGTTTCCCAAACTGATGTTCCATAGTGCCTGAGCCATGAAAATTGCTTGAGAAAAAAGTAAGTTTGAGAAATGCTATCAAATCTACTTTTTAGAGAGTTGCAATACATATTCACATATTAAAAGTTCTGAGAAATGCTGCAGTTTTATAAAAGACATACTCATTTTGCTTAACTTGGTATTTACTCAAAATTATTTGTTCATATATACTCCCACCTTTATTTATTTATTGTTCATTAATTCTTTTTTTTTTTTTTCATTTCGTGTAATATGTAGCCTCCTGTGGAATTTCAGATATGCCACCATATCTTGGAAATGTTTTCACTAAGACATTTGTTTTTATAATTTGGAATTCTCTCCTCAGAAAAACCTGTAGCATATGATTTTACATGAAAAACATTTTCATAAGACGTATACTTACATTGGGGAGAATTGCTGTGGACTTAGGAGGGAATATTTTTTTTTTTTTTATTTATTTGCGAGACAGAGAATGAGAGACAGAGAGCATGAGAGGGAGGAGGGTCAGAGGGAGAAGCAGACTCCCCGCCGAGCAGGGAGCCCAATGCGGGACTCGATCCCGGGACTCCAGGATCATGACCTGAGCCGAAGGCAGTCGCTTAACCAACTGAGCCACCCAGGCACCCAGGAGGGAATATTTTTATAGAGCACCCGCAGTAGGGAATTTAAAATGGTTCAATAGAATGATATCCAATTTATGGGAAATGTGGTGGGATCTTTTCCTTATCTCCCACTATGGCCCATGAGAGATTATTAAAGTTCTGTATGTGCCTCTGCCCCAGTGGTTGGGCCAACACTGGCTCCTCATTATGTTCCTTCATTGCACCCAGCGCATCGAGCATTGCACTTTAAACAGTAAGAGATTGCTGCCGCTTGGGTTGAATTGAATTGGAAGGAGTAAATTTTCCTAGTCAGTGACTGAACAAACAAGGTATTACTACTATTCTGTAAGGTATATAGCACGTCCTCGGAGCTGAAGAGTTCATTAAGGAAGATAATGGGCTTTCCTCATGAGCATACTTTTAACACCCATGTAGTTTGGTCAGTTGAGGAAATTTGTCTGTGAAAATGCTTAGTTACATCTTGAAAGCTTCCCGTGCAATTCTTTCCAAACTTACAAGGGCATTCGACTCTGAGTTTTAACATTCAGTGCCTGCGGTATTGTAGTCATTTATTGAGGGTGCCACGCTCCCACTGTCACCACCCTGTGGTGAAGGAATAGTGTAAGTCTGAAATAGGGCATGGATGCAAATCAGAGCGTGAATGCAGCCTACATACGCCTGAGGGGAGAAGCAAGTTTTGCTGGGCATTCCTAATGAGAAGCAGAAGGATATGCCAGCTCACAGGGTGCTGGCAGGTATGGGAGGAGGAGGACTGCCTTCAAAGAAAGGAAGAGAAGGAATTATTATTTGTGGGTCTCCTAATCAACTATGCTAGAAGCATCTATTTACATGATTTGATTTAATTTTTAGCTAGGGATGTATTACCCTTTTTATACAGATGCAGAGCTGAGGTTGAGAGTCATGAATGAATTTGCCAGTGGTTCAGAGTGCAAGAGTTGAAGCTGGTCCTCTATTCTTTGTTTGTTTGTTTCTATTGAAGTGTAATTGACACACAATGTTATATTAGTTTTAGGTGTGCAACACAGTGATTCGACAGTTCTGTACGTTACTCAATGCTTACCACAAGTGTAGTCACCATCTGTCCCCATACAGTATTGTCGACTATATTCCCTATGCTGTACTTTTCATCCCCATAACTTATTTGTCACTGGAAGTTGTACCTCTTACTCCCCTTCACCTATTTCCATCCATCCCCTCACCCCTTCCCCTCTGGCAATCACCAGTTTTTTCTTTGTATGTGAGTCTGTTTCTGCTTCTGTTTCTGTTTGTTTGTTTTGTTTTCTAGATTCCACATATAAATGAAATCATTTGGTATTTGTACTTCTCTGTCTGACTTATTTCATTTAGCATAATACCCTCAAGGTCCACCCATGTTGTCGCAAATGGCAAGATCTCCTTCTTGTTCATGTAAGTTCAGACTTGGTGAACAGTTACCTTCTGATCATTTTTATGAGAGGAAAATATTTAATTTGGGTGCTCTATGACACTTTGGCAGATAATTGTTTATTACACCGGTAAGCCAAGTATCAGGAAGCCCCACCTGCAGGGATCCTAAATCAGTTGTTGTAGAGTTGGAGCCCAGCTTCCTTTGCAAAACTGCCCAGGTAGTTCTAACATGCAGCCAGGTTTGAGGCCACTGGACTAGAGGGTGTCGGGTGTGTCTTTTGTTACTCACATTCTATGATCTTTTGATTCTACAACCAGCTCTAGAACGGTGTCTGGTACATAGCTGGTGCTTAGCACATGAATAATCGCTGTCACAAAACAGCTTCAAGGAAAATGGTTATCACAAAGAAAAGAGCTGCCACGAAATCCACACATTCTAAGCCACATAAAATCACTGTCAAATACTTTTGGAAATCATTTGCTCGAATTTGGGGTATAATTGGTTGACTTATATTTTAGTATAATTATACTACGTATTATACTAATTATACTACATACTAATTATGCTGTGTTAACTACTTATTCTAAGTACAATTAATTATACTAATTACCACAAAGTGTAGTGATTACTCCTGTAATCTCTTGAGTCGGGCTGCCTGGGTTCCTATCTCTTCTTTACCATTTCCTGCTTCTGTGAACCCGGGCAAGTCTCCATCTCTCTGGGCCTCCGTGTCCTCATCAGTAAAATAAGACAATAACAGTAGCTGTCTCTAGAACTCTTGTGCAGAATAACGAACGTTTGCCTATGTAGCACATAGACCATTGTCTGTCTGACATGCAATAATGCTGAAAAGAGTGCCAGGATTTATGGTGCTGTTGTGGTTATTGCAATCTTATTCACCGCATCTCCCCTCCCTTCCACACACCGCCTACTTCACCTCCATCCACCCCTCCCCAGTGCCTCTTACCTCCAAGCTGTAAAGGATGACCACTGGAAGTCATGGGGATAGCTGATAAAGGTCAGGGGATATTTTGCAGAGGAAACAAACACTAAAATAGCCACAATAGCTTTATTTATTTATTTATTTAATAGATTTTTATTTATTTATTTTAGGGGGGAAGGAGCAGAGGGAGAGGGAAGGAGGGAGAAGCAGACTCCCCGCTGAATGTGGAGCCAGATGAGGGACTGGATCTCATGACCCTGAGATCATGACCTGAGCTGAAACCAAGAGTCAGATGCATAACCAACTGAGCCACCCAGGCGCCCCAAATATCTGCAACAGTTTTTAAAATCAGCACCACATGAAGCTATTTTAGAAAGGAGGCAACCCAAACAGCACAAAATAAAAACTGATATTCTAGGTGATGTTTCTGAATCACTAAAAATGACCGCATTTACTATATTGTTTTCACTAAGGCAGGGATGCAAGTAAATACCAGAAATATTTCTATCAAAATAATAAAAAGGAGAATATTACATTCTACACTAAAGGAGGAAGCTTCAGATGTCTGGAAAATTCACTTCTGTTTAGTAGCAATCTGTTACAGGTATCAATAAAACTATTGAATATTCTTGAATTCCTGCTATGTGAAGCATGTTCTAGATACCCAGGTAATATAAAGACTGTTAAGACATGGTTTCTTTCTTCATGAATCTTTGAGCCTAATCAGAGAAATAACATATAAACATGGAGATCATTGAATATGGTACTTCAGAGCAAAAATAATGGAGGAGATGTCACAAAGAAAAATATTGGTATAAACAAAAAGATAGGAGTGGTAAGTCCTTTGAGTATAGATGAGGGCAGGATTATGAGGAGTTATATTGGTGTGGAGAAAGCTGATGGAAAGATGGGACTAAAACTAGGCCGTGGACACAGGTGATGTTTAGAAAATCTAACTCAGTGGTTCAGAAGTGAGGGCAGTTTTGCCCCCCAGGGGACATTTTGTAATGTATGGAGACATACTTGATTGTCACAGTGTGGAGTTTGGACGAGGTGTTACTGGCATTTAGTGGGTAGAGACGAGAGATGCTGTTCAACATCCTACAGTGCACACGACAGTCCTCACAATAAAGAATTACCCACTCCAAATTGTCAGTAGTATTGCTGTGGAGAAGTCTTCCTTCAGGGCTAGAAGTCAATAGTCAAAAGCACCCAGGGAGTCAAGAAGCCCGAGTAACTGTAGTGAGCTAGGCAACTGTGGGCAAACCATGTAACCTCTCTGGTCATCTCAAAATGAGGGCGCCTCTGGGTGGAAATTGAGCCTCCATACTTGAATCTTGAGTTGAGGCAACACAATTATGTTTATAGACTCATAGAGACTGAGCTAAATGAATGAAGCTCTTGATAAAAGGTTTTCTGTTCTTTAGTTGTCTCCTTTAATTTAGTGATAATCTTGAGTGGGGAAAATGTTAATAGTGTAAGATGCCAAACTGAAATGAATATCAACATGCAAGAACTTCAGAAGTAACATTTTGCATCAGGTACTCATTAAGAAGAAAAATCTGTATCTAGAAAAACATCTACCTTAGGTCATGTAAAATTATGCTTATACTGAGCAAGAAAGTCATAGCAAAAAGCTTTTGAAAATTTTGATTTGTTGGCCCTAAATTGTGCTGACATCTCTTTTCAATTCAAATAAACATTTATTCCAATAAAAGGAGGCACTGTGATCTTTGCTATTTGCTATTCATTTCTGCCGTGCAGTGCCTCCAGTTAAGGTTTTGTGTGTTTACAAGTAAGCCATAATAATGGAAAGTTGAATCTGCACCTGTGTGAATAAGGAGTTTTTAAAAATGCTTGAGTCATCTCCACTTATGAAATAAATGTTTATTTTGATGAAATAATTTAATAAATGACAGCATTCATTTAAACAATATCTACAACAAGGTGTTTTAATATGAATTAGCAAGGTTTTCAGAATGGGCCTCACAGAAGGGTTGCATGAATCTTTAGAAATTTTTGGCGTGTTCCAAGGTTAATGAGATTCTAAAAGGAGTATTTGATTCCCCAGTCTTACCATCAAAAAAAAAAAAAAAAAGTAAGTGCGCTGCCTAAAAAAAAAAAAAAAATTAACTCATATGGTTTAAAATATGTCACCCCTCCACCCCACCCCCTCCCCTGGGGAACGCAAATAGTTTTGCACTGATGGTCAGATTGAGGCCCTGGTTATTGCTGATGCTAGCATACTGATTCAAAATTTCCCACAAGAGTAGTTTAGATGAAAAAAAAAAACAAAACAGAAATCAAAAAGACCTTTTGAAACTTCCCAAGGAAATGTGTATATTTTGATGCACAAATTCCTCAACCCTGCTCGGTGGGCGGGAGAACCAATGTTGTAAACTTTCTTGACTCAGGGAGCACTGAGTGCAGCAGTTGCCTGGCGGCAGTGGGGTGCAGGGTGGAGAGTTAGCGCCCTCTGCTGAATGGGAGGAAATAGTACTGTCGAGGTGAAAACTGGGACCTCTACTTAGTTCTTTATTTTCCCTTATGATGGTCATCCTTGTGATTAAAATTATTCAGCCTGGGGGAAATAAAAAATTAAAAGTACTTACAAAGTTCTGCATGTGTATAAGTGTGAGCATATGTGTAGCACACGTATGTGTATGTTGTTCACATACACACCCTGTTTAATGTAGGCACTGAACAGATGGTCCCTAAGGCTTGTTACACTTTTAAAGTGATGTGATTCTAAAAGTATTTAAGTAGCTTCTTAGAAGAATGCTTCAGGAAATAGAAATTTATAATTCATATAAGTAACAAGTAAATATTTTGATGTATGTGGCTGACAGTTTAACTGATCAATGCCCAAGAATTTTGATAAAGAATTATTATAGGGTTTGGGACGTTTATAGTGAAGAGGTACCCATCACCAGTCGTGTGAGATGCAGACTTATGCTTGAGGAGAAACAATCAGCTAGAATTTAGGAGACTGGACTATTGATCATTAAACTTAATTTACTTTAAATAAGAGAAAAGATAATACATTAAGAAATCTCATTTCTATTAAATGTAGGCTTCTTTATACATATTAACTTAAAACTTTTTTAAAGCTTTATTGAGTACAATATCCATACCATATGTTACCCCATTGATTTTTAGTAAATTTATAGATTTGTATGACCATTATTGCAATCTATTTCTAGAACTTCTTCATCGCCCCTCAAATTTCCCTCCCACCTGTTTGTAGGCAGTCCCCACTCCCAACCCTCCAGCCATAGATAACCACTGCTCTGATTTCTGTCTCTGTAAGTATTCTTTTTCCAGGAATTTCATAAATGGATCATACAATGTGTAGTCTTTGTATCTGGCTTCTTTTATTTAGCATAATGGTTTTGAGGTTCATCTATGCTGTCACACATATCAAAAGTGTCATATTTTTAATGGCTGGATAGTATTTCATCATTTCAGTATTTTCTATTTTGATTATTCATTCACCAGCTGGTGAACATTTGGACTGTTTGTAGTCTTTGGCTATTATAAATAATGCTACTATGAACATTTATGTACAAGTCTTTGTGTGGATGTATATTTCCTTTCTCTTGGGTAGCTTTCTAAGGATGGAATTCATAAATTGTATGATAAGGTTATAGTTAACTTTATGAAAAGCCACTGTACTGCTTTCTAAGGTGGCATTATTATTTTACATCCTCACCAACTATATATGAGAGCTTCAGTTTCTCAGAATCCTTGCCAATACTTGGTATTTTTGTTTTTTAAAAATTACTATTATAGCCATCTTAGGGGATATGTAATAGTACCTAATTGTGGTTTTAATTTGCATTTCCTTAATGACTGATTATATTGAGCACCTTTTTAGCTATTTGTATGTCTTCTGTGAATATTTTCTATTCAACTCTTTTGTGTACTTGTAATTGAGTTGTCTTATTATTGAGTGTAGGAGTTCTATGTATACTCTGGATGTAAGTCCTTTATCAGATACATGATTTGCAATACTTATTTCAGTATGAGGTTTGTCTTTTCATTTTCTTAATAGTATCTTTTGAGGCACAAATATATATATTTTTTAAGATTTTATTTATTTATTTGTCAGAGAGAGAGCACAAGCAGGGGGAGTGGCAGGCAGAGGGAGAATTAGGCTCCCTGCTGAGCAAGGAGCCAGATGAGGGACTCGATCCCAAGACCCTGAAATCATGACCTGAGCCGAAGGCAAATGCTCAACCTACTGAGCCACCCAGGCATCCCACAAATATATTTCTTTAATAAAGTCCATTTGTTACTATTTTTTAATTGCTTGTGCTTTTGTTGTTGTAGCTAAGAATTTGTTACATCCAAGAATTCTTCCAAGGTCAAAAAGATTTTTTTCCTATTTTTTTTCTTGAGGCTTTATAATTTTAGCTCTTACACTGAAGTCTGTGATCCACTTTGAGATAATCTTTTGTAAGTTTTGAGGTAAAAGCCAGACTTTACAATTGTCCCAACACCATTTGTTGAAGAGTATTATTTTTCCATTGAATTGTGTTGGCATCTTACACATATTCATTTACATTACACACATTTATTAATCTCTTCCCCAAAACCCTATTAAGTAATTGACCTTATCCTAATTTCATAAATCAATTTGAAGATTCATAGATTTTAACTAATACACCTAAGTTCCCACAGCTGGTAGATGGCAGAACCAGGAGACCCAAGTATTTGGTTTACCCAAGTACAAGAAATATCTTACTAAAATTTCATCACATGTTGCTTACTTCAATATAAAACCTTAAGCTCCTTGAGGTCAGATATCACTTAGTCTTATCTTGCCACTGTAATCTAGTCCAGTATTGCTTGAGGGTCCTGTTATGAAACACTCAAGTGACTTAAGTGATTTTGTGTGAAAATAACCTTATCATCTCAATAATTTTTTCTCTCAGTTATGTTTGTGCTTATCATTGATAAAACCAGACTTTTATTTTAAAATAACTGCTCACCTTCTATTAAAAGTCATTCATTCTGTATGAACTTGAACTTCATTAGGAACTATGGTGAGTTGAGAGTGTCTGTGCTCATAGTTGACTATAAAGGAGCTTTCGGGTAACATAAAATGGATCTCAGATAAAGACTTTCAGACAGTGATAGAAGTATTGGCTTGGAAGCCAGAGGGTCCTAGTCCTGGCTCTGCAGTCACTTGTTATGTGACCTTGAGCAAGACCTTGGATCTCTCTGTACCACAGTCTCCTCACTGGTACAACAGTAGATGTGGACCTGGTTACCATTATGATTTGCCTCCCAGGATATGCTTTTGTTAAATGAAGTACTGTTTTAACACCCTGTTCTGCTCTGATGACACATCAGTGGCTTCTCTTATGTACAGATTGCAGTGAGAATATGTTCCACTGTCACACGGGCAAGTGCCTTAATTACAGCCTTGTGTGTGATGGATACGATGACTGCGGGGACCTGAGTGATGAGCAGAACTGTGGTAAGTAGCATTGTCTCCCTAAGGTTTTCATTGAAAGTTACAGAAACGTGTAACCCAGAACCCATAGCCCATTGTTTGTTAATGGGATTAGAAGATTAAATGACAAGATGGTTGGTTTCTTAATTTTTAGAAAGAGGAGGTTTCTTCAATTACTAATCTCAGTCATGTCTTATGTGTAAATGTCATATTTCTTATATAAAGTCATAATAAGGAAGTGCTTAAGAAGGAGAGTGGAAAGATGGGTAACAGTTGTTAATATGTTAGTAATTTTTTCTCCTTGAGAGTGTTCTACTTCTTCTTTGGTTAGAACCAGTGGCTCATGTTTAGATTTTGAGCTCTTGAGCAAAACTTTGCAGACACATATATTGTTGTGTGTCTGATGCCCTTATTATATGCAACCAAAGACCCCTCCTTTAGTTGATTGCCAAGCACGGCAGGGACAACTTCAGTAGAACTGACACCTAGGGTTAGGACAAGCACATTTATTTTATGTACACAATCTGATCTTATCTTTTAAAAAATGAACTTATTTACTAGTTACACGTTTGTACCTATAAACATCCTAATTCCCCACCCCAGACCCTGGTGACTACTATTCTACTCCCTGTTTTTACAAATTTGGCTTTTTAAGATTCCACATATAAATGCTATCACACAGTATTTGTCTTTCTCTTTGACTTATCTCACTTAGCATAAACACACACACTGTTCTATGTCCATTATATCTTTTTTTTTTAAAGATTTTATTTTATTTATTTGACAGAGAGAGACACAGTGAGAGAGGGAACTCAAGCAGGGGGCAGGGAGAGAGGGAGAAGAAGGCTTCCCGCGCACATTATATCTTAATAAATAAAAGAATGAACCTACTATTTAAAGAGCTGTGTTCAGTTGTGAATGGCATCTCATGAATTAAAAAGCAGCAAAATTCCTTTTGCTTATTTACCTTTTTGACTTTGTGGTTACCTTTAGAATTTTTAGGTAGTATATTACTGCGTGACATGAGGACTTTGTAATATGAACAACAAGGCAAGCTAAGATGAGGAGGTGCCCTGGAAAAAGGGTGTGAAATAATATTTAGCAATTAGAGAATATTGAATTGGATGTTGGGGAAGAATCAGAGTAATGCCTTGGAGTGGCAAGTCTCAGAAATGGCATACTGGGACACTAGCTTGTTTCTAGAAGCAGCTGTCCAACTACCTTTCACTGTATCCATAAAAATCTTGGAAATATGTATATGTACAAATCATCCCAGAAGTTACTAGGTAGATACGGATTGCCTTCTGGGACTGAATAATTGTGGGACAAAGAGTGAGAGGCCATTTTAATTTTATACATCACAGACCTTCTAGTTGGAAGAGGCCTTATAGATGACCTAATCCAAGCCCTCCTTTTACCAGTGAGATCACTGGAGAAAAGAGCGGGGGTGGGGGGGAATGTGGGGAACGGGGTGGAAGGCTTGGTAGTTGGACAGGTCAGTGGAGAGGGCCAGGGTATAGTTACTGTGTGATAAAGAATGGTCTTACCACTCAACATATTTCCTCTGAAGATAGTAGGATATCACAAAGTGCGCTCTCAGGGTGATTTTGCCCTGTGCAATGGTAATAATTACAACTTTCCCTGAGACCAGTCTCTGCCCCAGCTGCCCATCATTAGCAGGCTGAGCATGTGCTGGTTCTTCTGGTTTCTGCACAGGCATCCCATCTATTGTCTTTCTTCTTTTCTCTGCACTCCCATCTTCCATATACCTTACCTAATTGTTCCAATGTGCCTTCTCAGATTCAGGTCACTCTGTGGGTCTGTCAGTGACAGTGGCACTATTCATGGATACTCGTAATAGTTCCCCAGTATTGAATCTGTCATCCATGAATCCACACATATCTTTTATTTATTCATCTTTTTTTTTTTAATTTAAAAGGCGAAAGATTTATGCGATCTGAAGAGAAACCAGAGTATTTTATTTTTTTTAATTTAGATTCAATTAACCAACATAGAGTACATCATTAGTTTCAGATGTAGTGTTCAGTAATTCATCAGTTGCATATAACACCCAGTGCTCATCACATCAAGTGCCCTCCTTAATGCCCATCACCCAGTTACCCCTCCCCCCCCAGCAACCCTCAGTTTGTTTCATAGAGTTAAGAGCCTCTCATGGTTGTCTCCCTCTCTGATGACTTCCCATTCAGTTTTCCCTCCCTTCCACTATGATCCTCTGTGCTGTTTCTTATATTCCACATATGAGTGAAACTATGGAATTGTCTTTCTCTGATTGACTTATTTCGCTCAGTATAATACCCTCCAGTTCCATCCACATCGATGTAAATGGTAAGTATTCATCCCTTCTGATGGCTGAGTAATGTTCCATTGTGTATATATATATATATATATATATATATATATATATATATATATACCACATCTTTATCCATTCATCTATTGTTGAACATCTCAGCTCTTTCCACAATTTGACTATTCACACATATCTTTTTTTAAGATTTTATTCATTTATTTATTTGACACAGAGAGACACAGTGAGAGAGGGAACACAAGCAGGGGGAGTGGGAGAGGGAGAAGAAAGCTTTCCGCGGAGCAGGGAGCCTGATGCGGGGCTCAATCCCAGGACCCTGGGATCACGACCCGAGCCGAAGGCAGACGCCTAACGACTGAGTCACCCAGGCGCCCCCACACATATCTTTTAAAGGGTTATTTATATTAAAGTTATTCCACATCTCATGGTAAAGAATCCTATAGATTCTATTCTCTGTAAGAAGAAACATCACTTAATTCCCCCTTTTATCCAGGAATGTGTAGTTTGGGGGAGAGGTTAAATCCAGGCTAAAAAGAATCATGAAAAAAAAATATATAAGTATCCTGCATTTCTCATCCAGCAGTTTTTCCCAATATGAGTGTATATATTAAGATGGTTTGATAGAAAGCCTGAGCTTAGAGTCAGGAAAGATGACTGGAGATAGCTGCCTTCCTAATTTACTATAGAGAGGTAGGTTATAATTCTTAGAAACGTGATAGAGTTGTTGCAAATACATCTAATCAGCTATCTACATTGTGAAACCTACATCACAGTTTTGTTTATTTTAGCCAGTGTGAAAATCAAACGTTTTTCATAGGGAAAGAAAACAACAACTAAACAAAACAAAAAACAGGAACAAACTATAGGTCCTGAGAAAGCTGGCCAGTCATTACTCATCTGAAAAACAGACAGGTCTTACCCCATAGAGATGGTGGCCAGTGGGTCACATGCTTGTGCAGGAGGTGGCATTTTAACTGTTCCAGATCCATCATAGAAAAAGTATTGAGGGTATTGGAACAGTTGGAACAGACTCTCTTCAGCTGGAGCTATGAGTCATTCAGTTCTAAGTGTTTGTCATGCTGGTTCTCCGCATCCCTATGAGTTTCTGTTTTCTCCAGATTGCAATCCCACAAAGGAGCATCGCTGTGGAGATGGGCGCTGCATCGCAATAGAGTGGGTGTGTGATGGTGACCATGACTGTGTGGATAAGTCTGATGAGGTCAATTGCTGTGAGTTCCCTGATGATTTCCATTTACTTATTTTTTCATTTCTGCCTGGTTAGACAAATACGGTATCCAGCTTCAAATGGAAGATTGTTATACTTTGGCTGTAATCTATAAAGATAATAATTAAGTGGTGTGATGACAAATGTCGTGTATCTGGCTTCCACATGTCTCTCCCCACAACTCCAAGCTTAATTTGGCTGCTCTGGCCAAGCAGGTGTCTATTTTCTTTGTCACTGGCCACACATCTGTGACTTTGTCAAAGGGGATGTTCTTCCCAAAGATTGGGGGACTTTTTTTCTGCTCTATATGAGCAGTTAGGCTTCCTTGCAGGAGCCTCCATACATGTTCTCAGGTACCATTTGTGGGAGAATATGGAGAGAATTGCCAGAGAGAAAAAAACCTTCGTAGCTCATAGAGTTATATAGAATGTACAATAATAATTATAACTTTACGGGCTGTTGTGTTTCTGGGTGAGTAAACAGCCTTGAATCTTGAAGCTAGGTGTTAAAAGAGCAATATTGACCTGAGTTAAAATGATACATTTTATGCATGTTCAAACTAATTCAAGTTTTTATTCCATCTTTTGCTAAGGGTTAACAAAGTTGATACATATGAGATTGAATATTTAACTTGCCTATAATATGAGGCAAAAATTGAAATGTGGGTTGCATGATTTTTATTTTGACATAAGAGAAGTCATCTAAATTAATTAGCAAGTGCAATGCCCAACTCTCCCCTTCCTGAATTGAGTTGGAACTGGAAATATCACTTGAGTCCTTGTTGGTGGACATAGTGGAATGGAGTGGACTATATCTTGGTGCATCTTGGGAAAGCAAGGACATGGTGCTCAAGTATAATGATTCTGGCGTTGAGCCTTGGTTCAAGCATAAGGAGATTTAATATTAGGCAGTAACAGTGAAGGCTGAGGCCACAGGATACATGGGTTTCTGATGCTCTAAAGGACAATAGTGATAAAATTTAGACAACCTTCAGGAATGGAAGGTGAGTGGCCACTAGACCACCCCTTTCAAATGTCAGGTGCCATAAGCAAGTTTTGAAATAAGGTGTTTATTGGGTGCAGGGTATTAAGCAAGTTCTTTCACATAGGTCATTTCCTTGGCCCTTTAGATTGGGTTGGAATAAAATGAAATGTTTGGGCTTAGAGTCAGAGAAGCTTGCCTTCACATTCTGGCACCAGCTTTTAACAGCTTTGTGACTTCGAGACAGTCGCTAAACTCTCTAGAGTTTAACTTCCTTATTCTAAACAAGGTTGATAATACCTCTTTTGCAAATCCGTTATGAGGATTTGAGATTCGATACATAACACTCCCAGCACAGTTATCACCATGTAGCAAGCCTTTAGTAAATCGTAGTTTTTATATGCACAGTAAAGCTGCAGATCATTAACATCATTGACACAATTTCTTACCCCACCCTATCAAGAAAAAGTTAATTCCTTAGTAAGTGCTATTTAATAAGGCAGGGGAGAGTCCAGAAAGAAAACTTTCCATCCCCAAAACCCTTGGGATGAAACACATTGATGGCACACTCCTTCACCTCTGCAGACCACGCAGATATTCCGAACACTTCCTTTCTCGGTGATGCCAGATAAGCGGGCATCTCGATAGGCTCTACAGACGGCGAGAAGGACCAGACGGTGCAATGACTGTCGGACTGTTGTTCTGGCCTTCCGCAGCCTGCCACAGCCAAGGTCTGGCCGAGTGCCGGAGCGGACAGTGTATCCCCAGCACCTTCCAGTGTGACGGGGACGAGGACTGCAGGGACGGCACTGACGAGGAGAATTGCAGCCAGAGTAAGTGTGCGTCCCCTGCCCCGCGCATTCCTGCCTGTCGGGCCTTTCCTGAGGAACAGAGCAAAACCTTGGCGGTTACCTAATGCTCAGTGCGATCCCCCCATACCTCGGTCCAGATTTCCTGGCACAGCGCTCCTCACAGCACTGGCCGGCCCTGAAACCCCTTCTCCTGGTGAATAGAATGCTCGAGCATCGTACACTGCACCATCATTCCTAAGGGGAGACAGTGGAGGTTGAACACTTACACAGCGTGGGAGATTCAGTTAACGGTTTTGGGGAAAGTCAACACGATGATAAAGGAAAAGCTGAGTACGTAGTATTCCGTTAAATTAGATTAGGTTCCAATTAGGAGGAATTGGCTTCTGAAATTAAATGTGAAAGCCTCCTAAAATAACCGTGTTCAGAGAAGCACTTTCTTTTTCTTTTTTAAAAGATTTTATTTATTTATTTGAGAGAGAGAATGAGAGCACGGGAAGGGGAGGGTCAGAGGGAGAAGCAGACTCCCCACTGAGCAGGGAGCCCGATGTGGGACTCAATCCCAGGACTCTCAGATCATGACGTGAGCCGAAGGCAGACGCTTAACTGACTGAGCCACCCAGGCGCTCCAGTGTCATCTTATTTTTTATTTCAAGTTTTTATTTAAATTCTAGTTAGTTCACATATAGTGTAATATCGGTTTCAGGAGTAGAGTTTGGTGATTCATCACAAAGAAGCAGTTCATGTCTCACGTGATGGGGCAGTATAGTCAGCTCCACCTGCAAAGGGTCACTGCTGTCATCTGTGACCCTCGAAAAGAAGAAGTAAGTCAAATACGTTGGCTTTTAAACTGCCGTTCCGCACTGATTGTTTCAAGCCCCACTTTGAGTCGAAGCATCTCTCAGCACAGGGCTGCTAGGAATACCCCTTGACTTAAAAATCACCGCATTTGTTTATCCGTGACCTTGCCACTCACCAGCACAGACTAGTCATTAAGAAGGTGGCCTTGGGAGCCCAGCTACCCGGGTTCAGGCACCAGCTCCGCTAAGCTCTGCTACCGACTATCTCATTCAGTTGAGGCTGGTAACTCAACTCCGTTGTGTCTCGGGTTCTGTGTCTGCAAACTCGGAGTCATAACTGCCTCACAGAGTTGGCCCATGGTGAGCACTCCGTGAATGTGAGCTCTTGTTACATGGCTGTTGTGTTAAAACATGTCTTGGGCTGGGCATTTCGCAAATCGGCCAGTGAGATTGGTCACCTGTAGCCAAATTAGTTTTGTCTTAATAAACACTGATCACTAGAATTGCTTTAGTGAAAAAGCATTCCAGACCTAAAGGGAGACACTTTTCATCACAGATTTAATACCTATAACATCAGATAAAAGGGTGCTTCGTTTTAACCAGTTTTAAAATTCAGAAGCAGAGTCTTTTCTAGCCATGAGTTATTATGTGCATACCAGCCAAGCACCTCCCTTTGGATCAAATTGTTCTTTCTTTCTCCATAATTCATCTCTGTTTGAAATAATCTTGGATTCTTCACTATGCAATGGCAAGATTCATAAAGTATTTCCCTACATATGTGAGATGCAAGAAAGTCATATGATAAAATGGATCAAAAGTCAAATTTTATCATCTTTATATTACTTAATCTAATGAATTCAACTCAATAAATGCATGTCATGGTGCTCATAGGTGGTTAACCACTGGGGATTTAGTGGCAAGTAAAGCAGCTCATGGAGCTTGCAGGCTCCTGGGGAAGATTGGCATGATACAAATAATTGTGCAAGTCAGTGTCTCACTCCATGGACTGACATAGGCCATGAGGGAAAATTCAGGGAACCACATGCCATATATGGAATGAATGGCCTGGTACAGGGCCTCAGGGAAGGTTCCTTGAGGAAGAGATGTTGGAGCTAAGATCTAAAGAATGAGTGGAGTTGACTTAATGAAGGAAAATGAGACTGGAAAAAGCTTTTCAGACCCAGGGACCTGCTTGGTCAAAGGTCCCAGGGAGGAAAGGAGCAAGGCATATGGAGGGTTTTGGGAGAAGGCCACTATGATTAAATCTAGGAGTGAAAGGGAGGGTACGACTTCAGAATATTGTCACCAGTGAGCCCAGGCTGGCTCTGTTAGAGAGGTTGGGGAGGGAAGTAAGAGCCACCCAGGACTTTGGGCCCTACTCAGGATTCAGGCCTTTACAGCCCTCAGGCTCTGCTCTCAGCCTTCCTGTCTAGCCTCCCTGAGGCTCTAGTGAGGCCAACCTGTGGCTCTTTCCACTCCAGCCTTTGCATATTCTGTTGTCTGCTTGGGGCACCCATTCTACCTTCTTATGCCAACTCTACCCGCCTGCCTTAAGAACTCCTTCAAGAAGTTTTCCCTTTATTGTCCTAGTCCGCTTCTGTTGCCTTACAGACAGCTTCAGCAGTTACTGTAATCACACAGCATGGTAAGGTTCTCTGTTCATGGCCATCCCCCTAGTTAGAGTATAAGCCATTTCACTTCTTTTATCTTTTAATGCTTCATTGTCTATCTTGTCACATAAGCTTGTCACACAGCAGACACTCAATATCTGCTGAAATAATGAATGCATGTTGTCTTATTAAAGTTAAATTTAAGAGACTAGGGCGCCTGGGTGGCTCAGTCGGTTAAGCGACTGCCTTTGGCTCAGGTCATGATCCTGGAGTCCCGGGATCGAGTCCCGCATCGGGCTCCCTGCTCGGTGGGGAGTCTGCTTCTCCCTCTGACCCTCCTCCCTCTCATGCTCTCTGTCTCTCATTCTCTCTCTCAAATAAATAAATAAAATCTTTAAAAAAAAAAAAATTTTAAGAGACTAAACTCATGGAAATGAGCCTGGCTTACCTTTTGCAATGATGGTTCGACTCTGATGATATTAAAAAAAAAAAGGAGTGGCATCTCTTCTCTTCAAGGCTATGATATGTGCTTTGCACATTAATGGAAAGAGCCCAGTATAATGAACATTATCTTATTATAGATAACATTATAGATAAGAATGATTATATGCATACACATACTGTTGTTTATTCTTAAAAGTGTCTTGCAAGATTCTCTAGATTCCCGATGACATGTCTGAAAGTAATTGACTATAATGGGCAAGAGCCAGAAAGAGAACTGGCAGTAATTTATTACCTTTTCCATTTAACCTACAAATGACCAGGGAATCAATGGGAAAAGCAGCTTCCTCTCTACATACCTTAAGGAAAAGCCATTAGGCTGACGCCACTGCTCTCATTCATTTGGAAACAAGAAACCCAATTCTCAGGTCATCACAGCTAGGCCAGTGATACTTTCCAAGGACATACAGAAAATATGGATCGCAGCTGCACAAGACTTGCACCATGACAGAGTATCCTCACCGTACTGGTGTTGATGCCATATTTATTTTTAGGGAAAGCATTTTCCTTATGGGGAAGACTAGAGTTGGGTGCAAGTGAGTCCTTAAAATAATATTTGATATCCAAGAGTTCAAGATCATTATGTTGACCTTTCTCTCCAATCACTTACATTTTATTTTGCAATCAAGCTTATTCACCCAGGCAAACAAAAAACACTTTCTTCCCCCATGAAAAGCAACAAGATCCCGTTTTGTAGATAAGTTGCCTCTTATTTTTTTGTTCCTACAGAATCCTTCTGGAATAACCGTGTTGTATTTAGTCACCAGGAAAATTAACCCAGAAAGTTACATATTTAACATGTGTTCAATATTTTTGGAGAAATTGGAAGGGAATTAAAGTTATGTCATTCCTCAGCTCCCCCAGACGTCCTTGATACTTCCAATCCTAGTGTAAGGAATTTACAGATGATGAAAGCAAATGTGCCTTTCCTCTCTCTGTAGGTCAGACTCCATGTCAAGAAGGCGACCAAAGATGCCTCTACAATTCCTGCCTTGATTCATGTGGTGGTAACTCCCTGTGTGACCCGAACCACAGTCTGAATAACTGTAGTAAGTACAGCAGCTGACAAGTGCAATCACCGTGTCAGGATATGCATCTTGCTTTTTTCTTTTGAATTGACATGAAAATGCTGAAGTCTGGAATCCCTCCAAATGTGTGTGTGTGTGTGTGTGTGTGTATACATATACATACATATTTCTTTTTTCTTTTTTAAAGGTTGCATATGGTAGCAAAAAAGAAACAAAATGGTCTTACTTGACTTAAATCAGAAACAAATGTGTCATTGTCAATGGCCTATAAATCCAAATTGCTTAATATCATTACCATTACTTTGAGTTCAGCATCAGCTCCTATATGTTACTTTCTTGGCTCCATCTGCAGGCAGATGCTATCTTTCTTCCCTTTTAAAGCAGAGCTTTGAAAATGGAAACTTTATCCAAGAAGCAAATACGAAGTTCATCTAAACAGTGCATAAAGCTGTGGCGATCTGTTCTCCTAATAACAATTATTCTCACCTTTGCAGGAACTTTGCTGACCTAGAATGATCTTGCAGCTGTTACGTAAATTTGTCTAGGTGACAAATGGTGTAAACTATTGGCTCACTCTAAATTACTTTCAGGAGGGGGAATTCCTGGGAGGAGAGAATGGACAGGAATAGCAGAGGGTTCTATAGGTTCTCGTGGGAAATTGAAAATGAATCAGAAAGCCCCGAAAGACTCTGATTTCTAGTAATGAGTTCTTATTTGTAGGCTCCGCTTTCATATTCGGCTCACTTCTTTCACTTTTTATAATTAATGTTTGGCCTCCTCTTCCGCTTGGGGCTTGAGATTTAGAAGCAGGTCTGTCAGCTTTCAGTTGGCAAGAAAGTATGAAGGTATCTCCCAGTTGAAAGGCTGAAGGGTTCAGGTCCTAGTCTTACTCAGTGATCTTTCTGCATCACTGTAGGGCTTATAGGGGCTGCTCCTGTAGCCCCAGAGGTGTGAAGGAAGCAGCCAGTGAAAAACCCAGAGAGGACTTTTTGTTTATTTTCACGAGCACTTAATAACTGTTTGGCTAGGGCGCCTGGGTGGCTCAGTTGGTTAAGCGACTGCCTTCGGCTCAGGTCATGATCCTGGAGTCCCTGGATCGGGTCCCGCATCGGGCTCCCTGCTCGGCAGGGAGCCTGCTTCTCCCTCTGACCCTCCTCCCTCTCATGCTCTCTGTCTCTCATTCTCTCTCTCTCAAATAAATAAATTTTAAAAATCTTTAAAAAAAAAATAACTGTTTGGCTAAAAGCGTGATACCCAGCCCTTTTCCACTTCTATATGAGAGAACAGTTGAGAGAGATGTTAACTGACCATTAAGACATACTGCCATTTTATTTTACTCACTCTAAACTGAATTAAATATGTGTGTATGTATGCATGCATGACTATGCATATATATATGTATATGTATACGTATATGTATATGTATATGTTCTGGGTCTATTGTTTCACTTTGCTTTATCCCCCAATCTGCTCTGGAACTTTTTCAGAAGCCTTTCTTTACTTCACCTTAAACTTGACATGAGCAATTTTGAATGGTGACAGTGTCATCTCAAAGATATGTGTTTATTATTAAAGTTTCGGGGATTGTCTGACAGGGAATGGCACTTAGTGTTAGATTAAAAAAAAAAAAGTTGAAAGGGCAGTGTTGGCCTGTGTCAGATTTGGGTGAGGAGTATTGAGTGCTGCATGTTGTCCTATTTTCTCCATTTTTGAAATATGTCAAAATTTGACATTTAAAAATACGTTACACCGGTCAACAAGAGAAGTGGAAAGAAGGACACCAGATGACTGGTTCATAGTCAACCGGTATTGATAGCATGCATAACAACGTTCCAGGCTCTGGGATGGCCACTGGGCACTTTAATGGCGAAGAAGGGAGACATGATTTCTGCCTTCCTCGAGATAACTTTTCAGCGTGGGAGAACACACTGCCATCTTTTCACTCATGTATACCACATTCGTTTTCTCTTCATGTTCTTTCAATACACTCGAAACAGTGTCCCTAGCATCTCACTGTCCCTTCAGCTCCTTCTTTCACCACAGGTGTTCTTGCCAGGTTCTTTCCATATATATTCAGCAGACATCTGATCATCCCTCTTCTGATTGCCAGGCACTGGGCTAGTCACTGGTCCCTCATTCCTTCTGTGTTATTAAAAATACCTTCCAATGGAAAGTAAAGATGTGTCTTCTCATCTTTCAAAGAGCTTCACGATGGTATGTGCGTACTTGGTTCTCTGTAAAGTTGGACCAGTAGCATCTTGAAGATCCTTACCACTGGAGAGACCATGCCTACTTAGATTCTGAGACTCAGCTACGCAGCACTGTCTTTGTCTGGCTCCATGCTAATAAAAATATGAGTTTGAAGAGTGTGGATATTCTGTCTGATGGAGTCAGCCTCTTACTGGAGTTGCTGGGATTCTAGTCCTTGAAGACATTTGTTCTTGCTATCCCATAAAATGTTATGGGTCCCTGAAGATATAGAGCAGGACCCAAGCATCAGTATTTTTTACATTTCCAGGGGACTCCAATGTGCAGCCAAGGTTGAAAATTATTACTTCAGTGGTTTGTTCATGACTAAGCTGTAAGGGTATGTGACATCCCTGAAACTGAATGTGAAAAAGTCTTTATAGTTTTCAAAGTTTTCAGTGGAGAAGTCCATGGCTTATCTCAGATTCCCAGAAATGCCTATAGTTGTTTTTTTTTTTAACCTAAAAACCACATCTTTGATGACATTGTGTACTGATAGGCTTGAAGCATCACGGTATCCCCACATCCACTCATTACCCAGGATCTTTAACATCCTTGTGCCCTGCTGGGAGGCAAAATACAGACATATCCTTGCCCTAAGGGGTTTGTGTAGGAATATTATTTCCCCTCACTCTGGTGTGGGGGACTAATCTATCACTCCCACATTGTAGTGTGCAGTCCAGACAACTGGGGAACCCTGTGGAAAGAGCAGTTCCTGGGCATGTGTCTCCCCACCGCTCTGTGTCCATGACCACCATGGCTGTAGGAAGCCAGCTACCACTGTCATGCCCCAGGGACTCTCACGTTCCTCACAGTGTTCCATCGACTCTTCGTTCTACATGTTTACTCATGGCTTTCTTTTTCTCCAGCATTGAGGAAGCAATGAGCAGCTTTGTTCTTTGAATAATTTCCTACCAACCTCTCAATTTACTGCCTTCTCCTTGCAGTCTCTAGTTGGAAGGAGCAAATAGTATAGCAGTGTGGTAAAGAAGCCAAACACCATAATGGTTAAGGACTTCAGTCCTGGGAGCAAATGGGAGATGAGAGGAATGATCTCTTTCTAAAAGCATTCCCAACAAATGAGTGAAAAATAAATGATTAAGTTAGAATATTTCCATTTGGTAACCAGTTGTTTCCATTTGGTAACATGCATTGGTGAATTAATGGGTCAAGGCATTGAGCATCTACAGCTGCTCACATCCCAAAAAGAAAGAAATCAGATATACTTTGCCTTCTGATGGAAGAACACCATAGCACCCATAGTCCTCCCTAAGGGATGAAACTTAATCAACTCTCTGCATTCAGCTGCCCATGTTCAGGAAGTAGGCAGGGGAATATATTTAACTTCACCAGGAATGGGTAGTCAGCAAAACTCAAACTTGGGCACACTCTACAGTCAAATCCCTGGGTTCTTCAATAGCTAAATTCGAATTAAAAATAAAAGGATGGAGGGGGAAACCCAGATTAAGAGATTTAGAAGACAAAACAAGTTTTAAAAAATGGGCAAGATTAACTATAGTATTCAGGGTGCAGTGCGCACTTAGGTAATACAACTATAAAGCAGAGCAAGGAGGTGATAACTATGAAACTCAGTAGTTACTCTGGGGAGAAAGGAGAAAGTTGGTAGAAGACAGGATAAATGGAGGGCCATCTGGGATGTCTGGCAAAGTTCAACTTCTTGATCTTGATGGTAGGTACAAGGGTGTTCACCATATAAAACTCATGAAACTACTAAAAATAATAAAGAGAAATATAGAATTTGAGGCAAAGATGAATCTTAGAATATTGTATATGCCAGTGGATTTGAAAGTGACATTTTCTCATGTAAGTAACTATCATTTAATATGTGATTTCCAATGGCTTCAGAGTATTGCATCATGGCAAGCATGTAACATCATTTAGTTAACAATCCCATCTTTAGGTTGAATTTAACAAACATGGTTTCAGACTTTGAAAGGTGGGATATCATTAAGACTCCATCAGGATCAATTTTTTCAACAGTATTTATTAAACCTCGTCTGTGTTCTGGACCATGTGTTAATAAGCAGGGCATCAAAACGCAGTGAAAACAGTAAACAGCCTCATGTTTGTAACACGACTGCCCTCTAGTGGCTATCGTAAATTAAGTTTGTGAGCGAGTGAGTAAAAAAAGCTTATTGATACTGTAAATCATAGAATTTGAGGTTGATAGATATTTGAGAGTTTATCTTGCTTAACAATCTGTGAAGAATGCCTTATGAAGGAATTAAACACAAGATTCAATCACCCTTACCACATTCAGTAGCGATCTCCAGAATAATATATGAACATAACTTAATCCTTTCATCTTCCTTGGCTGTGAAACACTGAAAGCTTTTATCTCATCCCAAATCAAAAGAGATATAGTTCCCACATATCAAAGAGAAAAAATACCCATGTGATAGGTCTACTTATCATCTAAATAAAATGTACCAATAAACATTTAAAACTTGGTAGGGTGGTAGAGGAAGAGATAGAAAGGAAAGGCATATACAAGAAAAAAAACTATTGCATCAAAAATCTGTGTGAATTATCCCATTTTTTGGTAAAATTATATTAAAGAAATTAGGAAAAATATAGTTAGAGTGGCATCTACTGACTTATAAGTCGGGCATGATGAATAATTAAGCAACAAAAGCAAATTGAGGAATACTAGGAATGGTAAGAGTCTACTTTGGCAGAAGCAAGCAAACACAAATCTGTCTATGTGTGTAGACGCTTGTATGTGTAGATATGAGCCAATGAAAGGCAGGGAAGGATTCAAACCCAGTCTGTTGGCTTTGAGCATAGGTAAGAGAAGAGGGCAGGGAGGTGATAAACTTTTTCTTTAGTATCTTGCATTGTTTTTATTGTTATGAGGAATAGGCATTTTTTAATAATATGAAATCAAAAGATTTAAATGTTAAATGTTCACAAATCAATGGACTGAATCAGCCCCACACTGCCTCTGTGTCTTTCTCTTCTCTCCACCCTGTACTCATTGTCAGGATTATGCCAACTTGACAATGTTACGCCTTTTCCAGTAAACGGAGACTGTAATTACACTTTGTCCAGAGGCTTCTTTTTTTTTCTTTTTCTTTTTTTTTTAAGATTTTATTTATTTATTTGACAGAGAGAGACACAGTGAGAGAGGGAACACAAGCAGGGGGAGTGGGAGAGGGAGAAGCAGGCTTCCCGCGGAGCGGGGAGCCGGGAGCCTGATGCGGAGCTCAATCCCAGGGCCCTGGGATCATGACCTGAGCCGAAGGCAGACGCTTAATGAATGAGCCAACCAGGCACCCCTGTCCAGAGGCTTCTAATCAGGCTCCTTATCAACAAAATTTCCTCGAAGCCCTCAGATGCTTTAAATTGAGAAGTGGTTCCAGAGCTGTTTTAATATTTCACCCCAGTCCTTATTACGAATCTATCTGCATGGACATCACTTCTTGGCCAAGTAATTAAGTTTAATTGAGTAATGACTCTTAATAAGGCATGGAGTCTTTGGTGGGTCTGGGCAGATTCACCAACACACTTGCTTACCTCTCACGACTCCTGCAGAGAGGGAACAGGGAGCCTTACTGCTAAGTTCCTCTAAACCCCATTTATTCTGGGAAGGTTTCTGTGCCATTCTTGCTCCACCTTGTCCTTCTGGGCTCTTAGCGCTTTTTAAGACCACTATCCTATCCTCATGTTATACTGGCAGGGAATGTATCTTTCTTCCTATAAAGATTGTAGAGTGCCTTGATGGCAGGGACTATATTTTTCATTATATTACATTTTAAGTGCCTAGGAGAATTCCTGACACAGCCCACCTACCCCCCCCCCCCCAAATCCTTTCCTTCTTTCTGACACTGCGCTAGGTACAGACTTTGAGATCAAGAAATAAAGTCCCATTTCTCAAAAATCTCTGAATTAGGGGCGCCTGGGTGGCTTAGTCAGTTAAGCATCTGACTCTTGGTTTCAGCTTAGGTCATGATCTCAGGGTCACAAGATCGAGCCCTACGTCTGGCTCTGTACTCAGCACAGAGTCTGCTTAAGATTTTTTTCCTCCTCCCTTTTCTTTTGCCCCTCCCCCTGTGCGTGCTCTCTCTCTCTCTCTCTCTCGCTAAAATAAATAAATAAATAAAATCTTTAAAAAATCACTGAATTATGTGGGGGACACAAGTAAGTAAAGAATACAGTAGAGGGCAATGAGTGTGTGGTAGGAATATGCCTAAGATGCTCTGGTGCTCAGCAGAGACTCCTACTGGGAATGGGAGGGGGAGAGTGGTTGGCCGGGAAGGCTCCCCAGAGGAGGTGATGGTTTGTGCTGAGTCCTACAGGCCAAGGAGGCATTCACCTGGTGGAGAAGATGGGATAGGATCATTCCAGGCAGCAGGTGTATGCACCTGGCAGCTAGAACCATGACTGCATTTGAGGGGTGATTACAGGTGTGTCAAGAAGAGGAGATAAGAGCTAACAGGGCCCACAAAGGCATGCCATTCTTAAATATTTATTGTCACCAAGGAAATACCAGTGATGCGATAGTCTTTGGTGCTGAGGCTGGAAGGTTAGGCTGTGGTTGGAGTATGAGACAACCTTGGATGCCAAGCTAACAGGTTAGTATTTCGTCTCATTAGCCATGAGGGCCTAATGAGAGCTCAGCCTCCTCTTGCCCTGAAATCTTGTCGCTTTATATTTAAATCCACTGATCAACAATCAAATGTATAAAGACATAATCTAATAGTCTATTTGAGCAAATTCATTGATTTTTTTTAAATGGCTGTGAAGATGAGGGAATATATTCATTAAGAAGTAATGAATAAATCAGAAGACAAAAGGGGTAAAAGGAAACATAAAAGAGAGTGGCTTGGGGTTGAGCCGAGGGAAGAAGCGAAGAAAGACTTTCTCCAACACACACACTGGGCTCTGGTCTAGCAGCTGCCTGTACAGAAATGATTCTTGGCTTGGCAGTTCTTTAACCAAATTATTTATCTTCTGATGGAAGTTATATACTGTTTGCACTCTAGTCTTAGTTATTTTTTTTTTTAAAGATTATTTATTCATGAGAGACAGAGAGAGAGGCAGAGGGAGGAGCAGGCTCCCAAGGAGCAGGGAACCCGATGTGGGACTCGATCCCAGGACCCTGGGATCATGACCTGAGCCGAAGGCAGATGCTTAACCATCTGAGCCACCCAGGCGCCCAGTTATTTTTTAAAAAGAAGATAAGATAGATTGCAATTTTGTAAGTTTTGAAGAAATTGTTTTACATATGGAATTTACTATATATGTATGTACCTGTATGTGTGTTTTCTTGTTAGGTCAATGTGAACCAATTACGTTGGAACTCTGCATGAATTTACCCTACAACTATACAAATTATCCAAATTACCTTGGCCACAGGACTCAAAAGGAAGCATCCATCAGCTGGGAGTCTTCTCTTTTCCCTGCACTTGTTCAAACGAATTGTTACAAATACCTCATGTTCTTTGCTTGCACCATTTTGGTACCAAAGTGTGATGTGAACACAAGCCAGCGGATCCCACCTTGCAGGTAATACAATGAAGTCTCCCCCAAGCATCCTCATTTTCCCCTCAGGGAGAACCGAGGGATCGGAGACTCAGTTTGAGTTTAGACAAAGTCCATATTGCTAAGGAGCTCTGTATATAACAAATTATGTGTTAAAAAGGTAAAGAAGTAGGAATTCTAAAATGAATATTTGAGTTAGGATTCATTACTGGAGTACCACACAAGGGAGGTATGAACTGCCTTTGATAAATAGTTCACATACTTTTTTTTTTTTGAGATTTTATTTATTTATTTAATGGAGAGACAGAGAGGGCACAAGCAGGGGGAGCTGAAGGCAGAGGGAGAGGGAGAAGCAGGCTCCCTGCCAAGCAAGGAGCCCAATGTGGGACTTGATCCCAGGACGCTGAGATCATGACCTGAGCCGAAGGCAGATGCTTAACTGACTGAGCCACCCAGGCGCCCCAGTAGGTCACATACTTTAATCAAATAAAATCACGTTTCACTTTGGTGGATCAAGAAGTGTTCTAAAATGTGAGTTAGGCGAAGAAGGGGTATATCTGCTTTTTTCTCTGGCAGCACTGATGTTTTAAAATGCTGACTTTTGATAGCACTCAGAAGTTAGAGACGTTACATAAGCCGTGGACTGCAGCTTGGACAAGGGATGGACATCGCTGACGTTTTTCTACCTGCTTAGATGAAATGAGGGCCAGCATTTCAAGCTTGCAGCTTGGATTTAGGATGAGAAATATCCTCCTTCAGGTTAAGAGTACTACTCTGGAGCCCACCGTCTGGTCCGAGTCCTGGCTCTTCTGTGACTGCTTTGTGGCCTGGGACAGATTTCTCAGTCCCTCTCAGTCTCAGTTCTTCTACTCTGTCTATAAAATTAAGACAGGGGATGCCTGGGTGGCTCAGTCGGTTAAGCGTCTGCCTTCGGCTCAGGTCATGATCTGGGGGTCCTGGGTTCGAACCCCACGTCGGGCTCCCTGCTCAGGGGGCAGTCTTCTCCTCCCTCTCCTTCTGCTGCTCCCCTGCTTGTGCTCTCTCTGTCGAATAAATAAATAAGATATTTAAAAATAAATAAATAAAAAATAAAATCAAGACCGTAACAGTGGTTGGGTTGAGTTGTTGGGAGGGTAAATGAGTGTGCATAAATGTCAAGGCTTCTGGCTGTAAGCTCAGTGCACAAGAGCACTGATGATAGGAGAGGAACACTACTGCTTAGTGGAAGTTTGGGCTCTTCTCTGCCACGTGTTGCAGTGTAGGCAGAGAATGTACAAGACAAGACAGCTGTCACAGAAGTGGGTAGCTGCAGTCTTTACGCTGTTTTCCATCAAGGGGTGAATATACAGATGTCCCTGTCTAAGTGTGAGCAGTAACTACGGGAACCATATGTTGGGATCAGAAGTCACTTGGAACTTTAAGAAAAAGCATTAATATTGATATAGTGGACAGACGGGGAAACAGTAAATTAAATACCAAATATCAAATGGATGACAAGGAAGGGGCATCTATAGAGGACAGGAAACAATAAAATTTCAAAATGAGTTGGGGAACTGAACAAATTATACAAACAGATTAAAAGTTAATGTTGCCTTGTGCAAACGTAATTCTGAAAACTTCTGTAAAATGCCTTTTAAAGTATCGCTAAGAAAGCATCTACTCATTTTATGTTGAAAAGTTATTTCTAAATTTTATTCCACTTTGGCTAAGCAAGGTCAAGGATAGTGAATAATAATTTGTTATAATACTTAACAAATGCTTGCATCGATTTTCTTTTCACATGTATAAAAAAATTTCCCTAACGGAGTATTCTCTGGAACAAATGTACATCTACGTATGATTTATAATTTCAGGGCTTATGTTTCACATTAAAATGCCCAAGATGAGACTGACCCTGAGACATTATTCAATCAACATTTTAGTGAACTTTCTTTAGATACTTTAGTTCTGTTTCTTCAGTTCACATGTACATCTTTCATTTTCAGTGGCTCTCAAAATGAGTTCTACATTTTGGGCGCCTGGGTGGCTCAGTTGGTTAAGCGACTGCCTTCGGCTCGGGTCGTGATCCTGGAGTCCCGGGATCGAGTCCCGCATTGGGCTCCCTGCTCGGCAGGGAGTCTGCTTCTCCCTCTGACCCTCCCCCCTCTTGCGCTCTCTCTCTCACTCTCTCTCTCTCTAATAAATAAATTAAAAAAAAAAATCTTTAAAAAAAATGAGTTCTACATTTTGATATTTGCTTATAAGAATTTTTTAAATACTCTGACAAGAATAATAATATACTCATGTGTTCATGAAGCAATGTTGCTTTTGCCATGCCTGTTTATGGGTCTTAACATTTAGTTTTTAAGTTATGAGTCTGAAAAATCTGGCACTGTTGAGCCCTTACAATGCGTTAAATATTTTAGGGTCGTGCTGCTGTCTTGCCCTCAAAGTATCCTTTTGAGGGAGGCCCCTCCTATCAGGGCTGTGCCCGTGACTGAATGCCGCATGGGTTAGGATAAGAACAGTGACCTCTGCCGTTGCCGTGCGGCACATTGTCTTATTTTTATCCTATTACCTCACTGTATTCTTTTCATGTATTATTGTATTATTTCCATTTTATAGAAAAAATAGGAAGTGGGAGAGTCAGGTGCTATACAGTGCTCTGTATAAATCAGGTGTCCTATGGCAAATTTAAAATTGCAGCAATTAAATTACACACATATTTTCCTAAATCTGCAACAAAACTATTCAGTCTAACAGAGAGTTATTGAACACTATTGAACATCCTGTTTTTGCAAAACTAATATGGGAACACCATGGCTTTGTCTTCGCCTGAGTTCTGAGGCTAAGCCAGCATCGAGTTATGCTCTGGCTTATGCAGACTTTTTTTTTTTAAACAAAGAGAGAGAGAGAGGGGCAAACCATAAGAGACTTTTTTTTTAAAGATTTTATTTATTTATTTGACACAGAGAGAGAGAGATAGCAAAAGAGGGAACACAAGCAGGGGGAGTGGGAAAGGGAAAAGCAAGCTTCCCACTGAGCAAGGAGCCCAATGCGGGGCTCAACCCCTGGACTCTGGGATTGTGACCTGAGCCAAAGGCAGACACTTAACAAGTGAGCCACCCAGGCTCCCCTCTATCTTATGCAGACTTCATGTAACTAGAGCTTTCTCTGAAACGTCCCCCATTCTATTGTTAACCTTTCCCTACCAGTTTCTAGCTAGACTGGAGCTGACCTTTCTGGAAGGGCTGCCCCATTTTATCGAGAGAGAGACAGACAGTGAACTTTGTTGAAATGAATAGCTTAAAGTTTAAAACTTTTGAAAATAAATAACGTATTTGAAAGGAAATAAAAAAATTGTCTAGGAACTTATTTTGGTTAATTTCCTTTTTTTTTTTTTAACTACGTAGCTCATTTCTTGGTAATTTATGGAGGCAAAACCATTTTTCCCTCATAGGAAATAAAGAAATACACGTTGATATCTCACTTTAAAAATATGCTTTGTGTAAATGAGATGACACACATGAAAGAAGGCACCTAACACAATGTTTAGTCTATCTTTTCTTTATAAAAGGAACAAACACACTTTATTTTAACGAACTTGAGCTCAGTAGAGATGGGATTGGGAGAAGTACCAAACTTTTCAACACTACCGGTCTAAGCTGAAGTGATGATGGCCATGTCTTAGGTAAGTCAGGTTGGCACATGAAATAGCTCCCATGACTGGTCCCCAGAGGGAGAGACCTCTCAAGTGGATGATACTGTATAGACTCCATGACTCTTGGTGGCAGACTATCCAAACTGATGTTGAGAACTTCCTGGCTTGGAATAAAAGCATTGGGGAATGTGTCTGCTTGAAAGACAGAGAATGAGAAAGGTAAAGTGTAGAGGAGAATCTGTTTCCTGAATGTTGTTCAGGGGTGTAAACTTGCAATTAGTAGGTATAAAGGTCTTGGAGATCTTAGGCACCATAGGGTGAATACAGACAACAAGATTGTCTTATAATCATTGAACTTGCTAAGAGTCTAGATCTTAATTATTCCAACCACAAAAGAGAAATGATAATTATGCGATAGAGATTCTATCTCTACATGACAATCACATTATAATAGATAACTGTATCAAATCAACATGTCTCCCCCTTACATTTACATCGTGTTATATGTGAAATATATTCCAATAAAAACCACACACAACAAACTTCTATTTCTATTTCTGTAATGAAGTTTCTCTTAGTGAAAGTATGTCCTTTGGCATGCATGTCCTTTGTGGAGAGAGGTATTACTTATTTTGTTTTCCCAAATTAATGTATGTATCTGTGCATCTCTCTATATATTGGTATATACACACACCAGATACACACAGAGACCCACATTCACACAGAATTAAAACCCTACATATATTCCTAACATACTATCTCAGGTGTAGCTATTTCCGCCTCCCATGTTTTATCTTTCTTGCTCTCTTAGACCACTATGTGAGCACTCCAAAGAACACTGTGAGTCTGTGCTTGGGATCGTGGGCCTACAGTGGCCTGAAGACACAGATTGCAATCAGTTTCCAGAGGAAAATTCAGACAACCAAACCTGCCTAATGCCCGATGAAGCTGTGGAAGGTTAATTTTTAAATCAATTACTATGGGCTATCTAACATGGATGACTCTATCATCAGCTACCTTCTCAAGGTTCTCTGTTGTTAGTGTTCTTGTTGTGTTCTAGTTGTCAATCAGGCTGCATGGGTGAGTGAATCTGTGAATTTGGTTACATTGCAAACCTTGGTGCTCATTTTAAAAATAAATTGCAGAGATGTATTTAATATTTCAGGTATTTATCTTATCCATACTCAACTCATAGAGCCCACTATATGTGCATGCTGCTTTTATACTAAGGGGTCCTAAGGGTAGTGGTGAGCATCAAGCCCTGGTTACTTCAAGCTGAAAGCATTTAGAGACCTTGGCAACATAGGATCATCAGGTAGAGAAATGGAATCAGGGACCTGCCCACCATGAGGGAAGGATTAGAACAGGAAACAATTTTGGCACATTAAGGGCAGCTGGGTAGTTAGAAGTCTTGGCTCCTTGGGCTACTTCAGGCTCTGGCGGTCCATTCAATGGACATGGTTGTCCATTCGGGAAGGTAGTTAAATACTGGAAAGCCTAACGACACTAAACAGCTGACTGGAGAGATGATGCCAAGGATGAAGGAGAAAGATCCTGATAAGCAAATGGAGAGAGCCAACTTAACTTTGGTTGGTTCAGCTTTGCGGAAGACCATCGTATCTTCAAGAATAGCCCTTTGACAATAGCCCACACATAAATAGATAAATGAGCTGATGGCTCCAGGCTTTCTGTCTAAGGAAAATAACATGGCTCATTGCTTTGAACAGAATGCTCACCTAGTCACTTCAAGTGTGGCTCTGGACGGTGTGTTCTGGCTACCAGAAGATGTGATGGTCAGGCTGACTGTGACGATGACAGTGATGAAGAAAACTGTGGTATGTGTGAAATGACACTTTTCTTGAACATACAAGAATGCCTGGTTAGGATAAAGGACTGTATATAAAAATGTCAGCTGTTTACTTATGGTCATAAATGGTGATGAGGATTGAATGCTAATGCATTTACTTTTAATATTACCAAATGACAAGGTATGAAGCAATAGGTGTTTTTCCTGTTAACTCTGTTGATTTTCCCTAAGTTATACTTCTGTTTATAACCTTGATGATATATGTGCAAATCCTTAGTAAAACGAGAAGCACTTCACAAATGTAAGGGATTATTTTTATTATTAGAGATACAAAGCAGTTGTCACCTGTTTAAAGTCAGAACGATAGTGTCTTTGCATATGATTTCCATGTTGTTAAGTAGGCATCTAGATACACAAAGACAGAGTTCAGGCTCCAACATTCAAATTTAATTGGAATTCATTTTCATGCCCTCTCTGATTTTTGTCTCTGTCAGCAAAGGATAAAACTCTTTCTGATATTTCTGCACTGAGTTCCAAAATCACCAATGGAAAGGCCAGAAATGCCAATGGTAATTTGAGTGGAGCTAATTCCCATTTTATTTTCCGGCAAACCTCTGTACTTGTAACCTCAGAATGTGTCAGGGAATAGAAAACCGGCAATGCTCTTTACTAAGCAATATTCTGGAATAAAGCAAAATGATTGAAAGGCTATCCAAAGAATAGTTTGGTTATGATCATTTACCTTGTTCTGCTTATAAATGAGTTGACACTCTTTGTCTTTAAAAGCACAAAGAGCAATACATCTTTTGAAATAGTTTTATTCTTTTGGCCTTTGAGGTATGAAATATTTCCTTGCTTCCCAAAATGAATTTTCCGTAGTAGACATTGCCCTTCTGGTCTAGACAAAATGTCACAAGCAATAAACCAAAATCCTATCAGTTGCTATAAATATGGACAAGAGCATCCTCTAGAAAATTAGACCTGTCAGAATGATGGTACAATGGCCAGGGGTAATTTTGTTAGAGAAGAACATCCAGTGTTTTGAGAAGGTACTGTTGTTTGCTTGTTTGTGGTCTTTATGTAGAGAAATAAATCCACTCATTGAATATTCCTATATAAATGACTTACTGAGAATCTATTGGATTTGTTTGCTAAACTATGACTGCAATGGATTATGGTATTCTGAGATGCAATTTAAAATGGATTATCTTTGATAGTTTAAAGAGATTACATGGTACTCTACTGGGCTGGCGAGGCCTAAATCTGTATGTAGTAGGGGACTAAATATTTGAGAAATGTAAAAACTTAGTTTTAAATGGTCTGAGTCTTTGAATATATTCTGCAAAAAGAAATGCAAAGCACTATAGGGTTTAAATGATCCTACATTGTCAGGTTTCTAGGTGAGCCGTTGAGTTTTTATCAAGACTTTATTCACGCAATTAAAGGTACAGCAGAATGATAGAGTCAGTGGTCTAATCCCTATCAACACTCAATATATTGGTGGCACTACTGAGAGAGAGCTCTAGTGAAGGAAAGTGAAGAGTGGGAGAGAAATTAATTCATTTGGAGTTACATTAATTGCTCCAACAGTGTTCACTTATGAGAAAACTCTCATTAAGTTTTTCAAAGTGACTGATGATAGAAATTTTACATATATTTACCTTTGGGATATATGCACACATTTGAATGGGCATGTCCAGTGGTCTGGGAGAATGAGACACTTAAAAAGCAAATGAAGAAGTCACGCTGAAGAGGGCCTAACGAAGGACTATTGGGAAATCATCCAGTTCCCACTTGTCATTTTCTCAGTTGTCCCTCTATTCCCATGGGCATGCGTGGTACCATCTGGTGATGCGAATACCAGCCACACGGAAGCTGAGTTTCAGCCCAAGCTTTACATGTTTCTGATTTATTCTGTCCATTGTGGAGTTTAATGCATTTAAAGGCTTGGGCTTTACTGAATAATGTGATAATTAACTATTCAGTCTGACACACTGCAGATCCTCCAGAACTTCTAAAAATAGTATGGGGTTTTCCTCTTAAAAACAATACTTGTTTCATTTATCTATAAAATAATTGACGTGTTGGAAATTTATTTTGTATTTCTTTGGCAAATCTGCAGGAGGAAAACATGGTAGCCCAAGCACACCGTTTATAAATATGCTTTTAAGATACAGATTTCCCCTGCTATCCGAAAGTAGAGCATTCCGATGAAAACTTTCACAAGCCAAAATTATGTAAAGTGAAGAAGCAATTACCATTATGTGGTAATGTGGAAAAAATTTTGACTGTTTCCAGGCCCTAAAAATATCCTTCCTTAGGCTTTTCTAAAGCTACCACACATCTTGCTAATGGATGTACAAAATAAATCGAGATAAAGCAGAGTTGCCCACAAAGGTCAAAACTATGGTGGCTTGATGCTGAGATGCTGAGTGTAGTTCCCCGGGAAGGCGCCTGGGGGCGCTACTCGCTGCTCAGGGTGCACGCTGCCTGTGTAAAGCCTCACTGCCAAGCAAATGCTGAAGCTATTTTCCTTCTTCGCTGTTTTTCGTAAAAGCGAAAAGCTTCTTTGGCTTTCATTCGGTTAGAGAAAATAGTTACTAACGTAGGTCTTCCGTAAAAGCGAAGTGGCATGATGCGAACTTTCGAAAAGTGGGGAATACCTGTATATGCATTAGCCTTTAGCAATGGGCAATGTTGCTCTGAAGGGTCTCCTGCTTTTGTGGTACATTTTTGTTGTTGAGGTGGTTTTGATGGTGTGATCGCTAACGTAAACAACCGCTGAAAACACTGTCGGTGTTTTTAGAGATGTTTTCGGCAAGTATTTGGAAGAATTATACAAACTGGAACACATCGTTCCAGCATCGCTTCATGGGAGGGAAGCCTTGAAAAATGGGAGCAATTTACAGAGTCACCGCTGTGTCAGGACAGAAGCACTTTGTCGTCTTAGAAAAGGTTGATGGCTTATCATTCATTGAACGTATATGCTCTATGGATGGAGCTGTGTGTAAAACTAGCAACCTGATGACAAGTTGATTTTCAGCGTAACATTTTCCAAGCACTGATACCTAAGCAGTGAAGGAAAAGGTGAAGATCCGGTCAAAGACGTGAACAGGAATGGCATCAAAGAAAGGACAGCTGAGGGAAATAACAATGGGTTACGTTTCTGGGCTTTGCCTTCACGCAGAGATTTGAGTTGGTGAGACTGAGGTTCGATTTTGCTCGGCCGGTGTCCACGATTTGGGTGGGCTACCAGCAGAAGCAAGGTGGAACCTGGGCCGTGGTGTGAGCAGCGAGTCTTCTAATGGGGGCAGTTAAAGGAGAATATAGTGAAGACAGTTTCATTATATTTACTAGAGAAATAAGACCCTTTATTACACAAACACAGCATCACAATTACTCATTGATCACTACTCTATATAAAAGGGTATACACCATATGGAGAAAGATAGACAACAGTACAAATCCCCAAGTGTCATTAGGTGCCTTTCTGTTTATCCTCAAATGATTAAAAATCATTTCATCCTCTATCTTTGATCTCCTCTAAGGCTCCAGTAAAATAAAATCTTTAAATATAACCTTTTCTTGGGATCAAAGCACCTTTAGGCTATGTTCAAAGCCTCTGACTCTGATATTTGTGGGCTGTACAGCTTGATTTTAAAAGTTTTCCAAAAGACCTTTTTTTCTATCCATTTGGACCCTTAAAAGTATTTGTACAACTTCTCACAGAGGATGGCTTACCTGGCATTTTTAGCCAATAGTAGTCTCCATGCCTAGATTTCTCTTTGCTTGTGGAAAACCCTGACTTTGCTCTGACTAGTCCATATCATGTCAGATACCCACAAATGTGCTTTCGGGATGAATCTTCGGGATGGATCTCTAATCACTCAGTAGGGTTTAATTTTTCCATGTTAAGGAAGGGACATTCTCCTTCCCTTGAGGTATTTTGCTACTCGGTTAATTGCTTTGCTGTCTTATTTGGCATCTTGGGCAGGCAGCCTGAAATGGCAGGGAGGGCTCTGTGTAGACCTAGCCTTGGATTTAAATCTCAACTCAGCACGCAGAGGCTGTGTGACTTTTGGCCAGTCATTTACTCTGGGCCTCAGTTTTCTCACCTATAAAATGTAGAGAACACCCAGTTTATCCTCCCAAGCTTGGAATGCTTATAACAGGCTTTATTCATTCCTCAGAAGGCAATAACTAAGCACCCATCTGCCACAGTGCTAGGATATCCAGGAAACGACTCCCCTCAAAGGTCACCCAGGGGTCTCCCTGGGGGGGAGGAGTCCTCTCTTGCTTGATCTGGTCTCTGGCAGACCAAGGCCTTGGGTTTGGCAGAAGAGAGCAGGCTGGCCTGTCGTGTCCAAAACAAGAGCCGGGCAGAATCCCTGGTTCACGTAGTAGACACGGGCAGCCGGGTGGTGTTTCATCCTGAAGGTAGTGCTTATCTGGGGGTACAGGTCCCCATCTCCGGGATTAGTCATCAAAGGGGGCCCCCAGCCTGTAGTTTAAAGCCCTTTCCACCACCCCATCCTGCCTCCTCATTGGGTCCTAGGCCGGCGCATGCTGAAGAGGATGATACGGGGATGTCACCCCTAAACAGGGGAGGAGTGGGGAGGGGCTGCTGAGGAATTGGGAGCCCTGTGGTCTGTACTGGTGTTGCTGCCCCTGACGGTCAGGCCTGAGACGGGTGGGGAGGCAGGTCCTCTGTTGGGGCTGCTGTAGGTCTGCTGCTGATCCTTGAGATTGGGGCTCCATCTCCCAGGGTTGCATGCTCTGGAGGGGCCTTCCCACCCGCTAGGCCTGAGCCTCGCTGCTGCAGCTCCTGTCGTGCACCCAAGACGGCTAGATCCAGACCGTTCCAGCCTCAGCCAGTCCAGGACCCAGATTCATCTTGCCCCTTGCTCTTCTGGCCTGTTCCTCCCTGAAGATACTTTTTATTTCATGAAGCTCAAATTAGCAGACCTAATGAGCATACCTCCTCACCCGGTATTTGCCTGAGAGATTTTTCCAGGACAAGAAGCATCAGCTTTAGGATGGTTTGCTGCCTTTACCTATGATGACAACTTTTTTGGTAGAGAAAAAAGGGTGCCCCAGCTCAGGTGGGACCTGCCTCTGGTCGGGGGAGGCTGAGGGATGGTGTACATGAAGAACCCAGCACGAAGCTTAGCACACTTAGTGTGAAGCAGCATCTGGTTTGTCTGGGATGCAGGTGGTTCATGGAATGAGGGACAGTTAGTGCTGAGAACAGGCAGGTCCTGGGCAAGCTGGGGTGACAACACCGTGGGTGTTGTCTTTATCTCTGTGCTGGGGTGGTTGTGATTCTGACTTCAACAGTTATTTGGTTTCATAAGCGCAGCTGCGTGAAACACCCCACCCCCTTCATACTTGTCTTTAATTTTTAGTGGAGTCATACTCTTTTCATTTTAAAGCATACATTTAAAACAGAATTACACCAAAGATGTCACTTTAAAGGGACAGTTTATTTATTCCTTCACATAATAATAATGCTACCTTCCATGTGACTAATGTCTTGACCTCTTCATCTTACTTCATTTATGTTCACCCTAACTCCACAGAAGAGGTATTAGGACACATGAATTTTTATTAGAAAAGAGAAGATCCAGGAGGGTAAGTTAATGCTTGTAGAGGACTCATTTAATCTGTAGAGCAACCCTATGTAGCAAGCATTATTATTACTATTTTAGAGCTATGGAAACTGAGGTTCAGAGAAGTTAAGTAACTATCCAAGGTTGCACAGCTAGTGAAATCAGAGCTAGGATTCAAATTCAGGTATCTGACTCTAATGCTGTCCTTCCCTTGCTTTCTACCCCTCATGCACATGGTTCATTCTCATTTTACAGAGGACTGCAGCTAAGGACTTGCACCTGGACCCCAACTGTGATTTGGAAACATTTATTTATTTTCTCTAAATCTCAGTTTCCTCACTTATAAAATACTGATCATAATACTGACATTGTGGTATTATTATAAGAATTAAAACTAATTTATAATGTGGATACATAGTGGATAGTGAATATTATCTTACTATTATTATTATTACTGAGGATGCAGGTCTTACTTATGTCCCAGAAAATCTACTTTTATGGTTTTTCATCAGCTCATTCCAAAGGTCCAAGTTCTCCAGATTTTAGGAAGGGTAGCACGTGAATAATCAGAAAGACTCATGTTGTTTTCTCTCATTCTTTACTAACAAGTGGTATGGTTTGTGACAAGACTGTTAACTGATGTCTGTATCTGCTGCTAGATGAGACTCCAGATAATATCCCCATGAGTTCCTGGAATAGATATCTCTGGGCCTAAGACCATTCCAGATGTACAGCTAGTGAAACACTCTCACTGTTTATTTCCTATATTTTTGAATGGTGAAACACTTTCAATCTAATTTTAGCTCATAATAAAAATTTCTAGTGACCTATTTTGATAACTCTTTTCTTTTTTTAATTTTTTTTAAAGATTTTATTTATTTATTTGACAGAGAGAGACACAGCGAGAGAGGGAACACAAGCAGGGGGAGTAGGAGAGGGAGAAGCAGGCTTCCCGCCGAGCAGGGAGCCCGATGCGGGGCTTGATCCCAGGACCCCAGGATCACGACCTGAGCCGAAGGCAGATGCTTAACGACTGAGCCACTCAGGCGCCCTTGATAACAATTTTCAGTGAGAATTTTGAAAAAAGCAGATTTTTTCTTATAACGGGTTCCAAGAAACATGAGTCAATCATCTACAAAATTTCTCTGAATTATTTGTAGTAGGTCAAATAGGAAATAGCATTTTTAAAGAAATACCTTATTTGATCACTGCTTTGCATTTCACTCACCTTAAACTGAATGATACTTTCCCGGAAAGGGAAGAGACTTTTGGTTCCTTACATGAAAGGAAGTTCCATTTAAAATACATGTGTGTTGAAGGCCTGTCAAGTGCTAGCCGCTGTTGTAGCATGGGGGGAGGGGAAAGGAACCCAAAGATGAATGCCGTGGGGACTCTTCTTCATGCACCTCGCAGCCTGGTAAGGACATGGATCCCACTGGAGTGACGAGAACACATTAGACTCTTGGCATGTTTTAGCAGATGTGTGAAATGCACTGCATTTGATTCAAATGGCATTTTTAAGTTCATTGCAAGTTCTTGCTATTTCATAGGCAAATTACAGTTCAAGCTTATAGTCCTGATCTCGTGCAAATTACGTTCATTTCTCATATTAGTTGATGAAGTTGATCTTCTCAGATCTCTTAGACTATGTTACTGAAGTGACAGCTTTTGTACCTGGCTCTTAAATTAGTTTTGTAGGTATTTGGCAGAGGAGACACCTCTTAGTAAACACACAGATGGCCTTTCCATTTGTTGACTGAAATTACATTTTAAGGTAATATGCATTTAAATCACTAGGTTTTGGCATATTTACTTAAAAGCATAACTTATCATTTTATAGATGAGTCTTATATGTTAGCAAATTGACTCAGAAAGCAAAAGGAACAGCTAAAAATGAGCATTAATGTATAGTTACTTTTTCATTTTTTCCCCATTTCCCATATGTCACTTGATCTTCTCTTAGGAGAGCTGTCCTATTTATATGGCAGTATGGAGATTATTGAGTATTTCTACTCTCAAAATTACCTTTTTCATAGTATACAGAAGTCAAGACTTTTTAGGAAGAAAGAAATCATGCCTTTGTGCTATAATTTTTCTACATTGCTTGATCAAATTCATCATTATTTTGATGTCTATGTCTATTGCAAATAACCTTTTCTTCTGTCTCTAGGCTGTAAAGAGAGAGATCTTTGGGAATGTCCATCCAATAAACAATGTTTGAAGCATACAGTCATCTGTGATGGGTTCCCAGACTGTCCTGATGGCATGGATGAGAAGAACTGTTGTAAGTGCCTACCTGCATTGCTCAACACAACTTTGTTTATGTTAAACACGGATTAGGGCTCATTTTGAATATAAACTAGAAATTTGGAAATATGTATCAAAAGCTTGTAGTATGTTCAGATCTTTTGACCGAAACTCCACTTACAAAAATACATGCAAGGACATAACCAAATGTATGTAAATTACATGCATGGTGATATTATTCTAGCATTATTTATCACATGCAAAAATTAAAACACCCCAAATATCCAAAATGAGGGGACATAAAATACAACCATAAAATTAAATAATATACAAACGTTAAAAATCAAATTAAAAGAATAATTCCTCCTGGGTTCATTAAATGTCATTAGTTGAATGAAACAAAATATAAAATATTATGTGCACTATTGTCCTAAGTTTTTAAAGTACATATAACCATGCATAGAAAAAGATCAGAAGGTCACAAGAAACAGTTTACAATGATTATCTCTGGGTGGTGGGATTGTTAAATTTTTGTGCTTTTCTGTCTTTCCTACATTTTCTAAATGAATGACCACCACTTTTAGAACCCCCCCAAAAAATTATCTATCAAGATATTTTATCTTTTAGTAACAGAAAGCCCAACTCAGACTGACTTAACCAGTGAAAACATTTATTATATTTTATTACCATATGTATCAGATATGTCTTGTATTATCATATTTTAAAGTCAAGTGAAGGATGGATTCTTGAAGCTAGATGTGGGAGTTCAGCACCTCTTCTGTGATTCTTTTAGTTCAGCTTGACTTCACGCTGGTTCTACGAGGGTCAAAAGATGGCTGCCAAGAGCACCTGCGGTGCTGTGCTTCCTTGATCATATCCAGTGGGAGGGAGTGATGATCTCGCCCTCATGTCTGGACTATCACTTAAGGATTCACTCAGATTGGCCAGGTTTGAGCAAGGTTCCGGCTAGCCTTCAGGGATCTTTGTATGGATTAGAAAAGATAACCACATAAATAGCTCAATCACAAAAAGAAGCACCCCTTAGGGAGAACCAATTAGAAAAGATGCTGTTTCCTTCAGGCTGCCCCTGTCCTAGGCTAGGATGCATGATCTGGCCAACAGGGTTTGGGTGGGAACTATCTTGGAAGGCACAACCCATGAAATGGTAGGCCAAAACTCTGATTTTGGGTCACATGTTTACTGTTGGACTAATAACTTCACCCAGAAAAGAAAAATAGTTGTGGTTAGAAAATGCTTTGTCTGAATGACACTAATCAGGGTCTTCTGGGACTGTGGGGACCTGAACAAAATCAGGTCCCCTTAAAAAAGGAGAAAGAAAGGAGATGGATGTTAGGTAGGCAATTAAAGAGTGTCGCTATAATTTCTTTTTTCTTTTTTTTTTTTTTAAAGATTTATTTATTTGAGAGAGAGAGAACAAGCGGGTAAGGGGCAGAAGGAGAAGAGAGAGGAAGAGAATTTTAAGCTGACTCCCCACTGAGAATGGAGCCAGACACAGGGCTCAATCTCACGAACCCTAGATCATGACTGAGCTGAAATCAAGAGTTAGATGCTTAACCAACTGAGCCACCCAGGCGCTCTGATAGTAGAGATTTTAATTTTTTATTTTATTAAAGATTTTATTTATTTATTTGACAGAGAGAGAGAGAACACAAGTAGGCAGAGTGGCAGGCAGAGGGAGAGGGAGAAGCAGGCTCTCCGCCGAGCAGGGAGCCAGATGTGGGGCTTGATCCCAAGACCCCAGGATCATGACCTGAGCCAAAGGCAGCCGCCCAACCGACTGAGCCACCCAGGCGCCCCAGTAGAGATTTTTAAAGAATAAACATTATCCGTATATGTGGACAGAGCTTGTTTCCATCCTGTGGTTTCTTCATTCTGCTCAGCCCCAGTGCTTGGCTCAGGCCACTCCAGACTTCAATCCCATTCTCTCAATTCCTGGAATTTCTGCTGCTCTGGGTACCACTTTTTCAAGCCTAGTGTTAGAACTAGACAATGCAGTCACTTGGAGATGGTAGCATTGTTTAAATGCTTGCTATTTGACTGGATTGGCATCTGTGGTATGAGTTTTTACCAATTCTGTTATTCTGTCTTGATACCTGTTCGGAGGCCCCAGTGACCACAGCTTTCCTACCTTACACGCTCCTGGGACAGATGATAATGTGCATCTTAGTGAGACTCACACTCGTTTCTGAAATGTTTCCGTCTTCTTGCTTCTTGTTCCGGTGCCAGCATTTTGCCAGGATGACGAACTCGAATGTGCAAACCATGAGTGTGTGTCCCGTGAGCGCTGGTGTGATGGGGAAGCCGACTGCTTGGACAGTTCTGACGAGTGGGACTGTGGTGAGCTGCGTGTTTCCGCCGTCGGCTGCATGCTCTAACACTCGTCAGCCATTGAAGCTTGATAAAGCCTAGATGACTTCACAGAGTTTACTGACCAGTTTCACCTGTTTTGTTTAGTGATGATAAAAGCTGGTGGTAGATTAACATAACATAATAAAATTAAATTTAAAAAAAAGAAAAAAGAAAAAAACACACGCCAAGGCTTAAATGTGTGTAAAATGTTATGGAGTCAATTATAAGCCTTATGTAAGTTACATTTGGAATAAAAGTTTTTATTACACTGGTGTAAAAAAAAAACAAAACCTGGCAGTAGTGATTCATATATGTTGTTTCCAACTCACAGAACATCTCCCCCTAAATTATCTTGCTGTTTGAAATGTCTATGTGATATGTAAAAACATTTGGGTTCAAATTGTTATGACCATGTGACTACTAGAATACAATTTTTAAATTCTTTTTTATCACCCAGCTTCAACAATTACCAATATTCTGTCATTCTTATATCATTGACACCTCCTAGAATAGGGTATTAAAGTGGATCTTCCATCTTCCCTGTAGTCTTGCACCAGATCCAAATGAGACGACTATCTATCTAGTTCCTCACATGGACAAGACTTAAAAGTACCTCCCACCAGACCTCCAGTGTTACAATTTGTAAACTTGAGTTTGATTAATTCTATTTTCTATTTCTATTTCATTTTTTCAGTCTCCCACCACACTGAGAGCAGTGCTTTGCAGAGGGCAAGCATTCACCAAATGGTTCTTAATTAAAATAAATAAAAACAAATGTATGCAAGTGAAGCGAAAGCATGTAGAGTCAGCATTTGGTTTCCTGAGGAGAAATGTTTCTAATTAGGATTTTCCTTTTTTTTTTTTTTTTGTTCTCCTCAGTGACCCTCTCTAAAAATGTGAGCTCCTCTTCGTTCCTGACGGCTCACAGATCTGCCATAGAATACCACGTGTGTGCGGATGGCTGGCAGGAGACGTTAAGTCAGCTGGCCTGCAAGCAGATGGGTTTAGGGTAAGGTCAGTAGTTTGTAGCACTGACGAATTTCTCAGAGGGCTTCGCGGAAGTTGGCAATAATATCTTCCTTCTGAATGCAGAGTGAGTTAGTGCTCTCCAGTAGAGCCCTTCAAAGCATGGGAAATGAATCAGGTGAGAGCACCGCATTTAATTACAGGCACCTGCTTTGAAGAGACTGGGTGAAAACCTCCTTTGATAAAGCCTCCCGCTACAAGTAAATGGAAGTAATTGTATTTTAAGTACTTCTGAAAGGAAATGCTTTTGGGATTTGTAAAAGCACGAAGATGGTTTCTTCCTAGCAACTTGGATGGGAAAATCTTGAGATTTTTCTCCCAAGAGGTTATTGAAAATTCCTTTTTAAGCAACACACATTTTTTTTAAAAAGATTTTTTTTTAATTTATTTATTAGAGAGAGAGAGAGTGAGAGAGAGAGCGCAAGAGGGGGAAGGGTTAGAGGGAGAAGCAGACTCCCCGCCGAGCAGGGAGCCCGATGCGGGACTCGATCCCGGGACTCCAGGATCATGACCTGAGCCAAAGGCAGTTGCTTAACCAACTGAGCCACCCAGGTGCCCAACACACATTTTTTAATAAGTTGAGAAATAGGACTTAAAGTTGATGGTATTTCAGTTTACCCTAAGTAATTCAGGAAATGTTAATCAGGAAATAGTTGACCATTTTTGCTCCTTAGTAGAATGAAAAGACACTAACTCTGGCTTTGATACAAACAGACTGAAATCGATATTTTGAAAGTTGGATACTTGCTATTTTGTGGGGTTTTCTTTTTCAGTTCTATTGGTGGTGAAAAGCAGTAATTGAGGGTCTTAGATGTATATGTGAGTGTGTGTATTCACATATTTTTTTTCTTTTCAACTACTGATGTATGTGAGATTTGGGGGGAAAATGTTAAAATGATAGGAATCAAAGATAAAGGAGTTTTAAAATTCTAGAGTAAAAAAAAATTGAGTAAATGTCATTTCCCAGGATTCCACTGGACAAACTTGAAATAATTTTACAATAATGAGTGATCCAATTCTGGGATAGCAACTAGCAGCACATTTTTGTTCTCCCCGTTTGAAAAATGTCCTAAATCCCAGTATCTTCAGCCCATTTTTCCCATTTAAAGTCCTACATCTTTGGAAAGTTGAGTAACTGGTGCTAATCTGTAAGAAAAGAGCTTTCAAATTTGCCAGAGTGGAAAAATGATATTTACCAAGATCCATTAAATTATACTTCATTTTCACAACATCCTTATGGTGTCTAAATGAAATGGATGTGATTATGATGAGAGATAAATGAAAAGTCTTTTGAATGAGCTTTATTTTCCTCTCACCAAGACACAGGTTATTTCTTATTATGAAAACTTAATTACATAATGATTGAAAATTCTACTGAGAGTTCTGAGGGAAAGTTGCAACCACAAAGATTTTGCCAGCAGAAAAATTCTTTTGACAAGTCACCCTGTTCTACTGCAAATAGGAGGGAAGGGATCTTATTTTAAATGTTCTCCTTGATATTACTTTGATTTTTTTTTTTTGCATATTGGATTTACATTTTTTATTGTAATGAAATATACATAACAGAAAAACTCAGCATCTTAACCAGTGCAAATTCCATGGCATTTAGTATATACACAGAGCTGTGCAACCATCTCCATTATCTGGCTTCTTTCACTTAGCACAATGTTTTCATGCAACTATGGATCAGCTCCTGTTTATGGCTGAAAAAGATTCCATTGCATGGATACACCACATTTTTAAATCTGTTCATCCAATCATGGACACTTGTATGGTTTCCAGCTTTGGCTATTCTATGTGTATTGGATTTTTAGAAAGATTCTTACTCTATTTGCTCCATTTCCTTACAATAGTGGGAAAATGTTATTTTAATATATTAGACATTTAAAATCTAAAAGGACATTTAGATTTTATTTATTTATTATTATTATTTTTAAAAGATTTTATTCATTTATTTGACAGAGAGAGAGACAACGAGAGAGGGAACACAAGCAGGGGAGTGGGAGAGGGAGAAGCAGGCTTCCCACTGAGTGGGGAGCCCGATGTGGGGCTCGATTCCAGGACCCTGGGATCATGACCTGAGCCGAAGGCAAGCGCTTAATGACTGAACCACCCAGGCCCCCCCAGATATTTTTTAAAGATAACTTTATTTCACAGAAAGGCTAGGAAAATCTGAGAGAGCAGTGTGGCTGGAAAACCATAATTATTTGACTGAGTTAATGTGTAAGTAGTGATATGTCTTCCAAGGAAATGAGTAGGAAGGGTAATCTTAGTATTTTTGTACTTTTTGATTGCCTTCAAGTTTACTCTTCAGTTTACTTGGGTGGCTCATGAATTGACAGAAGTCTGGAGAGCCAGGCTGGGGCAGGAACCAAGATAAGGGGCAAGATGAGGCCATTAATTTCTGCAGTAGGAATCTGCTCTGTTACCACTGTCCCTGGAGATCAGCTGCTGTGCTGCAATTTCACAATTCTGCCACTGACGCCTCAAACTCTAAGTAACCCTGTACCTTGAGTCATTTCCTCCAGATTCAAAGTCCTTACAGAAGAGTCTGTCTGGCCATGACTTGTCATTGACCTACACTCCAGCTGCCAGAGGGAGGGTAAAGGGAATAGCTGTCTCCCTTAGCTTCTGGAGTGGAGTGCCTGCTTTGTACCTTCAAACATACTCCACATCAGAAACTTGAAGTTTAAAACACAAGCCCAACTAGTTCTATTCAGTATCTCTTTCCTGTTGGTTTTTTAAGTATCTGCTGATGGGTCTTGACCTGGAGTAGGCATTGTGTGGAGGATGCAAAGGTAAATAACGTCATCCAAGAGCTTATAATGTAGTGGGGAAACAACCTAGAAACACATGAGGAAACAACCTAGAACATAAAGTTGGAAAAAACTTCCAGACTTTTTGTCAATGGTTTATGTAGGGCATAGCACATGACCTACCAATTAAAAGTATATAAGAAAAATATTCAGCTCTAATATTATTGTGATAGTATAATATACATTTATTAAGTCATTCATTTATTAATTCAGTAAACATTTATAGAGAAAAGCATTGTACTGTAGTGTCCAAAACTAATATACTTTAACTCTAAATGGGGGGAGGGCCCATTTTGGAGCTAGTTCATCAAAAATGCAGGTCTACACTGAATTACGTGTTTTGCAGGGCTTCTATTGAAATGCTTTCCTGATAGGGGCAGTCAATTAAAAAACACCTGCCCTTGGAGTTGTTCAGACCCAAATTATGCCTTCCAGGTCTAACAGCACAAACGCTCAGCTCTCAACTAAGTGCTTGCCCAAATGGGAAGATTGAGGGTTCTTTGCTGAATCTGAAAAACTTTTTACCCCCATCTGCAGATATTTTGAGTTTACCCCAGCCTGGAACTATGATAACTATTTGATTAGACAAGGATATAAATCAACCCCTAAGTTCTCATGACAGTATATTGACTTTGCTACCTATATGTCCAGTATTAAAAACATATGGACATTTATTTAATCAACAATACAAATCAGAATTTAGACTGCCCTCTAATACTTGCCAAATGCTCAGTTGAGACATCTGGTATTTGAGGAAGTTGGTCTAAGGGAATGTGATTCTTTAAGTCTCTTGGCTTCATAAACTTTATCTCTATATAAAACTGGATCATCTGGAAATAGGCTATTCTATTTTGACAAAAATTCCTTAATGGGGTTAGTTGCAATTTGATTTTATGCCCTAATCTTTTAGAGTTGATCAATAGAAGCAACATCGTCCAAAGAATGTTTCTTTGTCTTGGGCAAAACCACAGATAGCCTCAAATTATATTACCTAAGAGTCCCTGATGGAAGAATTTACGTTGGATTTTTTTTTTTTCCTAAAGTGTACTCCCAGGAAAATGCTTCTAACTTCAGATTTCATTTGTCATGTAGGGATGGTTTACTTATTGATGGACTTCCATGAAGCTCTAAGACAGACTAATCCTCTGTACTAGTAAATCTAGCTCAGGTGGCTGGTCCTGTGCATGTAAACCATAGAAAAGAAGCTCAAAATCTTATGGCCTTTTTTTTTTTTTATTGCAATGTAATTCACATAGCATAAAATTCACTCTTTAAAAGTGTACAATTCAGTTTTTTTAATATATTCACAATGTTGTGCAGTCATTACTACTGTCTAATTCCTTAACATTTTCAACTTGGAAAAGAAACCCCATGCCTCTTCGCAATCCCTCCCATTTATCCTCCCCAAGCCTCTGACAAACACTAATTTACTTTCTGTTTCTAGGGACTTACCCATTATACACATTTCATAAAAACAGGATTGTATAACTATATACTCTTTTTGTCTGGTTTCTTTCACTTAGCATAATGTTTTCAAGGTTCATCCATGTTTTAGTATATATCAATGCTTCATTCCTGTTTATGGCTGAATATCCCATTGTGTAGGTATATCCACACTTTGATTATCCATTTATCAATTAATGGATAGTTGAGTTGTTTCCATTTTTTGGCTCTTATGAAAATGTTGCTAAGAACATTCATGTAAAGTTTTTTTGTGAAAATATGTTTTCAGTTTCTCTTGGGTATATTCTTAGGACTAGAATTACTAGGTCAAATTTTTAATTTTTTGAGGTACTGCCAAACTGTTTTCCAAAAGGGCTACACCAGCAATGCATGAAGGTTCCAATTTCTCCATATCCTTGTCAGCACTTGTTATTATTCATTTTTTATTATAGTCATTATCTGACTAAAAGAGATCGTTCTGGTTGTTATTGAGAATATGCTATAGGAAGGCAAGGGTAGGAGCAGGAATACTAGTTAGGAGGCCATCGAATAATCCAGGTGAGACATTTTGGTGACTCAGATCAGAATGGTAGCAGAGAACATGGTTAAAAGTGATTCGATCTGGAATATATTTTAAAAGTAGAGCCAATAGGACTTCCTGACAGATTGGATGTTAATTGGGGATTGAGAAGCGTCAAGAAAGAGAAGAGTCAAGAATGACTGAAAGGTTTTTGGATTGAGCAACTGGAAAGATGGTACTGTCATAAACTAACATGGGGAATACTGTAGATGAAGGAGGTGTGGGAAGAAAGATCAGTTCTGTTTTGGACATGTTAAATTTGGGATGTCTATTAGACATCCAAACTGATATGCTTATAAGGCTTAAGTCTGGACTTTATTAGTGAGGTTTGAGCTGGAGCTAGATATTTGAAAGTCACCTGGATACAGATGATATAGATTTATGGGACTGGTGACATAACCAAGAGAGCGAGTTTAGACAGAAAAGATAAGAAGACCAAGGGCCGAGCCCTAATGTTAAGAGGGTGGAAGAAGAGAAGTACTAAAGCCAAAGGAGATGAGAGGAGACAACCCACAAGGTAGGAGGATGTGATATTCTGGAAACCAAGGGAAGAAAGTGTATCAAGGCAAGACAATGGTCATATATATCAAAAGCTGCTGAGAAGTCAAGTAAAATGAGGTCTGAAAACTGACTGTTGGTTTCAGCAATGTGTATGTCATTGACATGAGCAGTTTTAGTGGAGTGAGTGGGGCAAAAGCATAAGAGATAGTGAAAAGAGAGAAATAAAAGATAGTATAGAACTTTTTGAAGGGATTTTATCACAAAGAGAAGCAAAGAAATGTGAGCAGGGAAGCAGATATGAGCAAAGAAATGTGGGGGAAGTAGGGTTAGAAGATGTTTGGTGGCTCCATTTCCCTGGAAGCACTCAGTATCCCATGGATAAATTATTAATAGAGCCTGCCATTGTAGGAACATGATGTTCAATTCCTATTGAATGTTTTTGTTCCTCCAAATTCATATGTTAATTCCTAATCTCAAATGTGAGGCTATTAGGAGGTGGGGCCTTTGGGAAGTGATTAGGCCATGAGTGTGGAGCCCCCATGAATGGATTTAGTGTCCTTGTAAAAGAGACCACAGAGAGCTCCCTCAACCCTTCTACCATGTGATGACATAGCAAGAAGATGGACATCTATGAACAAGGAAGTGGGCTTTTACCAGACACCAAATCTGTCAAGACCTTGATCTTGGATTTCTCAACCTCCAGAATTGTGGAAAATAAATTTCTGTTGGCTATGAGCTACCCAGTCTATGGTAATTTCTCAGAAGCCTGAATAGACTAAGGTAAAAATAAATCATTTCTGTCAAAAGTCTTCTTTCATTCCACCTATCTTTTTTAATCAAATAAGTTTGGACTATTTTACCCAATTAGTGAGCTCACCATAAACTAGTTTATCTTTCTTTATCTTCATGTCCCTTTAATATGTTCCTTCTCTTTCAAGACGGGCTTACCCTTTATTCATGTTCCATGGGCACATTCCTTCCTGCTTCTGCCTCTTTTGTCCATAAATGTCCATACATTTCCTGTCCAAATCCTCAGGCCTCACTCAAGCCCCATGACTTCTGTGAAGACTTTCTCATCTGCATGATGTTTTTTCCCTCTGCACTTCCTGTGGTACATAAAAGTTGGTATTACACAATTCCCCTCTTAAGTCTACAGTGCCATATATCATTTTTATTTTTATTTTTTTCTTCTTTATTTCCCAGAAAGGTTATACAAAATAGTACTGGCTAATCTTAATTGTGTGCCAGGCTGCTCTGAGTCCTTGATATGTATTAACTCAATTTGTCCACCTTATAATCCTGTAATAGATGCAGTGTTGTTATTTCTACTTTACGTATGTGAAAATTGAGGCATAGATCAAGAAACTTTGCTACGTCATGGAAAAATATGGTGCCAGGATGCAAGTCCAAGCAAAGGCAAAGGGCCTCTTGGGTATGACGAGTAGGTCCCTTATGGCACCCAGTTATTCAGTAAATGTGACCTGATTGATGTGGCCAACCAGCTTCTTACACATAAATCCCTTTTAGTATTGCTTTACATGAAATTTTTGTGGCAAGTCTTAATACCATATCACCTAATGATCTTATCATTGTGGCATTTTTTAAAAAGATATTTATTTATCTGAGAGAGCAAGAGAGAGAGAGAGAGAGAGAGCAGGAGCAGGGGGGAGCAGTGGAGAGAGAAGCGGACTCCACACTGAGCAGGGAGCCCGACGTGGGACTCAATCCCAGGACACTGGGATCATGACCTGAGCCGAAGGCAGACACTTTTCAAGTAGACAGTAGTGAGGAGGTGCAGCAGTGGGGAAAAGTCATCATGCAGGCGAACAAGAGAAATGTTTTTCACTTTTTGAAAAATCACTTATAGTAATAACTAGATTCTTGGCATATTCTAAGTAGAAGTTAGCTGAAACAAATCCATAGAGTGTTATTTTCTTTCACACAGAGGCTTCACAGTTTTTCTAGCAGACATGTAGCTTGGGCACAGGGAATTAAATCCTACATGATTCCAAGAAGCTGCTGGTTGAGTGCCTGGGTGAGAAGAAAATCACAGAGTCCGGTATGTGGCTGTACATGTCCCTGGAACGTGCTATTATGGGGTGAAGAAGAAGAATTTTCCTGAAAAAGTGCTATATCCTAAAGGAAGTAAAAGTGTTTTTTAAGTTCTTCCATGAGACCACTGGGTATGAGGCTTTAATAAACAAAGCAAGGTAAGTCTATCAGTTGTCCTGAAAGCATTTCCATATGATCACTATTAGCAGACTCTGCCAAGAATTTGGATATTTGTTAGCAAACTGAATCTCAAACTGTGTCAGTTGAGTTAATGAATATTTTATGGAATTAAAAGGAAACCTCTTGGTGGTGTAGAGAAATTCACTATTATTAACTAGAATGGAACTATGTGGGATCCTGAATTAATCAGATTGGTTTTCTACTCTCTTACATTCTATTTTGTGGTAAAAAAGTTTATCATTGAAAAATAGATTTGTATCCTGATTTTTCAAATCAAAGATGGTTCTCCAGAAGTACTCTCAAGACTGAGCTTTTAGCCAAAAATATTGGGGCTGATGTGAGCAAGAAGATTCTAGAATGGGAAGAATCAATCTCCATAATATCTCTGAGGGCCTTGGATTCCCCAGTCATTGTAATGATTATAGCATTGCCATTGGACATGAATATGAGTAGTGAGTCCTAGGAAGTTAAGAACGTGATTTACAACTTGAACGGTCCATCAGGAATTGACCAAAGAGGCCTGTGTTATTTCTGTTAGGAGTCCTTATATGGCAGCTTACTCATTTTGGAACTTATACCAGGAGACTCCTGGTGATGACTAACTTTAGATCTGATATCTTTTGCTTATTGTCTTTCAAACCTACTGAGATTTGGCTTGCTTTTACCTCCAAGGCAGGACTGCTGGTCAGCCATGACATTATCTGCATGGCAGACCCATTGGTCTTTTCTTATTATTTATATAGTTTGGGCTCAAAATCCAGTTTCTTACTCTGGCCTGTAAGACACTGGCCCCTGCCTCCTCTCTTTCCTAGCATTCTCCACTTATCTGCTGAACTTTAGACACACTGACCTTATTACTGACGTTCAAACTGCAAACTCATTTCCAGCTCAGGGGCTTTGCCCTCACTGCCTTCTGCTTGGAATGTTGATCTGTAGACTTTCAGATGATCACCTCCATCTCATCGTTCATGTCTCAGCTTGTACATCAACAACTTAAAAAGGTCCTTGGCAACCCTAAATGAAGCAGCTTTCACCCTCACCAAGTCTCTGCTTATTTTGTTTTCTTCAAAGCACAGCATCAGGAATTATTTTTAACACGTTTAATTTGTTCCTCTCACTAAAATAATAGCTCCTTGAGGAAGGGACTCCACCTAATACAACACTATTGTGTTGTCTCCTTTTCTGTTCTACCTTATTAAGCCCATAGTCATAAGTTTTAGCCCTTGTGCATCTGTCTGCATCATTTGTTTAAATTCTGCCAGGGTAATGTTCCTTCTGAGATCCAACTCACTTTATAGCAATATCAGCTTCAACACTCACTGATTAACCCAGTGTTTCTTTTATAAACATAAGTCAAATCTAATTTCTTTTCTTCACATTTTTATTTAAATTCTAGTTAGTTAATATATAGTGTAATAATGGTTTCAGGAGTAGAATTTAGTGATTCATCACTTATATATAATACCCAGTGCTCATCACAAATGCCCTCCTTAATACCCATCACCCATTTAGCCCATTCCCCATCCACCGCTCTCTGTCAACCCTCAGTTTGTTCTCTGTCCTTAGGAGTCCCCTACGGTTTGTTTCCCTCTCTCTCTCGTTTCCCCCTTCCCATATATTCATCTGTTTTGTTTCTTAAATTCCACATATGAGTGAAATCATATGGTATTTGTCTTTCTCTAACTTATTTGGCTTAGCATAGTACACTCTAGCTCCATCTACATTGTTGTAAATGGCAAGATTTCATTCTTTTTGATGGCTGAGTAGTATTCCATTGTATGTGATATATATATATCACATCTTCTTTATCCATTCATCAGTCAGTGGACACTTTGGCTCTTTCCATAGTTTGGCTACTGTTGATAATGCTGCTATAAACATCAGGGTGCATGTGCTCCTTCAAATAAGTATTTTTGTATCCTTTGGGTAAATACTTAGTAGTGCAATTGCTGGCTCATAGGGTAGTTCTATTTTTAACTTTTTGAGGAACCTCCATGCTGTCTTCCAGAGTGGCTGCACCAGTTTGCATTCCCACCAACAGTGTAAGAGGGTTCCCCTTTCTCCACATACTCACCGATATCTATTGTTTCTTCTGTTGTTCATTTTAGCCATTCTGACAGGTGTGAGGTGGTATCACATCGTGGTTTTGATTTTTATTTCCCTGATAATGAGTGATGCTGAGCATCTTTTCATGTGTCTGTTAGCCATCTGGATGTCTTTTTTGGAAAAATATCTATTCATGTCTCCTGCCCATTTCTTAACTGGATTATTTGGTTTTTTGGCTGTTGAGTTTGAGAAGTTCTTTATATATTTTGGATACTAACCCTTTATCAGATATGTCACTTGCAATTATCTTCTCCCATTCTGTAGGCTGCCTTTTTGTTTTGTTGATTGTTTCCTTCTCTGTGCAGAAGCTTTTTATCTTGATGAGGTCCCAATAGTTGCTTCTGTTTCCCTTGCCTAAAATTTGTATGGAACCACGAAAGACCCTGAATAGCCAAAGCAATCTTGAAAAAGAAAAGCAAAATGATTCCAGACTTCAAGCTATATTACAAAACTGTAGTAATCAAAACAGTATGGTACTGGCAGAAAACCAGACACATAGATCAATGGACCAGAATAGAAAACCCAGAAATGGACACACAACTGTATGGTCAACTAATCTTTGACAAAGCAGGAAAGAATATCCAATGGAAAAAAGACAGTCTCTTCAACAAATGGTGTTGGGAAAACTGGACAGCAACATGCAGAAGCATGAAACTGGACCCCTTTCTGTTGGGGTTAACGTAGAGCATGAAATCAGCCATAATACCCGGCTTGCTAAAATGTAACATGGAGGCTGTTAGGGGCAAGGGATGGTTTCAGAGAAGGGTGTAGGCCTTTGGAATGCCGAGGCCTGCGTGATCACTCTGCTGTAGGAATGCAGTGGGGAATTGCCTTCCCTGAAGCTTTCTTAGCCCAAACAGCAGCCCTGTGATCTAAGATGTATGCATTGTCCCTTAGTCTATGTTTAGCAGAACTCGTAGAACCCACAGATTAACATATAGTATCTTTCCTATAAACAGATCCTCCTAGTTCCAGTAAGACCCCTTGCCACACATCATGTGCTTGAGGAATAGTGATAAGGATTTGTGATTATCCTGAAGTACCAATAAAAGTGGGAGCAAAGAAGGGCAAAGTGTCTTCGTCTCTGAGCGTTGACCCCCTTGCCTTCTCCTCTCTTTCACAGCAAAGTTTGGAGTAATCTTTCACCTGTTCGTACAGGGATTGCTGGCCATTCCTGTCACCTTTCTTATCCCATACACAAAAATAAATTCAAAATGGATGAAAGACCTAAATGTGAGACAGGAAACCATCAAAATCCTAGACAAGAACACAGGTAACAATCTCTTTGGTCTCGGCCATAGCAACTGCTTACTAGACATGTCACTGGAGGCAAGGGAAACAAAAGTCAAATCTAATTTCTATCCAGTCTTTTACCCTTCTTACATCTTCCAAAAACTAACAAAGGAACATGTAGAATCTTGATTCTGAGGCACAATAATCTTTTTAACTAAAAAATTTCAAGGTCACTTGTAGCAGACATCTATTATGTTGCTTCCCTGTATCCCTTCCTTTTAGGGACTTGCTTCACTCCGCATTCTATCCTTGGGATCCTAATGGGAGTGGCCATCTTTGTACATGACCCACTCTTCTTGATCTCAGTGACTAGTTGAGGGGCAGGTACCTAACCCAAACTGAACCAATCAAAGGACTTCACTTCCAGGTCACAGTGATTGGATTTTACATACTAAAAGTCCCTCAACAAGATTTGTTTTAGGTGGAGCTGGGAGAGAAGACTTCTTTCCTTTTTGGTCACAAAGATGAATGGATTTGAGTTTAGAAGGGCAAGTAGTCTGTCCCCTGGTTTGTGGAAAAGTCAGTTGAAGGTGATAAAGCCACCCTCCCATCACCTCCTGCTCCCTCTCACAGAAGTGGAGATGAGAGATGGAGGGTCCTGAGGACACTTGTTTCCCTGGCACCAGCCATCCTGAGGACCATCCACATCCATTTAGTGATTGATTACATTTCTAGCTTTTGATACTCAGATATTCCAGTGCTATTTTAGGTACTAAAATCCTGAATTTCTTTTGTTTGTGTAAAACTATTAACTGAATATATACATGAAGTGTGTGTGTATATATATACATATATATATACACACAAAATATATATATATTTTTTGTAATCCCTAAAGTTTGAATTATTTTATCTTATATCAAGAGTCATAGTCTGTCTTAATTGAATAAAGGTGTATTTTCTATACTTCTATAGTTTTCAAGAAGAGGAGGAAATGCGCAATTGACAAAGCAAGATTTCTGTTAGAAAAATTAATTCTACTCTGGTTCACAGTCTTTCTGAACTAGTGGAATAAAAAAATGGCATATTGTAGTTGAAACTGGAAATCTCTACTTTTATATAAATCAACTGAAGGTGAAGACAAACAGGAAACAAAAAACACTTTCTTTGACTAAACTCAAGTTGCTGTCAATAAGATGTTGAGTCAATAAAATATTTTCTTAAAAATAATAAAAAAGATTATTCTAAAAGGTTTTCTACAAGTTATCAAAAAAGCAATGGAATTTTTTGAACATAAAATAGCCCAAAGGGGGCGCCTGGGTGGCTCAGGGCACCTGGGTGGCTCAGATGGTTGGGCGTCTGCCTTCGGCTCGGGTCATGATCCCAGGGTCCTGGGATCGAGTCCCGCATCGGGCTCCCTGCTAGGCGGGGAGCCTGCTTCTCCCTCTGCCTCTGCCTCTCTCTCTCTCTCTCTGACTCTCATGAATAAATAAACTAAAACATAAAAAAAAAATGTAACTGAAATTTCTACTTACAACTTGACACCATTTACTCAGTTTGCTTTATGAGGTTGAATTTTAAAAATGATCAAATGACACTTTAATTTAAAATTTTTATGATTGGTTAATTTTTTCACTTTTAATGAGATGTTTATTTTAAATACTACTTTATTTTTATTAATTTTATTTTCTAATTTATACTAGAATGATAGTGTATATTTAATAGTTATCTTTTGTAAATTTATATTTTACTTCATGTTTTAATTTTATATTTTAGATCAATATGGATTAAACATCTAGTGTCATTGATTTTTTTAATTTTATGAAATATCAATACTGTGATTTGATTTAATAACTTCCCCTCTTTGCTTTGAGATAGTTTTTGTCACTTATACCTATAGATCATTGCCTAATACCGTTCTTATAATCTACCTCTGAGATAGACAAATGAATAAAATTTTATGTTCTCAGGATTTCAATAAAAATATTTTTAAAAACATTAGGTTTACGGGACACCTAGGTGGCTCAATTGGTTAAGCGTCTGTCTTCAACTCAGGTCATGATCCCAGGGTCCTGGGATCAAGTCCCGCGTTGGGCTCCTTGCTCAGCAGGGAGCCTACTTCTCCCTCTGCCTGCCACTCCCCCTGCTTGTGCTCTCTCTCTCTGACAAACAAATAAAATCTTAAAAAAAAAAAACAACACTAGGTTTAATGGAAAAATTAACTCAGACTTTATGTTTTCCTTTAAACATTTCTATTGGTGAGAGTTTTTCTGTATAAAGCATAAGCTGAGCTATCTAACTAGGCAAATGATTCGATAGTAGTATTCATTCATGTTTTGTTTGAAACCTACTGTGCCCTTTTGTCAAAATTTCCAGGTCATCCTTCTACTTGACAAAATAATTTAACTAGCTTTTAATAGTCACATGTCTATAAGAACCAAACAGAGATAATAATATGACAGGATTCAAGAAAATATTTCTGAATCCAGATAGCTAAATGTTTAGTGGAAATGTTCCAAATTCTGAACGGGATATTTAGAATAGCGAATAGTGTATCTTGTCTACTATACTAGGCATTTATATTTCAAGACCAACTGCTAATACTGAGGTTGAAAACTCAGATTATTTTTATTTCAAGACCAACTGCTAATACTGAGGTTGAAAACTCAGATTATTTTTCCCCAACAATACCCAGACTTTGTCCTTCCCTTGAAATGTGTAACATTTCTAGGTAATTCCTACCCTGTTCTCTTGCCCCCAGAAGTCAAGAAGCCCTTGGTTTCTGGGCATTTGTGCTGACCTTCATTTTTAAGTCAGCAACCCCAACAGGATGATAACACAAGTGTTAAGTATCCTATTATTAAATACCGAGTGCCTTGAGAGTAGGAAAAGGATAGGTCAAGCTGTCTAGAGAGCTGGTTGCTCACCAAAGCCTTGAAATATATCTTTCCTTTCAGAATATCAGGATGTTTTATAATTCTGGATAAGTTCTATCTTCTCATTTCTGGGACAGAGGAAGAATTAAACATTTTTTATATATGTCTTATGGCCGCCCAACTCAAGAAGCAAATTTGGAAATCCTTTTGCTTTTCTGTGTAGTATTGCCTTTAGTAGACCCAGAGCAGAGGGGCCTTGCCCTGGGCTCCATGATTTAGAAGAGTGGTTCTCCACCAGGCTTAGCTTTGCCCTTTAGGAGGCATTGGAAATGTCCCTAAGACCTATTTAATTACCAGTCCAGAAGTGGTGGGGTGGGTACTATAGCATCTAGTGGGTAGAGGTCGGGGATGATGCTAAACATCCTACAGAGCACAAGATAGCCCCACACAGTAAATAATTATCTGGTATAAAATGTCACTAGTGCCAGGGATGAGAAACCCAGATTTAGAGGGACCACTCTGGCCTTCCTTCCCAGCCATGCCTCACCCCATGGGGCAAGGAGTCTGTCCGCCAAGGAGTTATGCCCCCCTGGAGCCTGGTCCACGATCTATAGCAATGTTTTCAGAGTGTAGTCCCAGACCAGCAGCAGCATCACCTGGGATCATGTTAGAAAGATTGCTTTCGAGGCCCTATCTCAGACTTCGCGAATCAGGGAATCTGGGGATGGGGCCCACAAGCTTTGTTGTAACAGGCCCTTCAGGGGATTCTGATGAATGCCAAAATTTGAAAACCACTGTTCCAAGGAGTCCAAAATCCTATATTTGAGCCTAAAAGATATGTTTGTCAAGATGGGAAGATTAGAATACATTAACAACTTGTTAACTTGATTTATAACATCTAAACATGTAGACATATGGTATGTGGGCCTCCATTTGTACCCTACTCACAAATGTTTGGCCCCACGTATGTTTGGGATGGGTCTGTATCTGTGTCTCAGTTTTCTCAGGCTGTCAAATGAGGGCACTGGATTAGATTGTTCCTTAATTTCCTTCTCTGTATATGATTTCATTGCTACTACAGAAGCATTTAGTTCTGACTATATTCCCTGCACACACCTTTTTTCCCCCAGTTGGGCTTGTGTTTTTTAAAATTAATTAACTAATTAATTAAAATTCAACTAGACAACATATATACATCATTAGTTTCAGATGTAGAGTTCAAGTGTATAACATCCACTGCTCATCACATCACGCCTACACACATGTTCTTAGGATACAGGGACTTTAATGCCTAATCACTGCTAAGATGTTTTTTTGCTCTTTTGCTCTCTGCCCAACAGGATTTCTTTAATTTGATAAAATATGGAAAAAGATAAGTCAAATGCATTACCAATTGTCAAAATTTGAACAGCTAAGTTCCAGATACTTTTTCATAGCACGATTTACATTATATACATAGTTATAAAAATTAAAAAGCACATACACATACATTCTTGATGATATGTAAATTGGCATTAGCCTTTCAAGGAAAATTCAGACTATTAATCAAAAATTTAAATTTTGATTTGATACTTTTATTTCTAGGAAATTATTTTTATTTTTAGGAACTTGTGCATGGAGGCAAAGGTGAATAGTTAGGAGTGTTAACTGCTGCTTTTTTGTTATAATGAAAATTAGAAATAACCTACATGCGCATCAGTAGTGGGTTGGCTAAGTAAGTGTATGTACGGCCATGTAATAGTAACACTCGGCAGCTATAAAAGGAACAGGGCATGTGCTGTTAATGAAGGGGGACCGTGTGGTGTTCAAAGTGTTAGGAATGGTACTCTGACCTCAGACCACTGGCCGTCTACGTACTGTGTGACCTTGGGCAAGTTACTTATTCTCTCTTTGCCTCAATTTTTTCATCTCCAAAATAGGGACTAATAATGCCTACTTTCCAACATTGTTGAGAGGATTAAATAAGATAAAATGAGTTTGTCTTTCAGTGCAGTTGAGAAATGTCAACTATTATTAGGGAAAGACTTCCAAGATAAATCACTAAATAAAAATATATCAATACAACACAGAACAATGTGTATAGACTAAAAAATATGAATATGTGTACATGAATTACAGCTAGAGCTTGGCAAGGATACTCTCAAATGCTATTTTCAGTGGTCATTTCTACACATGTGGGATGGGAAGAATATTTTTTTATTGTATAATTTTATTTTTTCCATATATAAGTATTACTTTTATAACCTTAAAAATTATTTTAAAAAAATGAAATCACACAGATGCTCAGATTCTGTATGATGGCAGAAATAGAACCATATGGATTCACTGATATTTTTTTTAATAAGCCATAGCATGGTATTTCTGGTGCTAAAAGATTTATTTTTGTGCATGAGAAGCATTCTAGGGCTTAAGAATTTCATGGAAAACTAATTTTTATAATGACATCCCCTCTTCTTGATGATGAATTTCTTGTATTTTCCACTTGATATAACTGAGAGACTCAGACTAAATTGCCTTTCTTGTTGGAGGTTAATGAATGAAATGCAGAAACATCCCAGGTGCAATGATCTGTGGAGACCTTTTTCAGGGCAACTGAAGGTGCCTTGCGGGTTGAAAGACTGAAGTATCCTTTGCCATGATTTTTCAATCCACCATTGTGCAAATCCTATGCTGAATAGCCCTCCTTGTGAGAGTCCCATTTGCCCTATAAATACCTGCCTAAAGAATGACTTAATTAAACAACAAATCTGAAGCTTATCTTCCTTTGGCTTACGGCCAGTCATATGCCTGGATTTAGGAGGCCCTCAAGTTGATCGACTGCAGAAAGGAATTCTCAGGATGCAGGTAGCAGGAGAAACACCGTCAGTGGTGTTTGTGACCTCTGTCTGACTTTTAATTGTTTGCCTCTTGCCTATGCCTCCACATACAGAACTTGTGAGATTGACAGAAAGCCAGACTCTCATTTTGGTCAAGGAAAACAAAACTCCTCATTTTGCAGTAGGTTTTGTGAAGTCTTCAATCATCCCATCGTTCATTCAAGTTCCTAAATAAATTTCAGTCTTGTGGAACTCTTCTTAAAGTGTGGTCAGGGTTCATGCTCTCTGTTTTAAAATCAAATGATTAGAATCCACTCATTATTAAGGGCTTTGCTTTGTTTTTTTCTTTGGCTTTTACTCTACCATCAAGTGTTCTCTTTAGAGGGTTTTCCTCTTTTATAAGTAACAGGATTTGGGGAAGGTTTTGTTCCTTTTGCTTTCTATTATGACATTCCAATAGTTTTTAAATAATCAGCTGAAATGTTCATTTTTCTTTCAATGCCACTGAGTCTAACTTTGCTTCCCTTCCTGTGCCCTCCCCCCCTTTTTTTGAAATATGGCATCCCGTTATTGGAAAAGTCACGAAGCCTGCAAACTTGATGCTACTAAAACTTCAGGATTTCCAGGTTCATTTGAACCCTGAGTGCTGTTGCTGTTCTTCTCACTTATCTTTTTTTTGGGTTGGGGGGACGGATGTCATAAACAGGTATTTGCACTCATTGACAAGACGGTAAAATCTAGATTATAAGCATATAACTGAATACATGAATAATATGTATTTCTCTTAGGAAATTCTATGTGATGTCTTTTTAAAAATTTTCTTAATTTAAGTTCAATTTAGTTGACATATAGTGTATTATTAGTTTCAGAGGAGGAATTTAGTGATTCATCAGTTGCATATAACATCCAGTACTCATTCCATCAAGTGCCCTCCTTAATGCCCATCACCCAGTTACCCCATCCTCCCACACACCTCCCCTCCAGCAACCCTCTTTGTTTCCTAGAGTTAAGAGTCTCCTGGGCGCCTGGGTGGCTCAGTCATTAAGCGTCTGCCTTCGGCTCAGGTCATGATCCCAGGGTCCTGGGATCGAGTCCCACATCGGGCTCCCTGCTCACCGGGAAGCCTGCTTCTCCCTCTCCCACTCCCCCTGCTTGTGTTCCTGCTCTCGCTATGTCTCTCTCTGTCAAATAAATAAATAAAAAATCTTTAAAAAAAAAAAGTCTCCTATGGTTTACCTCCCTCTCTGTTTTTATTTTATTTTATTTTCCTTTCTTACATTCATTTTCTCACTTAACTTTGATGTGTTTCTCCAAACATTTCCACCAGGGAACAAATCCGTATTATATGTGTCACTTTTCTCATCATCATGCACCCCTGCCACCCCCAACTTTCATCAAAGGTGCTCACCTTTTACTTGAAAAGAAAGATAGAGGCTATCTGATTTGAATTCTTTACCCCCCTCCAACTTCAGCAAAGTACCACTTTCCTTCCAGGTCCAGAGGCAGCCCTCTTCCTTCCTATCTAGATTAATTCCTCCACATTTTCTACCCTTGGGCATTAGGTGATGAAAGTCCCAACAGTTTTCTGCAAATATGGATTGCCTAAAAGAACCAATTATTTCATTTAGAATAGAATATTTTACACAAAACCTGAATACTTTTGAAACCTAAGGTTTTAAATCTCGGATACAGGGTATCCGTATTTATTTGAATGAATGAGACATTCACAGAAAAGTATTGGTAGAAGTTGAGTAAGAATATAGGTAAAGAGCAAAATAATGTTAACTCCCATCTTTATTTTCCAGAGTTTTTCCTAATTTTTAGTTCTCGAGGATTTTGCAGTATGTTGAAAAACATCATTATAATTTTATACTGCCCAAATAGACACTAAGTGGCCATCAATTTACTTTACTTACTTCTTTATTTTTTACTTTATTTACTTTATTTTATTTTATTTATTTTAAGGTATTGCTGCACTGCAGGATTACATTGGGTAAGAAAAGAGGAGGAAAAAAAAATCCTGGGCAGATAAATTCTTTTACTTTTTGTGATCCCTGCCCAAAGTTGCTCTTGTTTTTTAGGTATTGGAACTTTTACATCATATACATTAGAATTCTAACACCTCACAAAGTTCAAATGTGTGTCAGTGGAGAGAATGATTAAAATTGCCATAACATTTGGATCTTTATTGCTTTAGATCCTCTCTTGCTGATCATATTCCATGCCAAATTTCTAATACAAATCCCCCTCTTGAAATATTGACATAATGTAATGCTTCTTTTTGAAAGACAGTGAGTGCTAAGGAATGATATTGTCTGGTCAAAGATCATTGTGCTTTGAATATATCATTGTTATTTGTCCTTATATTAGAGAACCATCTGTGACCGAATTGGTACAGGAACAGGAGCAAGACCAACTGTGGTTGACATTACACTCCAGCTGGGAGAGCCTCAACGGGACTACTTTGCATGAACTGTTGGTAAAAGGGTAAGACCGCTTGCACAAGAGCTGTGTAGAGTGGATTATGGAGCAAGAGTCTATCATCAGGGACCTTCTCCTACTTCTAATTTAAGATAATCCAAATTTATCATGTCAATAAAGAACATCCATAGAATGGTGATTGGCCTTTATATTTCAACACTGTTTGGCTTTATTTCTTCTTTCTAGACATAGATTATTTTTTCTCTTGCTAATTACATGTTTCTTTAATGATGATTACAGCAACTATCATGGGGAAGGAAGAAGAACTTAGGTTCTAATTTTGGAGTTTTTTCACATCCTATTCAAAGTAAATTCTCATATCTGCAGTTTGTACAGATTCTACATATAACTAGTTAACAGGGAATTGAAGTAATGAGAACTGATCAAACTTGGACAGTCTGAGGAAAAAAATTGACACAAAATGAAATTATAATCAAGTAGCCTTGAAAGAATACTTCTGAAAATTTTCCCTAAAAATCATGGCATCTTGAACAAGGCTGTCTCCCTTGTCTATGGCTGGGGATATGGGGATATGGAGGAAATTGAAGGAATTAACACTTATTTAGTGGCTATTACATTATAGGGTCATAGCTACAGAATATTTAAATAACTTGATCAAAACTCACAGCCCACAGTGGCCTCTCAACTCAAACCAAGTTAATCTGACTCCAAAGCTTTTAATAAGTGCTAGAGAAACCACTTAAGAATTTCAAAGAAATCGAAAGGTAGGCCATTTCTCTTTAGAATGTCTTGAAAATTTCCCCAGAGACCGAACTCTGCAGCCAAATTTCTGAAGGATTTCCTTCAAAACAATGACCTGAATCTTTCAACAGAGTGATTTTTCCCCCCAAATTGCAAATGAGAGAAAAGCCCCTTCAGGTTTAATACATACACACATATGTACATACATACATACATTCAATTGTAAATTGGGAGTTGGTAGAACTGGTTCTACTTCTGGCTTACTAACTAGATTTGTGATCTTATATAACCACAATTTCCTATAAAATAAAATTTATTTTATTTTTATTACAGATAGTCTTTGCTGTTTTTTCCTATTTCTACAAGTTGTGATTTTGGGATCTAACTAATTAACAACTGATTATTGAGTATCTCTTCTCTGGCAGGTTCAGTGCCAGGTTGTGAGGAGATGTAGGAGTGAGTGAGGGGAACAAGGGCCCTCATTCCAAGGAATATGCTATATAGGTGGACAGAGAGACTATAAGCCAGTAAACAAAAGGAATTTCAGATATTTGGAAATACTACAAAGAAATTAAGGATAACAAGATAGAGAGTAAGGAGGAGACAGGACTTTAGGTGTGGGAAGGCAAAAAGCAGGAATGTTTTTCTGTATTATATAATTTATTGATACAAATAATTACGCATGCCCCCATGCAGATTTAACAAGAAATGAAAGCACAATAAATCCTCAAAAAGGAAAGTGGACATGACATATTTAGGGATTTTTTTTTCTGAGAAATCTATGATTCTAAGCACATCACAGTATTTTTGACAGTCCCAAAGTGTCTTTTGTTTTTTAATTTATACTATGAATAAATGCTTCATGGTTGGAAGAGAACTTCGTGATTGAAATTTAATGTACCCTAAAGTGAGTTCTCTTGTGCAGCCACATTTATAGATGTTAAAACATGGCCCATGTTCTTACCTTTAAAGGTTAACTATGATTTTTAGAAAGGTCTTTCTTTCCTGAACTTACTTCCTGTTAAGTTCTACTGACTGGTTCTGATCCCACCACCTAGAGATACATGGAATAAATTTAACCCCCCTTCTTCCTGTCAGCCAATCATAGATCCACATTTTAATATCACAGGTCTCGTCAAAATTTTTTTCCAGTCTAAAAAATTTAGTTCCTTTATCTGTTCTCTAACTTTTTGAAGTGATACTTTATTTCTCTCAAACTGTTTGCAACTTCTTTTGGACATCCACATAAAAGTCTGACATGCTCCTTCCTCACCAAAGATTCTAAGAAGTAGCCCAGTTCCCTTGCCTTCCTCTGCCTACTTTGAAAATCATGGTTTGAGTCAATATTCTGGGTGGTGCCACAGCCAAGATGATGTGGGAAACTTTGCTAACAGTAGTTTCTTTTCCCACCCATGTGAGATTATGTTATGATGATATTAAAGGAGCTTAAAAAAAAAAAAAAGGTACACGTCCTCCATATACCCTTATTTCCAAGGTGATATTTGCCAACAGCCCTGCCTCAAGAATTTCTGCACGAATTTCTGTTACTCAAGGAATGTGACCTCTGGGAATGGTTGAACCTATGTCTTGCTTTTCACTGGTGAAGTGTTTGAAGTGAATGATAAATATGTAACTTAACATTATGCCATTTTATTTTTCCAAATCTAGGCAGGCTTGTCATAGCAGAAGTAAGATTTCTCTTCTGTGTACTAAACAAGGTGAGAGCATTAGTGGTGTGGCAATGGAATATGATCTTAATTTAACTGGGTTGGCTCAGGGGAAGAACAGGACTTTGCACTTAACAGCAAAGACCCAAGTATCTCGCTGGGTTTAGCAGTGAATCACACGCTGTCTTTCCTGCTCCTCGGTAGACTGCGGGCGTCGCCCTGCTGCCCGAATGAACAAGAGGATCCTTGGGGGTCGGACGAGTCGCCCTGGAAGGTGGCCATGGCAGTGTTCCCTGCAGAGTGAACCCAGTGGACACATTTGTGGCTGTGTCCTCATTGCCAAGAAGTGGGTCCTGACAGTTGCCCACTGCTTCGAGGGGTAAGCTGCACTTTGTCCTTTGGCTTTGCCTGGATTTGATCATTTTGTCCCTTGGGCCTTGTTAGTGGCGTATGTCATTCTGTGAAGCCACTTCAGTGCGAAAGCCACAGTTGATCTACTTCATCTGCTTAAGTTTTTTTACTCTTGATGTTGTCATCCTATGTAGGTGCTAATCATTTATTGGAAATGGATGTATATTGCTTATGAATTTTTCCCTAAAGAGGGAGGAAGAGGAAGAGGAAGAAGTTTAGGAGGTTGACTGTCCAGCTAGCATTAGTCTCTTTGCTAGCCCTCTTAAATACATCGAATACACCTGAGGTTCAACAAAGAGGATTGATGTATACTACAGGAAGGTGAGGATACTGGAGGGACTAGTGAGGACTTTGAGAAGGAGAGTTAAAGGTACCACAATATGTGTATAAGGGTTCTCCAGAGAATGAGAGACCAATGAGAGAGGAGGGCTGAATTTATTTTAAGAAATGGTCTCACATGATTGTGGGGGTTGCTGCTGAGTCCAAAATCTAATGGTGTAGATCAGCAGCCTGGAGACTCAGGGAGAGTTGCAGTTGGAGTCCAAAGGCAATGTGCTGGCAGAATTTCTTCTTGCTCAGGAGAGGTTAGTCTTTGTTCTCTTCAGGTCTCCAATATATGGGATGAGGATAATCATATTATGGAGGGTAATCTGCTTTATTCAAAATCCACCAATTTAAATGTTAATCTAGCCCAAAAACCACCTTCACAGAAGCATCTAGAATAATGTTTGACCAAATATTTGGGCGCCATGGCACAGCCACATTGGCATATAAAATTAATCATTACAATATGCCTAAAGGGAACAGAAAAATAAGACAAAGGGCAAATCTACCCTAAATTGACAACCATCACTGTAGAAGGTCCTCTCCCATTCCAACCCTCTGTTGTGTATTTTAGGAGCAAAAAAACCCCAAGCCCAACAGTTACAATAACAAACACACACAAAAAATCCCAAACATTTAGTATGTTCACACAAGATTCTGGGGGTCAGACATTTGGACATGACATAGCTGGTGCAGTTTGTCTCTGATCAGCCATGTCTGGGGCCTCAGCTGGAAGATTCTAAGGCTGAGGGCTGGAACCCTCGGAAGTCAGGCAGTCAGTGCTGCCTGTTGGCTGGGGCCTTAGTACACCCTGGTGGCTGGCACCCCCCAGAACCAGCTTCTCCAAAAGGGAGACCTAGCCTCCAAAGACATACATGGTGCCTCTTCTGTGTGATTGGTCAGAGCCCCCACAAGCCCCACCCAGATCCAAAGCAAAGAAACAAAGAACTCTACTCTCAGTAGGAGGAGGATTTGAGGACAGGTTTTAAAAACCACCATACCACTTTTTCTCCCTATTTTTAAAAAATAATTTTACTTTATTTAAAGTAAAATTAAATATTAAATAATAGCAAAAATTCAAAACGAAATAATTCATAGTTCTATCACCTAACTAAATTGTTTTCATTTGATCAGGTTAAGTTCTAGAAAAAAAATGCAATTTCTTTCTTTCTTTCTTTTTTTTTTTTTTCTGCCTATTGTTTTATTTTTAGCTTTGCCACTTACTGTGTCACCACGGGTCAATTCATTAACTTCTCTGGCCCACAGTTTCTTCACTTGTGACATGAGGGAAATAACAGTCCCTACTGCACAGGGTTGGTGCGGGCAGTAAGTAAAATAGTCTTGTGCAAAGCCTTGGGAACCATGCCTGACGCTGATCAGTGAACTCTCAGTAAAGGTCAGCTTTTCTTTTAAAAAATTACTGCCAAAAATACGCATTCTACCTTTCCCCTTTGCATTACGGCATGAGTATTTTTGCACTTTGCTGGCAGTATTTTTATCTTCTTCCATACTCTACTTTCTCATCATCATCACAGTAACCCCTGTTACAGCCTAGCCAATGTTCTTTCTCACCTATAAACACATTTTTCACAGGGTGCTACTGTTTGCTTTTACAACTTGGAATCACAATCTGTGCTTCTGTTTGTTAAGTTGTTTTTCTCATACAACAATATATTATGGACCTCCCTCTAGGTCAATGGATATAGCTCTAGCTCTTTTTCAAAACTAAATGATATTCCCTTATCTACATTTACCATAACTTTTTCTATTACTCCCCAGATAATGGACATTCAGGTTAGTTCCAATTTGCTGCCATCTTAATAATACTGCAATACATCTTCTCAAACAAAGCTACTCACCTCCTTGTCCTCTTGTTTCTATAGGCTAGAGTCCCAGCATGTATACTTAGCTCTCCATGGGGGTTCCAGAGATGAATACATGTTTCCTTCCTTGGAGTGCTAACCTAGTAAGGAGGCAGACATTTAAACAAGTAATTAGAATATAATGCAATAAGTGATTATAAAATGGAAATGTGTATATCCAGTTGATTGTTCTTTTTGGGAAAATAAAATATAAAAAATTAAACCAGAACCTCCTCTTGAGAAGTTTTAATGTGTAAAGATCAAAAATGATTGGGAGAGTCTGTGTAGTGTGTCGGGAAATACATGACAGTGTTATTGCTTTGGAAGGGGCCAGATGTTTCCAGATGTCTTTCCCAGTTCTGATTGATAACTCCGTGATAAGCAGAGATGACACTATCAAGAGTGCATTCATCAAAACACCTAATTTAGGATTACCTAAATAAATCCAGCAGTTCTTTAAGGGAATAATATTCTTTATGTGTCAAGCCACTTCTGTCATTTCCGTACGTGGTATCCAAGCTTCCTCTTTCACTGATAGCTCTGTAAAGTTAACAAGAAACCTTGCAGTAGAGAAGAACTATGTGTTTACAATTAAGGTCTTGGTGAAATTTCATGGAACACTAACTAAACAGGACTGTCGAGAGGGACCTGGCCTGTCCATAAAAAGCTAGAAATTGCCCAACATCAAATAAGCCTTTGCTTGAATGTGTGCTAATAACAGATTCCATGTTACAATCTCTCCAGTGGCCTGCAGGCTTTGAGAACTTCTCATTGTAAGCCTTATTCTCTGCTGAAGCCATCAACTGCTGCAATTAATGGGATTCACTTCATATTGTGATTCTATACTTTGGCAAGGCCCAGCGTGACCCATCTGTAGGTCTTCTCAAGCTTGTCTCTTTTAATTATATTGGTTTAAAAAAAAAAAAAGGACAAGTTTGTTTTGCTCTTTTATGGAGAAGTATTTAAAAATCCCAAATGAAAATTAAGAACATATGAAATACTAAGCTGATCAGATCAAGTCCCATATGCCCTAATCACAACTCAACTTTAACACTTGTGAGAAAGAAAGACTGGCTTTCAGGGGTAATTTAACAAGCAATTTTCTGCCTTCTTCCGCCTCTGAAAGTCTTAAGGCTGAGCTTCCTAGGCTGGCCCACAAGTAGTCATTGTCAGAAGCATCTAATTCCTCTCCAGGAAATGCACATGAAAAATGATCACCTCCCTATATGAACATAACCCTTAGCGCCGCCATGTCACCCACGCCGTGATTTCTCCCAATCAGCTCTTCTCTCCAACAGGACTGCAGTTGCTGGTCTGCATGTGTCCCCCAGTGATTTCAGTCCCACATCTCCTCGTGCTCCTTCTCTTCTCAGTTAACCTTGTGCTCCAAGCTCATCACGTCAGTCCTTCTGGACAGCTCCCTCTCTCATTCTCCACAAAACAAAATCACTGTGCTTGCCCAGCTGTCCTGGTCTAGCAGTCTGTTAGTGCACTCAGAAAAGGAAGTGAGAGGCTTAGTCTGTTTTTTATTAAAAGTTAAATCATGATGTGTCCTCCTGATTCCCTCTTTATCTCTAGGTGCTTATGAACTGTGCTGGTAATTCACATGTGTTTTTCCGTTCTATCAACTTAAGCGATTTGACCCATTCCTGTCAGTAATAGTGTCCACTAAAGCAGAAATTCTCCATTTTGGATCCATACCTCCCCTGGGGTGCTATTTTCCAGCAGCACTGGACAGTAAGCAAATGTGGTTTTAAAAAGTCCTTGGTGACAATGACCTGACTCCACCCTTGCCACTGCGCTGCCTCCTATGGAGATATTCTCTCTCATCCTCCTCTCTCCAGTAGAAAATATCTGGGTTTAGCATGTGGCCAGAAGTTGGCTTAAAATATGTGCCAAACCTCATAGTTTCTGGGGCTCACAGAAACTGGGAGCTCCTCCCCTTTTAAGCTTTGTAGTGACTTATGTGTTTCTATTTTTTTTATTTTTTTATTTATTTAATTTATTTTTTTTATTTTTTTATTTTATTCTTATGTTAATCCCCATACATTACATCATTAGTTTTAGATGAAGTGTTCCATGATTCATTGTTTGTGCACAACACCCAGTGCTCCATGCAGAATGTGCCCTCCTCAATACCCACCACCAGGCTAACCCATCCTCTCACCCCCCTCCCCTCTAGAACCCTCAGTTTGTTTTTCAGAGTCTATCGTCTCTCATGGTTCGTCTACCCCTCCGATTTCCCCCGCTTCATTCTTCCCCTCCCGCTACCTTCTTCTTCTTCTTTTTTTTTTCTTAACATATATTGCATTATTTGTTTCAGAGGTACAGATCTGAGATTCAACAGTCTTGCACAATTCACAGCACTTACCAGAGCACACACCCTCCCCAGTGTCCATCACCCAGTCACCCCATCCCTCCCACCCCACCCCCCACTCCAACAACACTCAGTTTGTTTCCTGCGATTAAGAATTCCTCATATCAGTGAGATCATATGATACATGTCTTTCTCTGTTTGACTTATTTCACTCAACATAATACCCTCCAGTTCCATCCACGTCGTTGCAAATGGCAAGATCTCATTCCTTTTGATGGCTGCATAATATTCCATT
>NW_023270323.1:42146773-42364751 GCF_011800145.1 Mirounga leonina
ACAGTTTGGCTATTGTGGACATTGCTGCTATAAACATCGGGGTGCACGTACCCCTTCGGATCCCTACTTTTGTATCTTTGGGGTAAATACCCAGTAGTGCAATTGCTGGATCATAGGGTAGCTCTATTTTCAACTTTTTGAGGAACCTCCATACAGTTTTCCAGAGTGGCTGCACCAGCTTGCATTCCCACCAACAGTGTAGGAGGGTTCCCCTTTCTCCGCATCCCCGCCAACATCTGTCGTTTCCTGACTTGTTAATTTTAGCCATTCTGATTGGTGTGAGGTGGTATCTCATTGAGGTTTTGATTTGGATTTCCCTGATGCCGAGCGATATTGAGCACTTTTTCATGTGTCTGTTGGCCATTTGGATGTCTTCTTTGGAAAAATGTCTGTTCATGTCTTCTGCCCATTTCTTAATTGGATTCTTTGTTCTTTGGGTGTTGAGTTTGATGAGTTCTTTATAGATTTTGGATACTAGCCCTTTATCTGATATGTCATTTGCAAATATCTTCTCCCATTCTGTCGGTTGTCTTTTGGTTTTGGTGACTGTTTCCTTTGCTGTGCAAAAGCTTTTTATCTTGATGAAGTCCCAATAGTTCATTTTTGCCCTTGCTTCCCTTGCCTTTGGCGATGTTTCTAGGAAGAAGTTGCTTCGGCTGAGGTCAAAGAGGTTGCTGCCTGTGTTCTCCTTTAGGATTTGGATGGACTCCTGTCTCACATTGAGGTCTTTCAACCATTTGGAGTCTATTTTTGTGTGTGGTGTAAGAAAATGGTCCAGTTTCATTCTTCTGCATGTGGCTATCCAATTTTCCCAACACCATTTGTTGAAGAGACTGTCTTTGTTCCATTGGACATTCTTTCCTGCTTTGTCGAAGATTAGTTGACCATAGAGTTAAGGGTCCATTTCTGGGCTCTCTATTCTCTTCCATTGATTTGTGTGTCTGTTTTTGTGCCAGTACCATGCTGTCTTGATGATGACAGCTTTGTAATAGAGCTTGAAGTCCAGAATTGTGATGCCGCCGGCTTTGCTTTTCTTTTTCAATATTCCTCTGGCTATGCAGGGTCTTTTCTGGTTCCATACAAATTTTAGGATTATTTGTTCCATTTCTTTGAAAAAAGTGGATGGTATTTTGATGGGGATTGCATTGAATGTGTAGATTGCTCTAGGTAGCATTGACATCTTCACAATATTTGTTCTTCCAATCCATGAGCATGGAACGTTTTTCCATTTCTTTGTGTCTTCCTCAATTTCTTTCATGAGTATTTTATAGTTTTCTGAGTACAGATCCTTTGTCTCTTTGGTTAGATTTATTCCTAGGTATCTTATGGTTTTGGGTGCAATTGTAAATGGGATCGACTCTTTAATTTCTCTTTCTTCTGTCTTGTTGTTGGTGTATAGGAATGCCACTGACTTCTGTGCATTGATTTTATATCCTGCCACTTTACTGAATTCCTGTATGAGTTCTAGCAGTTTTGGGGTGGAGTCTTTTGGGTTTTCCACATAAAGTATCATATCATCTGCAAAGAGTGAGAGTTTGACTTCTTCTTTGCCAATTTGGATGCCTTTGATTTCTTTTTGTTGTCTGATTGCTGTGGCTAGGACTTCCAATACTATGTTGAATAGCAGTGGTGATAGTGGACATCCCTGCCGCGTTCCTGACCTTAGGGGGAAAGCTCTCAGTTTTTCCCCATTGAGAATAATATTTGCTGTAGGTTTTTCATAGATGGCTTTTATGATATTGAGGTATGTACCCTCTATCCCTATACTCTGAAGAGTTTTGATCAAGAAAGGATGCTGTACTTTGTCAAAAGCTTTTTCTGCATCTATTGAGAGGATCATATGATTCTTGTTCTTTCTTTTGTTAATGTATTGTATCACATTGATTGATTTGCGGATGTTGAACCAACCTTGCAGCCCAGGGATAAATCCCACTTGGTCATGGTGAATAATCCTTTTAATGTACTGTTGGATCCTATTGGCTAGTATTTTGGTGAGAATTTTTGCATCCATGTTCATCAGGGATATTGGTCTGTAATTCTCCTTTTTGATGGGGTCTTTGTCTGGTTTGGGGATCAAGGTAATGCTGGCCTCATAAAATGAGTTTGGAAGTTTTCCTTCCGTTTCTATTTTTTGGAACAGTTTCAGAAGAATAGGTATTAATTCTTCTTGAAATGTTTGGTAGAATTCCCCTGGGAAGCCATCTGGCCCTGGGCTTTTGTTTTTTGGGAGATTTTTGATGAGTGCTTCAATTTCCTTAGTGGTTATAGGTCTGTTCAGGTTTTCTATTTCATCCTGGTTCAGTTTTGGTAGTTGATACATCTCTAGGAATGCCTCCATCTCTTCCAGGTTATCTAATTTGCTGGCATAGAGTTGCTCATAATATGTTCTTAGAATTGTTTGTATTTCTTTGGTGTTGGTTGTGATCTCTCCTCTTTCATTCATGATTTTGTTGATTTGGGTCATTTCTCTTCTCTTTTTGATAAGTCTGGCCAGGGGTTTATCAATCTTGTTAATTCTTTCAAAGAACCAGCTCCTAGTTTCGTTGATCTGTTCTACTGTTCTTTTAGTTTCTATTTCATTGATGTCTGCTCTGATCTTTATGATTTCTCTTCTCCTGCTGGGTTTAGGCTTTATTTGCTGTTCTTTCTCCAGCTCCTTTAGGTGTAGGGTTAGGTTGTGTACTTGAGACCTTTCTTGTTTCTTGAGAAAGGCTTGTATTGCTATATACTTTCCTCTTAGGACTGCCTTTGCTGCATCCCAAAGATTTTGAATAGTTGTGTTTTCATTTTCATTGGTTTCCATGTATTTTTTTAATTCTTTAATTTCCTGGTTGACCCATTCATTCTTCAGTAGGATGCTCTTTAGCCTCCATGTATTTGAGTTCTTTCCGACTTTCCTCTTGTGATTGAGTTCTAGTTTCAAAGCATTGTGGTCTGAAAATAGGCAGGGAATGATCCCAATCTTTTGGTACCGGCTGAGACCTGATTTATGACCTAGGATGTGATCTGTTCTGGAGAATGTTCCATGGGCACTAGAGAAGAATGTGTATTCCGTTGCTTTGGGGTGGAATGTTCTGAATATGTCTGTGAAGTCCATTTGGTCCAGTGTGTCATTTAAAGTCTTTATTTCCTTGTTGATCTTTTGCTTAGACGATCTGTCCATTTCAGTGAGGGGGATGTTAAAGTCCCCCACTATTATTGTATTGTTGTCGATGTGTTTCTTTGCTTTTGTTATTAATTGCCTTATATAACTGGCTGCTCCCATGTTAGGAGCATAGATATTTACAATTGTTAAATCTTCTTGTTGGATAGATCCTTTAAGTATGATATAGTGTCCTTCCTCATCTCTTATTACAGTCTTTGGTTTAAAATCTAATTTGTCTGATATAAGGATTGCCACCCCAGCTTTCTTTTGGTGTCCATTAGCATGGTAAATGGTTTTCCACCCCCTCACTTTCAATCTGGGGGTGTCTTTGGTTCTAAAATGAGTCTCTTGCAGACAGCATATCGATGGGTCTTGTTTTTTAATCCAGTCTGTTAGCCTGTGTCTTTTGATTGGGGCATTGAGCCCATTTACATTCAGGGTAACTATTGAAAGATAGGAATTTAGTGCCATTGTATTGCCTGTAAGGTGACTGTTACTGTATATTGTCTGTGTTCCTTTCTGGTCTGTGTTGCTTTTAGGCTCTCTCTTTGCTTAGAGGACCCCTTTCAAGATTTCTTGTAGGGCTGGTTTTGTGTTTGCAAATTCCTTTAGTTTTCGTTTGTCCTGGAAGCTTTTTATCTCTCCTTCAATTTTCAATGACAGCCTAGCTGGATAGAGTATTCTTGGCTGCATATTTTTCTCATTTAGTGCTCTGAATATATCCTGCCAGTCCTTTCTGGCCTGCCAGGTCTCTGTGGATAGGTCTGTTGCCAATCTAATGTTTCTACCCTTGTAGGTTACATATGTCTTCTCCCGAGCTGCTTTCAGGATTTTCTCTTTGTCTATGAGACTGGTAAGTTTTACTATTAGATGTCGGGGAGTTGACCTATTTTTATTGATTTTGAGAGGGGTTCTCTGTGCTTCCTGGATTTTCATGCCTGTTTCTTTCCCCAAATTAGGGAAGTTCTCTGTTATAATTTGCTCCATTATACCTTCTGGCCCTCTCTCTCTTTCTTCTTCTTCTGGGATCCCAATTATTCTAATGTTGTTTCGTCTTATGGTATCGCTTATGTCTCGAATTCTGCCCTCGTGATCCAGTAGTTGTTTATCTCTCTTTTTCTCAGCTTCTTTATTTTCCATCATTTCATCTTCTATATTACTGATTCTCTCTTCTGCCTCATTTATTCTAGCAGTTAGCACCCCCATTTTTGACTGCACCTCATTAATAGCCTTTTTGATTTCTACTTGGTTGGATTTTAGCTCTTTTACTTCTCCAGAAAGGGTTTCTCTAATAACTTCCATATTTTTTTCAAGCCCAGCTAGTATCTTTAAAGTGATGATTCTGAACTCTAGATCTGACATCGTACTAATGTCCGTATTGAGTAGGTCCCTGGCAGTCGGTACTACCTCTTGTTCTTTTTGTTGAGGTGATTTTTTCCGTCTCGTCATTTTGTGCAGAGGAGAATAGATTAATGAGAGAACAAAATGTTAGCAGAGTAACCACGTCCCCAGAAAATATACTTTAAACAAATCAGAAAAGACCTGAAGCAGTGGGATAAGAAAGGGAAAGAGAGAAAAAAGAAAAAGAAAAAAAAAGAAAAAGAAAAAGATAAAGATAAAAACAAAAACAAACAAAACAAAACAACAACAACAAAAGAAAAACCAGAATGTGATCAAATATGATCTATATGGTATATAGATCAGCCACACAGTAGATTTGGGGTGTATTTTGGTCTTTTAGAAGAAAGTGCCTCCCAAAATTTTAAAGAAAGAAAAACTTATATATGTACAAAAATAAGGTTTGATATGATGAAGGGATGGAATATGACTGTAAAAATGGAAATTATAAAAAATGTTATAAAAGGAATTGATAAGAAGTTGCTTGAAAAAAGAAAGAAGAGGATTTAAAAAAAGAAAAAAGAAAAAGAGAAAAAAAAGGGAGAGGATGTGATCAGGCAGGGGAATAGAAAACACCATATACTAGAGATTTAGGGTATATTTTAATCTGTTAGAAGAAACTATCACAAAATTTTAAAGAGAGAACAACTTATATATATAAGCTAAAAATATGGGTAACTACTATGAAGGGATAGAATATGACTCTAAAAATGAAAAATAAAAATGTTTTTTTTTTTTTTAAAGGGGATTGATAAGATGTTGGTTGAAAAAGGGAAAAAGAAAAATTCAAAAAGAAATAAAAAGACAAAAAAGACAGTTAAAAAAAATTAACTTTGAAAGACTAAAGAATCATGGTAAAAAAGCCGTGAATTCTATGTGCAGTAGTCCCCTAGCGCTGGAGTTCTGCCGTTCTCATTGATCGGTAAACTTGGTCTTGGCCGGCTGTTCTCGCTGATCTTCTGGGGAGGGGCCTGTTGCCGTGGTTTCCAAATGTCTCTGCCGGAGGCGGAATTGCCCCGCCCTTGCCCCCTCCCGGCTAAGTGATCTGCTCGGGTTTGCTCTCCGGGGCTTTTGTTCCCTGCGAGCTTTCCGTACAGCTTTGGAGGCGGAGAGTGAAAATGGCGGCCTCCCAATCTCCGCCCCGGAGGAGCCAAGAACTCGGGGCCCCGCTCCCCAGTGAGCCCCCAGAGAAAAGCCATCAGTCACTCCCGGCTCCCCGGTCTCCGGCCGCACTCCGTGCTCACCCGGCCTGTGACCGCGCGTTTCTCTCTCTGGCACCCGACCCCGGGTGCAGCTCCAAACCCAGCAGATCCCTGCGGTGCCTTCCCGCGCGGCTCCTCCCCGGGGAGGAAGGTGAGTCTCCCCGGATCTGCCGCTTGTTGGGTCCCTGCTGGAGGAGCAGGGGCCCGACTATGCCGCGGATCACGGTTTATGGCCACCCCGAGCTGAGAGCCCGCGCCTGGGCTCCGCCTCTGCAGCCGGCTTCCCTGCTCCGATACCTGGGAGCTCTGCCGCACTCAGGCACCCCCGGTCTTTCTGTGACCCCGAGGGTCCCGAGATCACACTGTCCCGGAGGGTTCCACCCCCCGCTTAGCCACCAGAGTGACGTCCCTGGGCGGAGCAGACTTCTAAAAGTTCCGATTTTGTGCTCCGCGGCTCTATCACTTGCCAGAAGCGGCCGACGGAGGCCCCTCCCCCGCCGTCTATCCTCCCGAATATCGCCTCGGATTCACTTCTCCAAACGTCCTACCTTCCAGAAAGTGGTCGCTTTTCTGATGAGAGAGTTGTTGCTCTTCTTTTCTTCGATCTCCTGTTGAGTTTGTAGGTGTTCAGAATGGTTTGATCCCTATCCAGCTGAATTCCTGAGAGGAGACGAAATCCAGGTCTCCTACTCCTCCGCCATCTTGCTCCGCCCCCGACTTATGTGTTTCTTCTAGTCATGCAACTACCTACCGTGTCCTCTGCATCTGCACCTGAACAGCTAACAATTGAATATCACACACCCTGACAGCTAACAGCGCACATAAAATGTATGATCGTGAATCTCGAATGAGCATCTAACAATATAGGACGCTTCCAATATACCTCCACAGCAGAGTCACTTTCCTACCCTTAGAGACAACTATCTGACATCTCCTCTCTCCCCAAATCCTCTCATCCTCCATTGGTCTCACCTCATACTTCATGGAGAAAAGAGACACCATCATGTATTTTACCTTGTCTTACCCTTAATCTCAACAAATTACCTGTAAATGTGGCCATATCCCCTTCTTTCCCTTGACTTAGGGTGGAAGATGTGTCTCTGTTTCTATTTAAGATAATCATATCCTCCATCTTTTTAAAGACTTCATTTTTAAAATCATTTCTATTTTGCATCATTAATTCTCCTTTTTGCTGGATCATTCTCTTCAACAAACATGCCTTTATATCACTAACTTAAGTCCCCTTCTCTTGATTTTCCATCTCTCATCAACTATTGCTCATTCTGGCTGGAATTCACAGTAAAACTCCTGACAGACTTTCATGCAGTCATTGGCCCCCCTTTTCCACTTCCCATCTTCTCCTCAACCGATTTTGGTTGAGCTCTCATCAAAGTGATCACAGGTATAGCACAGATATGGCCAAGTCTTTGATGACTTCCATCTTGCCATATCCAATGGTGACTTTTCAGTTTCCAGTTTATTGAAACCCTCTCTAGTATTTCATCACTACATCTTTCTTGAAATACTTTCTTCACTTTTGTCTTAGAAAAACTGAAATAGTCTTGTTTTCCTCTTATTTCACCAACCTACCCATTTCTTTCTCTTTTCCCATCTCTTCCTTTTTTAGGCCACTGAATGCTTTAATGCTCCAGAGCTATTATGGACTGCAGGCTTTGTTTCCCCTCCAAATGCACATGTTGAAACTCTAACCTCCAACAGAATGGAATTAGGAGGTGAGGCCCTTGAGAAGTAATCAGATCATGAAGGTGGAAACCCCATAATGGGAATAATGTCCATATAGGAAGAGGAAGAGAGCTTGCTACCTTTTTCTGCCATATGAGGTTACAAAAGAAGATTGTTATCTATAAACCAGCAAGAGTGTCTTCACCAGAACCTAACCATGCAATCACCCTGATCTCGAACTTCCAGCTCCCAGAACTATGAGAAATAAGTGTATGTTATTCTAGTCACTCAGTCTATGGTAATTTGTTATAGCATCCTGAGCTAAGACAAGGACCCAATGCTTGGCTTTCTTATCTGTCTACAGTCATCTAATAATATGGTTGCAAATACATGTACATATTTGAAATATGAATATCAAGTATTGATATGAATATCATTATGGATATATTTGAAAATAAAATATGAATATCATACATTTATTCATGACTTCCAAACTTATATCTTCAGTCCAGATTTTTCTCAATCACCACCCTTACCCACTGACTTTAAACATGTATATTTAACTGCTTAGATGAGATGTCCATTTGAATGTGTAATAAACATCCTACTTTAATTGCCAAAGCAAACTTGGTTCCTTACCCTCTCCCACTGATTAAATAATTGTGTGCCTCACAAGCTTTCCCCATCTCAGTAAAAATCATTATCCATTGGTTCACCAAACCTAGGAATCATCCTTAATTCCTCTCACATTTACTCAGTGATAATTTCTGTAGATAATTTCCAAATTATCTCTAACCCAACCACCTCTCACCATCTTCAGGCTATAATGCTAGTCTAAGCCATCATCATACCAGGTCTTCACTATTATATTGGTTTCCTAGGGCTGCCATAACAAAATACCATAAACTGGGTGGCTTGAACAACAGAATTTTATTATCTTACAGTTTTGGAAGCTAGAAGTCCAAGATCAAGGTGTGGGAAGGGTTGGTTCCCTCTGAAGGCTATGAGAGAATGCCTCTCACCTAGATTCTGGTGGTTGCTGGCAATCTCCGGCATTCCTTGGTTTGTAGAAGCATCACACAAATCTCTGCCTTCATCTTCACGTAGTGTTCTCTTGGTGTGCATCCCTATCTCCAAATTTCCCCTTTTTATAACGACACCAGCCATCTTAGGGCCCATCCTCATGACCTCATTTTAACTCGATTACCTTTGTAAAGACCTTATCTCCAAAAAGATCATATTCTGATGTACCAGGGGTTAGGACTTCAACATATGAATTGGGGGTGGGGGAAACATAATCAATCCATAACAACTGTTAAAACAGTTTCCTATCTGGTCTTTTTGACTGCTCGCTTGTCCCCTTATTGTCTATTATCCACACAGTGAGATAGTTATCTTTCTAAAATGTAAATCAGACCATGTCACTCCCCCTGCCTTAAACCCTTCCCACTGTAACAAGAATAAAATCTTCTCATCATGGCCTTTCAAGATCTAGTCCTAGCTCTTGGACTGCATCACCCTCTACTCTCCCATGGTTCACTGGGCTGCAGACATCTAGCCTTTCTTGTGTGCCTGAAATCCTCCAAGCTCATTTTTCCCTCAGGACATTTGAATTTGCTGCTTTTACAGTTAGAGTCACAAAACTACCTCCTTCTGGTCATTAAAGTCTCTATTTAAGTACGACTTTGTCAAAGACCTTCCCTAACCATCTTGGCTACAGTGAAATCGCCCCTCTCAGTCATCTATCATATAACCCTATTTTGTCACTTCTAAGTGCCCAGGATAATCTTATTTCTTTATATATTCTTTAGTGCAGTAGAATAAAAGCTCTGTGAGGGCATGAACTATCTTCCTCACCCTTGTGTTTTCATTTCTTTTAGCATGGCATATATAGCAGCCACTCAATAAATATTTGCTCACTGACTAATCAGGTCCTTCTAGATGTTTCTTAGTAATCATATGTGCAGTTCTTTTAGTAGTTAGGACTATAATTTGTCTGGAACTAGAAATGTTAATTCATCTACTGAAGGTCAATGGTGTCTCACTGAGTCCTCCCAAATCTTAGACCACACATCAGGTCAACATTGTCATGTACTAAGCACCTGTATGTTTTATCAAATGGAAGATGAATCTTATGCATACTGTCTGAAGAACATCCTCTTTGAATAGAGAAATTGGAAGCAAAGGAAACTCCAAACAGTTCTGTTTCGTCTTAGTTCTTTGCTAATATTATTTGCCACAGACAGAAATTTTCCCCTTCCCTTGTCCTTGCACATTATTTTGCAGAGAAGCCATTTTTATGTTTCCTACATTTCTCCTTTTTAAACAAATCCCTGTTCATTCTATGATTAAGAATTTCCAGTAATTGCTACACTTTCATGCCTCTCTTTTGTGATAAAGTTCCCAGTTGCGAAGCTCTGGGACCCTGATGCAGTCTCATTTACTCTTTAGCTGATTCTTCATTTTCTTATTGCAGTCACTTGTGATGGTAGCATCAGAATTTGGCATTTTATTTCTTTCATCTCTCTTGATCTGTACTTGAAGAGTCCCTGGATACAATATCATGTCTGCCTTTTTCTTCCCCAAACATTCTGAAATCTGATACTTGAATTTCTAGGATATGTATGTGACTATCCTCTTCTCTTGCTTTTTTGGATCCTGGGATAACAGGATTGTTCACTTTCTGTAATTTCATCACTGGTGGCTAGCTCCCCATCATGTCCGGGAGATATGTTCAGGAAAGAGAAGATCTCTTCCTGCTATCTGCCATCCTGTCACTCACCAATGCGTCCACTGTGTGACATGCTTTTCTGTGGCCAGTACCCTATTCCGATGTAGATGCCTGTGGACCTTTCTTTTTGTTCCAGAGAAGTTTAGTAGAAAAGGTGTGGGCTAGGGGTTTAAGGGACCAGCATTCTGTTACCATCATTTACTACCTCTGTGACTTTAGATGAGTCATTCATCTGCTGTGAGTCACTGCTTTCTCTTCTATGAAATGGAATAAGAATTCTTGTTACATCTCACAGTTGGCAAGACCACTTGAAATAATGTGTATAGAAATACTAGGAAAGCTATGAAGTAGAGCTCTTACACTACTGTAAATCCAGGCTGCTGGTTTATTTTGCTTATTGTATTGCCTTTTTTGGGGGGGGAGGGGGCAACATTTAAAACTGTGGATACCTTAAAAGGAATCCAGAACTCTAGCTTCCCTTGAACATTCAAAAGGTCAGGTCCTACCTGGCATTCCAACATGACAACAATAAGCAGGATTGGAGAAGTGGATGACCCTCCAGATGGGCAGAGCCTGTGATTTGACACACTCTGCTATGACTTCCATCTGGTCCCTTCACATATTCACTCTGTGATCACCCCATTCTAAAGTCTGTTCTCTGGGTGTGTTGAAGAGAATCCTTTACGAATACCAAGGGCAGAACACAATATTAAAAGTAAGAGGGTTGGGAAATCCAGTAGTATATTTAAAATAAGTTTAAAATCCCTCATTTTGGGACGCCTGGGTGGCTCAGTCAATTAAGCGTCTGCCTTCAGCTCAAATCATGATCCCAGGGTCCCGGGGTTGAGCCCCGCATAGGGCTCCCTGCTCAGCGGGGAGTCGCTTCTCCCTCTCCCTTTGCCTGCTGCTCCCCCTGCTCATGCTCTTTCTATGTATTAAATAAATAAATAAGTAAGTAAGTAAGTAAGTAAGTAAGTAAGTAAGTAAGTAAGTAAGTAAAAGTAAGTGGGTCATGAGATTTGTAGAACAGCAATGATGCCATTATGTGATATTTCTTAGTGCAAATTTGGTCACCTTCAACTACCTCCAAATCACTACTTAGCTGTGCTATTTCTGGAGTAAGACTTGTAAAATAGGGTGGTTTCTATCACAGGTATTAATTATAAATATTAATTTTTTTTCTTAAAATGATGTTAAATATATTAAAGCCAAACCAGAAAGGATGAAAGAAAGGGAAAATTTATGCTCTTAAGAAAAGATGAAGATAGAACATCTCTAAACCTGGCTAGCTAAAATAAATAAAAATGTGGCATTTTTGTGTCTAAACCGGGGTTCAGGCTGGCATATGTAAACCAAATTGACCAGTTCTTATGGCCAAGGATGGTGTGCCTTTAATTTTGTATAAGTTTTCCTGCATGTCATCTAAGATGTATATGTAGCTGGGCTTTCTCTCTAGAGCTGATGGTTGAAGAATTCTACATTGAAATCATATTATCTCAATGTTCTTTGTAAAGTGTATCCATTGTTAAAGTAGTAATATAGGCATGAAGCAAATTAGACCGTAAATGTGAATTTCAGACAAGGAAATGCCACCTGGAGCTAGAATGAAAGGAGAAAAAGGTCTCTTAACGTCTTCCTCGGCCATTTTCACTGTGATTGGTGGATTTTCACTGGACTTCCTCTCTGCCTGCTTGTCCCTCCCAGAACATGAGGGGTCTCTGCAGAAACTTCTTTAAGGATGTGCCATTTCTCTGTGCTGCTGTTTTGAGGTCTGACAGCTCAGTTTGAAAAAGTACCCCTTATGCTGAAGACTTTCAGTGGGTGTACTTGGCTTTTTTTCTTTGTCGCTCAAACTCTTCATTGGAAAGCCCATATGAACATAGCTTGCTCCTATGTATTTCTCCATGGGGGGTAATATGAACTGAGATTAGACTCGTGTGGCATTCACGTAGCTCTAAATTTTCTTTCCTCTTTTTGCTTCCACCAATACGGGGTTGTCTCTGCCGTTATTTCTGACTCATTCTTTCCAGCATGTGTTTACTACGCCCGTATACCATTGATACACAGTTCCTTCACTTTATATGCCCATTTCAAATAACAGGTTGTGGTTTTTCCTGGTTTTTGCCAGACTTGGAAAAAAAGACGTTAAAAGAGACTTTATTTTTTCCATCATATTCATAAAAAGGAAAAAGAACAATATCCTCACTGATTACAAAAATTATGTGAATTTCCTGTGTACTCTTTCGGTTGGTTTGTTTTTGGCAGATGTTAATGCCACAGGGACAGTAGCTTGTGTAGCAATAAACTACTAGATACAAGTTAACATTTAGCAGTTCTATTTTTCACTGTTAGAATTAGATTAAGCACAATCTAGTAATTAAGTCTGAAATTTGTTATTTCATCTTGTTACAAATAATTTGCAGTGTTCAACTGTTTGAAACATTGCTTGTGATTTAAGCAAGTGGATGAATATTTGTTAGAAGCAAAATTTAGTAGTTCTGAATCCAGGTCAAGAAGCTATTAAATAGGCAGAAATTGAAATAAATTGTTGCTTGATTTCAGATGCCTTTAATAGAATCTCAAGTGAATACTGAATTTCTCAAATGGTTATGCACTTACTTCTGTAGATGAAAAAATGGAAGTAACAAGGGAAGGAGGGAAGGAAGGGAGGAAGTGGAAGGGAGAAAAAGGAGGAAGCAAAGGTGAAGGGGAGGAGGGGAGAAAGAAGGAAGGGAGGGAGAGAGAAAAGGGAGAGAGAGGGAAGGAAGGAAGGAAGGAAGGAAGGAAGAAAGAAAGAAAGAAAGAAAGAAAGAAAGAAGAAAGAAAGGAAGAGAGAGAGAAAGAAAGAAGAAAGAAAAGACATGTTCTTTGAATGATGGCTTTATTTAATGAAAAATAATTCTTCTGTAATATTATCTTGTAATGCTCATGAGATTGCACTTCCTGCATTTTACTATGATTGTTTCTTAATTGTTCATCTTCACTCAATTCTAAAGTTTGTGTGGATGGGAATCATGTCTTTCTTGATTGTTGTAATCCCTGCACAATGTTTGGCATGGAGAAGTTGCTATAAATCTATGCCTATTTATATGTATCTATATGTCTATAGCTAATATCTATATTTATATCTACATTCAAAGATGACATCAATTCCTGTTCATATAGTCCTAAAATTATTATTTTTTACATTGGCAAAACGATAGAATGCATGGACCATGTAGAGCAGTCTTTCAGTTGTGTACTGCAAGAATCCAGCAATACCATAAACAGGTTGAACACTGACCTTGGCCACTTCTTTCCTAACTCTCCTGAAATCTCAGCCTTTTGAATCTTTGCCATGCATGAGAACACAATGAAGAAAAGCATGCCAAGGAAAGAAGGAATATAGGTGAGTTTTTGTCTGAGACTCTCTAGGGAGCTCTTAAAAATATGGATTCCCAGGCCCCAGCCCAAAACTTTCAATTGACAGGGGGTGATGCCCAGAAGATCGGTATTTAAAAGCTTCAGCCTGGGTTGAAAAACAACTGTTTAGTGGGACAAATCAACCTACTCTAGTTGGGCAAGTTCCCAAGTGGGGACAGTGGTGGCATGGCTCACTTAACGCTACCACTGTTATATGGTGACGTCCACTAGGAAAGCCCCACCAGCACTGCAGTCCTCTACACATCCACTTCTTTGCTCCTAGCCCACTCTGGTCCTCCAGAGTGGACTGGGACTGGGGATGGAAGAGAAGGTGGAGGGACTGATGGAGAACAGACCTTGCCTAGGTGGCTGGATTTGGCCATTAGTACATGTTTTGAAACAACATGCATTGAGCCACCATTAAACGAATACTTGTTGAGAACCCACTGCATCCCTAGGCCTGTGAATGCAGCAGTGAACAAGACCAACCAAGGCCCTGGTCTCATGGAACTTACATTCTGGGTGCAAGGCAGAGAATAGAAAACAGATGTACCAATGTCATTGATATCAATGAGATGAAAATCAAAGCAGGGTCAAGAGTAGAGAGTGATGGGGACAGAAAAAAGCCTAGACTGGGTGGCCAAAGAGGGCAGCTGTGAGGAGGTGGTGTTTGAGCTGAGACCTCAAAGAAGAGAAGGAGTTAAGGTGGGAACCATATGGGAGCTGAGAGAACAGAAAGGAAAGAGCCTCTGGATTGGGGATGTCCTCAGCATATCCAAAAATAGAAAGTCCTTGGGTTTGGAATGGAGCAGGTCATCTCAGAGGCCATGAGGAGTCTACAGTGTATCTCAAGAGTGATTCAAAGTCCCTGGAGAATTTTGAGCAGGAGATGGACTCAATCTAATTTTGTTTTTTAAAAAGATTACTCTGCTGCCATTGAGGAATATGGGCTCGGGGTGCTAAGAGTAAAAGAAGGGCCACCAGCCGGGAAGCCACCGCAGTCATCCAAGTACATGACAGTGGTTTATATTAAGATAGATTGTGGAAGAGGGAGAAACAACAAGATTCAGGGTATATTTGAAAGTGGAGTGGTGAAGACCTGCTGATGAAGATGATGTTGGGATAAGAGAAAGAGATGATTCAACTCTGTCACATGGTTGTAAGTACTAAATATCTGTAAAATGAATCCTGAATGCTTAGAACATAGTCAAAGATGTGGGAAGCACTAAAAAAATCTTAGCTATCATTAAACATATAAGTGAGTTTGTTGAATGGATAATTGGGTATTTAAGTTTGCAGCCCAGTGGGGAGGGTGGAGATGCACGTTTGGGAGTTACCAGGATTTGGTGGCATTTAAAACCCCTGGTCTGGATGAAATCTTTAAGGGGATGAGTATGGAATAAGAAGACTGACAGTAGAGCCCTGGGTCACTTCGACATAGACTTGAGAGCAGAGAAGAAGAGGAGACCGGAGGAAAAAGGAGAAGAAAGGAGGGGCACCTGGTGGCTCAGTTGGTTAAGCGTCTGCCTTCGGCTCAGGTCATGGTCCCAGGGTCCTGGGATCGAGGGTCCTGGGCTGGAGCCCCACATCGCGGTCCCTGCTCAGTGGGGAGTCTGCTTCTCCCTCTGCCTGCCACTTCCCCTGCTTGTGTGTGTGCTCTCTGACAAATAAATAAATAAAATCTTTAAAAATATATGAAAAGAAAGGAGAATAAAAAGTCAAGGCTAAGACATTCCTCCAAGAAGGAGCAAGTGCCTCAGAGAAATGGCGAGTTTTCAGGGGAACCTTTTGAAAATTTCAAGCCAAAGGCTTAAAAAGGTGACCCATGACTTCCAGTGGTCAGTCTCAGACTGCATTGTTTTTGAGCACTTGCTCGGATTATTCTAGTCAGTCCACCTAAAAACACTTCACTCACTTAACTTTCAGGACTCTCCATGTGCCAGAATTTCCTCTCTCTTCTTCACGTCTTTATTATTTTTCCCACTCAATGAAGCAAGTAACCCCCCTGCCTGCCTTTCAAACCGAAACAAATTTTATTTACCAGAATAGCCCCATTCTAGAAGCATGAGCTTCGCTTTCCACAAGAATACCTATTTACGAATTGCTCAGGCCATTTTAGAAATGCCTCTTACATAAATACGTCGGGCGTGGGAAGAGCCATTCTTCACGTAAATATTTTAAAAGTTACTTGTAAATTTCAAAATTTAACTTAGGGTTTAAGACGCCAACAGCTCTTGAATTTGTTCTTTGAGGAGAGAGAACGCTGCCGCCTGGAAAGTGGTGTTTGGCATCAACAACCTAGACCGCCCGTCACCGTTCCTGCAGACGCGCCTCGTGAGGACCATCATCCCGCACCCGCGCTATAGCCGAGCGGTGGTCGACTACGACATCAGCATCGTGGAGCTGAGCGAAGACGTCAACGAAACCAGCTACGTCCGGCCGGTCTGCTTGCCCAGCTCGGAGCAGGCCTTGCAACCCGACACGTACTGCTCTATCACAGGCTGGGGGCACATGGGCAACAAAAGTAAGTGAGGAGCCTCGGGAGGCAGCACTTGCCTTCCGTTTGTACCTGAAAACCGCTGTGTTACCTCCCAGGCTTGGGCAGCAGTTCCCCGGCTTCACTTCGGAAGTGTAGCCACAAAGGGCAAGGAGTAGGGGTGTGTGTCACGCTCCTCTCCCACACGCAGTACCCCCACCTGCCACCCTGCGGCAGCCTCAGAACTCCTTCTCCACACCTCGGATTCTCCCTTCGGGTGAGCCCCTCACTCCCCATGTTGTGGAGCCGCCCTGCAAGGGAAGGCCTGTCCGTCATCCTGCTTCAGACCTTCTCTACCAGCGATGCGCACCTGCGGGCAGAGCCCCTCGGAGCCTCTCTCGAGCGGCTAGGCTGTTCCAGTCCCGCAGTCAAGCTGCACGCACCGTGTGTTATGAGTTGGTCTTGTCAACGTCTGTAACACAGCCTGAAAGTCCGGCCATGCTGGTCTAACCCTCCGTCTGGGGCAATGCTCGGGCTTGATTGCTTGTCTTTTCCTCGAAGTAGCCGTTGTTCTTGTTGCAGCATGTATTAAGAGGGGAGAAGCACGAGGCGAGTTACCTAATCAAGTTACTGGTCCAGTTTCTCATTAATAAAATAAAGGAGCTGGACTAGATGATCGCGGTCAACACTGCTGATTGAAAATTCTGACGCCAGACAAGCCTTGTCTTTGAAATGGCATTTTAAGTAAAGAATATGCTTCCCTGGGTGTACAGATGTCATCATTTCATATACGGCTGGCCTCATTTTTGAGTCATTCTGCCCTCTTAGATATTTGGTTTCTTCTTCTTTTTTTAAAAACCCCAGTGCCTTTTAAGCTGCAAGAGGGAGAGGTGCGCATCATCCCCCTGGAGCAGTGCCGGTCCTACTTCGACATGAAGACCATCACGGCGCGGATGGTGTGCGCGGGGTATGAGTCCGGCACCGTCGACTCGTGCATGGTAAATTCTCTCCGCGCGCCGGGGCCCTGTATACTCGCTGTTATTCCCGTGCGGCCCTTTGGGAGTATTTCTCGCAGATTGCTTACTAACCGATGTTAAATTATTCACAATATGTACCTTCTCCGGTACCCAAGTGATCCCCTTCTCCTCTCCATGCCCTTCGCTCCGGTTGCCTTCGGCTTTCGCGTCTCCTGCCTGGGGAGCCAGGAAGGAAAGCCGCTGTCTGGAGTCGTGGTGCCAGACTGTGTGGGTCGAACCCGCGCTCTGCCTACGAACGTGGCACACACCTGTGCCTCAGTCTCGCCACCTCCAAAATGGACAGTATTTAGCAACTCATAGGGATCTCATGAGGATTAAATGAGCTAATCCAAGGGAAAGTGTTTAGAGGAGCATCAATAAACGTAATTACTATTTTTCTCCAACATGATCAGGGGGGCAAGACCATCTATATAATTCCACGTTTGACGTCCTTACGGGGCAGGAGTATGTGCGAGTTCCCACCATGAATTCACATACTTACTTCTTTATTTCCTAGGGTATCGATCTCTCTGTGTTCGGTATGTTTGTGTTCAGAGGCCATACAGAATACACCTAATCTCTGATCTTTTCAGATGTAGCCAATACTGATGTTTATAAAGCCATAGTGTCTCACTGCTAATCATATGTGGGGGCAAGAATTGCAACGCTTAAGCGGAAATGTCAAGAATGAAAATCTCCATACAAATGAGGTAGAACAGAGGCTGCAGACACCTTACTGTAAATAATTCTGATGTGCTATTTTCCATTCAGGTACACTAACTGAAACAGTCCTAAGAACTGTTAGGAAATGCAGCAAGTTGCCAGTGTCTTTTACTAAAGAATCATTCACAAAGCAAGAATCTTGAAAATAGAGAGTTATTCTGGAGTATTTTTCTGAAGTACTGTTTGAGTGGAGAAAAAAAAAAAAAATCTTTGCATGTTCCATTTTGGGTACTTTCAACATTTATAAAATGGCTCAAAGTTTAAGAATGAGAACAGTTACGAGAGAATTCGTTCTGATACACTAAATTAAAAAATAATTATGACCTATTTTGATAAGCACAGGAAATGGCTGAGAAGTCTGATTTCAGAGAAATAGGAACGTAGTCCTTTCCCAAGGTACCCCCGTTCTTTTAAATATCAGGGTCTAAAATGTGCATTTGGAAGTTCCATCAGTGTGGTGGAAAGCGTGCTCCCTCTGGTTGGCAACGAAAGCCTTGTTTAAACTTTCCAAGAAGTTGGCTAAGCTGGGTTTGGCTTCACTGTACCCCCAGGATAACACAGATGCCACCAGTGACTAATGTCCACTCTGTTCATTACAGGGTGACAGCGGTGGGCCACTTGTTTGCGAGCGGCCTGGAGGACAGTGGACATTATTTGGTTTAACGTCGTGGGGCTCTGTCTGTTTTTCCAAAGTCCTGGGGCCCGGAGTTTATAGCAATGTGTCATACTTCGTCGAATGGATTGAAAGACAAATATACATCCATACCTTTCTCCTAAACTAATTCCAAAGATGATGAGAGACTTTTGCCAGCTACAAAGAAAATGGCCCTGTCAACTGTGGAGAGCTCCCCGCAGAGAGCCGTCCAGAAGCACTTTTCATGGACAGGGATGCTCAGCGGTGCACTGCAAATTTTCATGTTTGTTTTGGTCTCATTTTATTCAGTTTTTTCAATTTTAGTTTTCTCTTACTTCAAGTTTAATGACAGTCTTTAAAAAAAAACAAAAAAAAACCAACAAACAAAGCAGATTTTGTTCTTTTGCCAGGCCTAATCTTGACCATAGCACAAAAGTATCAGCTCTGGAATAAGGCAGGTGCTAGGGTAACAGGTTCTAGAGAATTCTCTTTATCCCAGTCACAGAGAGGCCATTGAGATCCAGGCTCTTTGCCAGCTTTTGTTTCTCAAGCACAATAGCAGAGTGGCAAATTTCAATATTAATACTGGAGACTTGCTTTTGATTTATTAAGAGCCAAGACAGTTTACCTGCTTAAATTATTTACTGTTACTCAAGTCTGCATAATTCTGAAAACCTATGAAAGATAGTCAGAGGTAAGAGACAAGTGGCATCCATTTAGGTAGCTGAAATGGCAAGACATATTAAACACAAAGCTCTTTAGACATCAACAATAGCATTTAACAGTATAAGACTGCACGTTCTGAACTTAAATCAAGGATGTAACCTTATAGAAAAGTCTCCATAGAACCTTCCCTCTAGCTGGGATTTGTTCAGTGTGTATCAGCTGGCTGACTGGGACCTCAACAGCTAGAGTAATATTCGTGGGAAACATTTTGTTGTGCCTATGTGACAATGAATGGAGATTCAACTGTCAAAGGCCTGGAGAGATTCAATTTTTGAAAACAAAAATTAAATTGCACCCGACCTCCAATTCAGTATTTTCCAACTTTCCTGTGTTCGCCCATAATGATAAAATCACAGAAATGCCTCTCAAAGCATAGTTCAAGTTTGCGCGGAGTAAAACATTTTGTAATTTTCCTTGAAACGTGTTTAGTATCTGATGTTGCCATTGCCTCCCCTTGATAATTAAAACAAAAATTTTAAAAATGCTTTTAAGCACTAGGCCACTTTGTGCACATCAATTTCTGAAGTAACTAGCGGTTAAAAGTATTTTTTTCCCCACTAAAAATCTTCAAAATGCAAATTTTCACACTAAAAGTAATTTAGTTAGGCGTCCATTTTGCAACACCCAAATGCCTTCGGAACAAGGAAGATTCCCCACTAACCTTCACCAGCACCCCGGACTGCCTCGGCATCCCCCGCCCCTGCAGAGACTTACCTGCAATTTTATACCTGGGTTTTTGTACTTTTTCCTATGTGTGCACATATTTCAGAATCGAAATGTTGCCTTGACACATTCCATGTTATTCATCTCCTGTTCCAGAGTTTGTGTAAACCTACTGAGAATGTGAAATCCAACAATAGAATTACGGTGAGGACTGTTACAGTGGTAGGTACATACTTCATGTAATAACTGTTAGCCTTGCTCAACTTATGTTCAGGCAAGTGTACCTAACTGTACTTATTCTAAATAACCCTTAATACAAATAAAATGGTACAACCCTTTTTTTTTTTAATGGACATGGAACATGGAAATAGCAAGTCCCAGAAAACCATGCCTCCCACTTTACAGTTGGCCCCCAGCCGCCGACCAATCCGAATTTACCTGTCATGTGTCTGTCACAGGAACGTGCTCTTTTATTTTAGGTGATGGATGGCTCTCTAAAATGAGAGGTTCCTAATAGTTTCAAGTCCCTTAGGAGTCCAAAGAAAACTTTAAACCTGGTAAGAGTGCAAGGAATCTTTCATGTCTAGAGTATATTTTGGGAGCCTGATATAATAATTCTTTCACAAATCTTTTGGGGTAAAATTATACCACAAAATATAAACTATTAATTTTTCCTGGCTACCAGGAGCAATGATACAATGCTTGGTCCCCCGAAATTTGGTAAAATACACTGAATACCAACATGCAATAGATCCCATCAGCTTGGGTTAACTCTGCGTAAAGTTATTTACTTGTAAATGAGACCCTTTAAAGGCTTGATACAGATCCCAAATCTCTTTTGCCCAAGGGCCAGTTATGTTTCCGAATCCAAAATTTTTCAGAATTTAAAAAATAGAATTTAGCACCCAGTCATAAAATACATTTTTATAGCAAAATATCTGAATAATTACATTAAAGAAATTGCCTTACATCTGTTCCGGACATTGAATTTGTGCCTAATTTATGAAAAATTTTTCAGTTTCAGAGCTCTCGGGAGCTTGCGGACTCGTAACATGAACACTCAAGACTTTCTTCTGCTTTTATGCACGGATGCTTGACACCTGGGAGACTGACTTTTTTCCTCAGTCCTCTTGGCTTATTCTTCTTACCTTTAGATTCTAACCCTTTATTTATATTCAGGCAATGAATACCAGCTGCTATGAGGATGACAGATGATAGGACATTACTGATTTTTCCATATACGAAAAGGCCATTACAATATTCTGGGAAAAGGTAGGCTCTGGGATTTTCCTTCTAAACTCTGGTACCAATTACTGTTGGGTTCGGTGATACGTACAGGAGTGATGACAGGTTTTTGTACACATGATTTATTAAACAGTTTATTTTTAAAAATCATTAAAGAAAGCAGAAAACAACCTCCAATAGCCATGTGGGATTTTGAAAGTTCTAGAAATCAGTCTCTATAAAAGACTATTTGCAGTAATATCAGAGAGTTACAAAAAAAATGTCAGACCAGGACAAAGAGGCAGCAGGAGAAGATGAAGCCCTGAGGATAACAGATTAATAGTCATAAGATCTTGATACACACATAGAACATCAGCATGGAGATTTCAGGAAGGAGATTCTGGGTGGTTAGTGGCTGGCAATTTTCAGATGAATAGATACTGAATTTTAAAAGAACTCAACAAAAATAGATGATCTTGTAACATCTGGGCTTAGTTGGTAAACTAGTCTCTTTGTTCCAACTAAAGCCAACACACATGATTTGCAACAAGCAACTAACTTGCTATCGACATTCCTGTCCTAAAATGTATTTAAAAACAAATTTTTCTAAGAACCTCACAGAATCCTGCTGAGAACCACCTGTATTAGTCTCAATGCATAATATCTCATTTTTAAAGGCTACAACACCAGAGACCTTGCAGATTGTTTTCAAATTGATTGTTTCATCTTGATCAGGCTATTGCAAGTTTTAGAACACAGGAGATTGCCAAGCAGGCTACAGACTGAGCCGACTGGGTCTGTCCTACCTACGGCCTATGTTTCCCAGCTGACATCTGCACAGAGGCAGACCTCATAAAAGGTCTTCTCTTGCCCAAAAGCAGAGAGAGGAACATATTCCTACCGAACCCTGGCACCGGTCTGCCCCTTCCCCCTGAAGGCTCCGCCTCAAGAGAACATTGAAATGAGCAGAGACGGATGCCTTACATCGGCAGTCAGACGACCAAAGGCATCTTCCTGGAGGAAATGAAAAGCTATTAATGATCACTAACCACATTTTCAACAGTACAGTTATTACCCTATTTTAGGTACACTGTCATTTAAAAGGCTCTTTGGAATTTTTTCTTTGGAAATTAACCATTTATAACATTTTTTTTTCATGTGACAATCTATTCTGCGTTCTAACTGATCTAAAAACTACTTTTTTTTTCATTAAAGAAAATTCAGATTGGAGTCTGCTCGCTGAAAGCATTTCCCTGGAATCTGAGATCTCCCAGTAAAATAAATACATCTCAAATGAATCCCTTAGGAATGTCTGTACGTCTAGGACAATTAAAATGCTTTTACAAAATCCAAAAAGTTTCATAAAAGCATTTGATTCGGGATGAAATATTTCACCTCCTGAAACTCAGTTCAGGTCAAACTGCAACCTCTCCTCCAAATGTATCTACAAACACACAAGAAAGGTCATCACATCGGCTTTTCCGGGCACAGAAGAATCTTCGTGTGCCTTCGGGAAAAATCCACCTCATTCCTGCTTGCTAGAGGGGCCTCTTCAAAGTCCCTCTTCCAGATTTGAAGGGAGACTTGCCGCTGCAAGGAGGATACCCTGCTTCTTTTTCTTTTCTTTTTTTTTTTTTTTTTAACCCTCGGAGGGCCTCGCCGTCCCTGAGGCCTTGGTTTCCGAGCAGTCTGAGTCCAAGGCGGTTTCACAGACAGACGCGCTCCCCTGCTCGACAGCACGAGACGGTGCTGACGCCACTGTCAAGGCGGTAGGCGGGCCGGACGGGCCTCTTCTCTCGGACTCGGCAGCCGGGCGCTCAGCATACTTGCACGGCGCCCGGGCCGCCGTTCCAGCCCCTCGCCACTTCTTGAGAGCGTCCGTCCTCTCCTCCGCAGTCAGTCTGTCCAGGTGCTGAGCCCTCCGAACTGGAGACGGGAACAGGGATCCCTCAAGAGCCCGGTATGTAAACCTAGGTTCCAAAAAGCAGCACAGAATTAGAGTCACCGCAAACGCGGCTCGGGACACCAAAAATCCTCACCAACTGGAAAGAGTAAAAGGGTCTGGGGGCCCCTTGGCCTCCTTGGGGTAAAGGGGAAAGAGAAGCACGCTGTAAGACGGAGACAACAGCACTACTAAATAAGTTAGTGTTTGCGGGTGCCTGGGTGGCTCAGATGGTTAAGCGTCTGCCTTGGGCTCAGGTCATGATCCTGGAGTCCCGGGATCGAGTCCCGCATCGGGCTCTCTGCTCCTTGGGAGCCTGCTTCTCCCTCTGCCTCTCTCTCTCTCGCTCTGTCTCTCATGAATAAATAAATAAAAATCTTAAAAAAAAAAAGTTAGTGTTTGCAAAGTGCTGAGGAAACAGGGAGTGCCTGTCAAATAAATACAGAATAAAACCTTTAAAGTAGAGGTCCCCATAGTGCTACGTCAGAGGCTTAATGTTTGTTAGATGAAATGAGATAATACACGCAAAGCAGAGAGCAGGACACAGTGCGTGTTCAAACAACGCTTAGTTTTCGAGGACCAGTGTGACACTTTACTGCACGCCGTCCCTTCCGGCCCCAGCGGGCAGCACGGACGCGGGCACGGCATTCTCATCGACCTCGTGGGTCTCCCACGCGTGTCGTGGGGCTTCACGCCCTTAGACGAGGGTCCTCCACAGAGCCTTCCGACATCAGGCCGTCTTCCTTCCCGGTGGCTGCTGAGGGGGCCGAAGGGACCCATGTCACAGACCTGATCTCCTCCGCCTTTGGTTGTCCAGCCACACTGCTGGCCTCTCTAGAGCGTGGTCCCAAAAGCCAATCTCTTCATTTTCACAACTTTGGAAATCTGGATAGGCAGAGAATTCCCCAAATCTAATTTCTCTGGGTTTAATAGGCCTTCCCTCAATATCTTTTCTCTCACATTTTACTCTAAGCAGCAAGAAGAGCCCGGACCAGACCTTCAACACTGAATAGCCACGGTCATAGTTCACAAATTCCGCTTTCCACATAACGGGAAAACCCACTTTGGCTAAGTTTTCTGCCGCTGTAATGCCAAGATCCCCCTTCCTCAAATTTCTAGCGACACGTTCCTCCTTTCTTTCGGACCCCTCACCAGCCGTGCCTGTAACATCCACATTTCCAGCAGCATTCTGTTCAAGGCCGTATGTGCACTTTCTCAGATGATATGATTTTCTCCACCTGTGCGGCTTCTCACTTCCCTCTGAATCCCCACCAGCAGGAACGGCAACGTCCACGATCATCTACGTTCTCTTGGAGACGTCTAGTATTTTTCTTTCTTTCTTTTTTTTTTTTTTAAAGATTTTATCTATTTATTTGAGACAGAGAGAATGAGAGACAGAGAGCATGAGAGGGGGGAGGGTCAGAGGGAGAAGCAGACTCCCTGCCGAGCAGGGACCCCGATGCGGGACTCGATCCCGGGACTCCAGGATCATGACCTGAGCTGAAGGCAGTCGCTTAACAAACTGAGCCACCCAGGCGCCCCCGTCTAGTATTTTTCTATCATGTACTTTACATTCTTCCAGTCCCTGCCCACTATCCAGTTTCAAAGCCACCTTCACATTTTTCAGCACTTGTTAGAACACTGGGGGTGGCAAACTTTCTTCCTGGGGGGCCAGATAGTAGTATTTCAGGCTTTGCGAGCCAGATCGTCTCTGTTGGGACTATTCAGCTCTACCGCTGTGGTGCAAACTCAGCCAGAGAGAATACAGGAATGAGTGTGTCTGTATTCCAATAAAACTTCACGTGCTTTTAAAAACAGGCAGCGGGCCACATTTGGCCTGTGAGCCACTTCGCCAACTCTGTTAGAGAATAACCTAAAACCACCATTTTGACTCTCATGTCCTGTTTTAAAAAGGTAGAACAACTATGTGGCACAGTGTTTCCAGCTAAACAGATACACTTTATAAAAAATATAAAGAGAGAGAGAGAGCTATAGATTAAAAACACACACATACTTCTTAGCCATCCCCATCCTGTACAATATTAGAAATTCAAGTTAAACTAAAATGGGAAAGACAACTGAACTCAGATATAGGAGGGACGTTTTCAGTGCTGACGGGCTGTACAGAGACCACTACTTGTCTCTCAGTCCACATTCACCCGTTTTTCCTTTTAGAAACCCTCAGATTTTCACCACTCTGACTCGACATACTCAGGACCTAGTTAAAGGGATATGAGTAATGATGTGCAACTTCTGGGTCATGCCATTACAAAGACAAAGCAAAAAAACACGCGACAGGAAAGCCGCTCGCGCTCCGTTTTCTCTCCTCCTCCCTCCCGCAGACAGGCATGTGGGGGTGCTGGCGGTGAGTCATCTCCAATCATGCAGCTGAGGGCAGCACCCGTGGGAGTTGGTGGAACAAAAAGCCAGAGGAAAGGATCCTCAGATAACCCTGTGGGTGAAGCTGCCCTATCTTTGCGGAATGGCAACCCGATGAGAATTTTCCATGAGAGAGAAAGCTCTCTTCCAGGTTGCTTAAACCGTTTTTGCTCTCTGGTCAAAGAGTTGAAACCTATGTTTTCACTAGGACACAGACTGACTTCTCCACTGGTAAAGGGGATGGTCCGCCATCATTCTGAGCAGTTGCCTGAAGCCTTCTAAGCCTCTGATCTCACTTCCTCTCTCGCGGATAAAACCCCATACCTGGGCAGAAGAGCGATGCACGTCGTGAGGACGCAAACCAGGTAGAACACGGGGTCCAGTATGTGCTCCTGCATAATCCAGTAGGGGTTGGACGGCGGATTGCAAGTGACACACATGGATCCAAAAACCAAGGCAAAGAAAAAATAAGACACGACGCTACCCGCAATGACCAGCACGTGGATCCGGGTCTGCAAGACAAGGAAGGCGGGGGAAATGAACACCTACCCGCAGGGTTCTGCATCCCCACGAACTCTGCTCTGTTGAAGAGACAATGTGTCTAAGAAATGAACGAATGGTGTCACAAACCTTAGTGAATACAAAACACAAAATGCCGAAGAGATAAGAGCACACTTCATGGAGAGCTCATACCACGGTTTCAATTTTGTAAAACGGAGTCAAATGCCAAAAGGTTAATTTTGATGACTTTTCTACTTTATATTGTTCAATGCACCATGAAGTGTTTGGATTCTTTTTATTTTAATACAGTCACTAATCGGCCTGCTTCTTCATTAAGGTAATACTGCAATCCTCAAACGTTACCCATTCTCATGGCTGGTAGACATTACTGTTGCTCACCGATATTCTAATTTCATTCCATTGTAAGCATCTGGAAGGACTGCATTTCCTCGCGCCCTTGAAATTAAGCACGGCCATGCATCCTGCTTTGACCAATGAAATGTGAATGGAAGGGACATGAAAAAATGTTCAGGTTAGAAGCACAGAAGAGCTGGTGTGCAATTTTCCATACTGCCTCCTTTCTTTCCATGATGACCAAGGAGTTCCTCCTTGGGGATAATTCCAGATGGTAAAGCTACAAGACATTGCCTAGGGCACCGAGCTGCCCCCTCAGAGGACAACTCCTCTAGAGCTATCTGGCACCTTAGCTAACTTTGCACAAGCAAAAAACAAATCTTCGTGTCTCACCCCTTCACCTAGCCACCGTTGTATCTATGTATAGCTCGAAATTTTTCTTGGTATTTTCTGAAACTGGCTTACTATTTAAGTAACTTCATTTAGAAGGAAAAGCAGATCACTGCCTTAAATGTCATATCACCATTACCTGTCATGAGAGTGCTGAGTCTGATCTTTGTTACAGAGGGAAACTCACATAATCCGAGCCATGAAGGAGCATCACCTTCACATGATGTGGTGTTCAGTGCTCTTTGCGCAGGGGAGAGTAGCACCTAAAATTGTAGTGGATACCCGAGTGGAGTATGTTATTCTTTTGGGGGGTAGTACTGCCTTTATTATTTTCTAAGGCTAGAATTTTCAAACGAGATCCAATTTTCTCCCTCTTCCTCTTCCCCTTGCAAAGTATTTCCCCTTGGTAGGTCTCTTCACAAGCGTCACAAAGACTGCTCGGTTTTTTTTAGTAAAATGTACAAACTGCTCAGAAAATGTGGGCTAACTCCTGATGATCATCACGCCTCTAAAACAAGGATTTTTAATTTTTTCTTTCTTTCTCAAATGTCTTTTCTTCTCATTGAATCCTACTGCTTGATTTTTTTTTTCCCCTTAAGATGTGCTTTTGGCAAGTGAGACAGGAACTTGATGGAGATGACGCATTTCCATAAAGTGATACAGTTACAGTCAAGAGGCAAAGGGGGAAAGCAGACAGGGAGGTGGGAGGTGCTGATGACGTAAGGAGCCGGAGCGTGAAGGGAAGCTGCCTCACATCCTCAGAATGGCTGACTCCTGCTGACAAGGGACCTTCGGAGGCTGTGAGCTCCAGCCTCCTCGGGCATGAGAAAAACGGTTTAATGATGAGTCCTTTATATAACAGACTCTGTTTTCCTGGGCACCTGGCTTTCGCGCTCCCGCTTCCTAGTGCGGTCAGTGCAGATACCCGGCGCAGTGTCCCTCCCCTAGCCAAAGCCTAGCACTGAAGCTAAGGAGACAGAATTCTGTCCCCTGGGATGAAACCTGGGGCACAATGAGGCAGGAGCAGAAAGAAAAGGGCTGCAACCAAGTCAGAGCACAGCAGGGCAAGCCTGCCCATTAGTGTGTTCCCCGGATGTCCGGAGCCACTCTGGTTCCTCAGGACCGTTTGGTTTGGTTTGACGGTGGTTCTTCAACACATTTTTAATAACTTTTCTATTTGCTCAGGTTGCTGTTGCTCATAACCAGTGAACCCAAGACCCTTTGGAATGCTACTAAATGTCAGAACTGATGACAATTCCTTAGGGAGTAACCAAAAGTGCCTACAAAATTGTTTAAAAATGAAATCAAATAGCTATTAAAACAATGCCAAATATTTTAGTTCTTTACTCCCCTGGTATTTTCAGATTTTAACCTTTTACTACACCTGTTTAGGTTTGTACAGTTTGATTATAGCAGGTTATAAGCAAGGCAAGTGATGCCAACAATATTCTTTAGAAATGATTATGCTTTAGAAATTATTATAAATAATTTTATAATATAACTGCACATAACATTTATTTATTTTTAATTTTTTTAAAAGATTATTTATTTATTTGACAGAGAGAGGCACAGCAAGAGAGGGAACACAAGCAGGGGGAGTGGGAGAGGGAGCAGCAGGCGTCCCGCCAAGCAGGGAGCCCGATGTGGGGCTCGATCCCAGGACCCTGGGATCATGACCTGAGCCAAAGGCAGACGCTTAATGACTGAGCCACCCAGGCGCCCCTGCACGTAACATTTAAACTATAACCTCATGCAGCTATTTCTGTTTAAAATGCACTCAGGATGGTAAACATACCCCAAACACTGGTTAGTCATTTAATCATTTGTTTATCCAGCCAAACATTTTTGAGTACCTACTGTGTGTCAGTCCGGTCCTAGATTCTGGTATATGGTAGTCAAGAAAATAAACACGAACCCTGCCCGTCACAGAGATTATAGTCTAATGCAGAAGATAAACATGAATCATATAGTCACATAACGATGAATAATAAGAAATTATTATTGGAGCAATGAGGAAAAACAAGAAGATGGTATGAAAAAACGGATCATTAGGGAAGGGCTCTTGGAGGAAGCAGCATTTTTGCTGAGACTGAAAATAATATGCAAGCTAGGTAAAGTGCAAGGAACCAAGGGAAGAGTAAGAACACTCCCCTCAGAAGAGATGGCAAATGCTAAGGACCTGATGTGGTAACGAGCTCACAGTATCTGAACTGCTAAAGGAAGGACAATGTGGCTCCAGCCCCTGAGTAAGTGGAAATGTGATCAGAGAGAAAAGTAGAGGAATCACTGCATGACGTCCTTTAGGCCATCTCAGGGCTTTTCAATTTTACTCCAAGTGCAGCGGGAAATGACTGAAGGGTTTTACCCAAAGGACAGCAACAAGACATGATTTGTGTTTCAAAAGGATGATTCTGATTGTTTTGTAGAGGATGGCTGGAGGAGTCAAGAGGAGAGGCGGGTGGGAGGTCTAAGGAGACGTAGCATTAGTCCTGGAAGTGGCTTAGGCTATAGCAAAGACAATGCCATCGGAAACGAGTGAAGGGCATAAATAATCACGGAAGTGGTTTCTTCTCCAGAGATGGGTGGAATGTTCTTCATCGGCAAAGGAAGGTTTACAACAAAGCTCTCACTATCTGAATCCTACACATTAGCTTTGCGGCAGAGAGCTACCGTACAATCATTTTGATGACGAGAATTAACTATCATTAAGTCAGCAACTAAGATAAAAAAAGACCTAGATTTAAATGAATGGTAAAAATTTTGGAGGGAAGAAAATATAATTTTTGTAACATGAGACATTTTACTGTGATAAAATCATCACTTACTAAAGTCAGTATACCAGGATCATGGCACGACACCTCTCTTTAGTTGAGTTGAAAGGCATGAGCATGATCTTGAAGAATGTTGGTCATTGAAATGTAATTGTTTCTTCAGCTTGACTCGCCATGGATACCACCAAGGGGACCAGGTAGGTATTTTCCACTTTCCCTGGCTATACATCAACCTCAACACAATGGCACTCAACAATCAACAAGAGCATCCATGAAATCACCCTTCTTATTTGGCATCATTACTCTTCTCGTTACCATGTGTTTTCTAGGCATTAAAGCTTTAGCACAATCACTGCTAATAGAAGACATTTCCCCCAAGCAGTTTCAGGCTACTTCCAAGGCAGGAAAACCACTCACCAAACTCTTGCTTTCAATCACCAGGTGGAGGATAATGATGAACAAAGCAGCTGTGTTCAGGGGGTTTCCAAATGCAAAGATGTCAATGTCTGAGCCCTGGTAGGTCTATAAAGAGAGGACAACAGGTGCTGATCTTGGAGAGTTGTCACACTTGGTGGTTTGAGTACCATCCCTTTATTTTATAGCTCAACTGAGGATGGAGTCCCTTCTTCAGTGTTGCTCATTAAAGGGTCATTTAGGATAAACTTGAACATTTCCGAAAGAGAGACTGACTCTTGGGCCATCTAATCTTTGAACTTTTCAGTTGGAATGCCTCTTTATCCTGAGCCATAATTCATCTTCCTGGAACCTTACTTACGTACGTACTTACTTTACTTGCTTGCTTGTTTGTTTGTTTATTTATTTATTTATCACAGAGAGACAGTGAGAGAGGGAACACAAGCAGGGGGAGTGGGAGAGGGAGAAGCAGGCTTCCCGCTGAGCAGGGAGCCCGATGCAGGGCTCAATCCCACGACCCTGGGATCATGACCTGAGCCAAAGGCAGTTGCTTAACTGAGCCACCCAGGAGCCCCTTCCTGGAACCTTTTACTTACACTTCTGGCTCTTTGAGGTATAGAAAAATATCAAATATGTCCCATTTAATAGAGCTGCAAAACTTTGAGGTAGCTATTCAGGCTACCAGAGCAGCACCGGGATGCTCAGTTGGTTGAGCATCTGACTCACTTCTTTTGGCTCAAGTCGTGATCTCGGGGTCCTAGGATCGAGTCCTGCACTGGGCTCTGCACTCAGCGCAGTCTGCTTGGGATTCTCTCTCCCTCTCCCTGTGCTTGTGCATGTGCTCATTCTCTCTCTCAAAAAAAAAGGCCATCCTGAGTGTATGATCTCTGCTAAGTAAATATCCCCTCCTCTCCTATGTATATGTCCTCAAACCCTTAAAGTTTTCTTCCAAGGACACAATTTTCTGACCTTTCACAATTCTACTTGCTCTCTTCTGCTTACCTTCAGATTGCCTTATCTGTATCCCTCTTGAAATGCAGTATACCCAGAATACTCTAGCTGGCAAATTCAAGTCATTTTGTTTAAATAAAGAACTAAAGAACTGAGGTTGTTAACTTAGAGTTTATCAATTTTTTTTTCATTCTTAATACTGTGCTTTTGTTAACACCAATCCATGATCAAACCAGTGTTTTCTTCTGGGTAGGGGTATATATGGGTGGGCAGTTATATCACGCTGCTTTGTGCTTGGGATTGGCCTGAATTTTAAAATTCATTTTTATACATGTTTTGTTTAGTCACATTTCTTCTATTCTTCACCTATAAAACAGGTTTTTTATTTTGGAGAGACTATTTATAAGAACTTAAATTTAATACTATGAATATCATCCTAGTAGATTTAGCCCAACACTCACTAATAATTGATTCCATATTCTGACTTTGCCTCTCCGATTTTGACTCATCTCATTATATGCCTGGACTCTCAATTTTATCCAGGTCATTTACAAAATCTATCAAGCAGCACAGGACTAAAAAGGAGACTCATGAGGAGTCAGCTATGTACTTCTCTCCAAATTTAATCCATTGTCTAACATATTTGGGGTAGGACTTTATAATTTAGTCAGTTAATGATCAACTTGATTATATGAGCAAGATACCCTAATATATCCATTCCATATGCTGAAAAGAGCAACAAAGAAGCATCACTGATTCATTAATAACACACACTTTGAGTGAATAAGGACTCACATAGTAAGGCACAAAGAAGCAGACCAGGCTTTGATAAAAGGCATCCAACAAGGTGATCCAGAAGGTAAGGGGTAGGTATGCCTGAAAATGAAATAGATATTGTGGAGGGATTAATAAGAGTCAAAGCAATGTCAAGGAACAACACAAGCCAATAATTGTTTTTGCTTCTCTGAGAAGATTATATTCCTTTATTCTCTTACTCACAAAACAGGTGGGATTTGTAAATAGTGGTAGAAGAATATGGTGTGAAGTTGAATAATAGGTGAAAAAGTCCATGGAGGAACTCTCTTCAACTCATGTCGCTTCTATCATTGGATCAACCTGGAATCTACTTGAAATAGGGATAGTAGTACTGATTTTCCATTTCCTATTGATCAGAAAGTGCCATTTCAAAAACTTCTCCAAATCCATCTACTTCTGTTTCCATTCTCCTTCACCATCAACTCTCTTTATGAATGACTGAATAACCACCTAACTGGCTTCTTTGCTTCTTCTCCTATCCCTAATCCAATCTTCCACAGCGGTCAGAAGGTTCTTAAAAGCTATAAATCAGGTCATGCCACCTCCCTAATTAATCAAACTGACCCCCTCCAATGCCGCTCCGCTGCATTTCCAATACAACTTAAGTTCCTTCCCACGGCCTGTAATGTCCTGGAGGGTCTGCCCACTGGAGCCCCTGCTCTCCAGGGTCCCACCCTCCCATTCTTATCCTCATCCACTATGATCCTACCACAGGCACCTTCTATTCTTCAAACTTGCCAGACCCATTCTTTCCCTGGGGCTTCTCCTGTGCTCTTCTCTCTGCCAGGATTCTCTGGACCTCCCACGTGACCTCCCACATGACCCGCTCTTCATTATTCACATCCTAGCTCAATATCATCTCCTCACTGAGGCACTCCCAGACCAGTCTAAAAGTTATGCCCATCCCATCACTTACTACCATGGCATCCTTAGAAATCTCTCATCACCATCGGAAATAGTTTAATTTGTTTACCTAATGATTTTCTGGTTCTCTCAACAGAATGCAAACTTCATACAGTGGGGCTCTGATTTTTTTATGCAAGTGATTAAAACAGTACCTGGTACATAACAAGTACTCAGTAAGTATTTGTTGGATTAATAAACTATTCCTACATAACTTTTCACATGCTGAACTGCTTCTAACCAAAAGCGTACAGAAAAAAAGAGAAAGTTCAAGTAGAGACACTAATCAAGTGATGGAAAACAGGTTTTCAAACAAGAGCCATCTCTGTTTGAATGTTGATGTGTGTGCAGAAGGATTCTGAGGCTGCGTCCAGACCCCGGAGGAACAACCGAGTGTTTTGGTTTATTAGTGATATATGCCATGGACAAAAATGGCAACACATATATTATATCCTTGAGCTAGTCTTCTCTTTTCTTAACATGTTCTCAGTCTTATTTCCTTCCAAATGTGAAAGGGATGGCATTTCTTTGGAAATAAGCAATTGTCTTCTAAATAACAAAGTTTTGTAAATACGCAAATTCTCCACATTCGTTCTTCTATTCTTCAATACACTATACTTAGAATTTTAAAATCTATTCTTTAAAAAAAAAACCTCTTCATCCTCTGGAAAATCAAAGCAATGAGGATTTGTTGTTTCTAATATTGTTACTGTTACTGTTCCTTTTCCCTGTATCTTTTTTTACTGTTTCCTCCTTAAAAATGGTGGGATGTTCTACCTTTCTTCATCCAAAGGTTCATAAAAATCTAAGCAGAAGCACAAATGACAGAAGAGAATGTGGTAGAATCAAAGGGGCAACCAAAATGCTACTAGACAAGAGCGAACAATTTGGGGATAAGCTAAAATGTAACTTCAAGCTACTGGAAGAATGGAAGCTGCTCAAAAAACCCTAGAGCAAAAAAGGTAAAAGCATAATTACTCCACAGTCCTGTGAGTCGGGGGACTCTGGAAGCAAAGGACAGGAAAAGATAAATGAGAGGCTGGCGAGATGAACTCATGGGATCTCCTGGAATCTGAAAGGGAAAATGTGGACACGACGTCAAAGCCAGGAAAGGTGGCTGTGTGGGTGAGGAGAGACGGGTAACAGATGATTGCTTCTCGGGAGGGAGGCCTCTGTTGCAGCCTTTCAGATCATCTCCTCTGGGGAGACATTCCGTAACCCTAGAGGGTATATTTCATGATGCCGAAGACAGGAAATGGCCCAAGCATAAAACAGAATTCGTTTGAAGGCCAAGGTCAAAGAAAGGACAACTCTTCTGGAAGGTAAACTCAATGAAATCCATGACCTTCTCCCAATAGCCACATGCTGGGAATCTGCCTGCTATTACCATGTATTATGAAACTGGCCGGCTCAACAGAACAACGTGTGTAAAGGATGGATAACAGGGTTCAACAACAGGAAACAGTGACCTCAACTCTTCCAAGGGTAAGAACCAATCAGTCTGTACAAATGGGTTTTTAAAACCCCAGCTCTAAAAACTCTGAAGATCCCCCTCACTTCTCTTTCTCCAATGGACTTGGAATTGAATTTAGGCCAGGGGTTATAAGACAACCTTCATTAATATCAATCACCCATCCCTGCAACCTGGCCTTGAACTTTAAGTCAGACTGGATTCCTTTGGAAAATCCCATTTAGTTCCTTGATCTAAATGGACTAGATGATATTAAAGGATTACGAGAATTTCTTCTTCCCTGAAAGTTGAACGTGTGACTTCCCTGTGTTGGCTGCAGCAGGTAGCCTGCAGACATTAAGTTACTCCCCAGCCTGGAAAGGAAGTTCAAGTCAGAATAAAGTTAGACTGATGAAAATAAACACACTTTAAATTTGGGATTTCCTCAAATTTCTGGTTAATTCTGGGGAGGGGGTAAAAATAACAATACTGAGAGCTTAATATAGCTGGAACTTTTATCTTACTTGATCCTCACATCATCTCCATAAAGAAACAGAAGAACAGGCAAGTTAAATCATTTACCAAGGTCACACACCACAGAACCAGAATTTAAACTCAGGCTAAACATAACCCATTATTTCTAACTGATCTGGGTCAGCGTCTTTAGAACTATGAGTGAAGCACAACACACAGATTTCTCATGGTAGGTCTGATTTTTGCCTGCCCAGTACTTCTCTAGAAAACCCTTCTTCCCAATCCTGTCCATGTGATTCAGCTCTGTCCTCAGGAACAATAAATGTCCCAGGCCTGGTCAACAAGAACATGATCTTTTTTACTAAGCCAGTTGGAGCTGGTTTCTGTCACTTGCAGCTGAAAGGGTCCTGACTAACAGAGTCTTCCTCTCAAGACTAGAATATCTGACTACAATTTGGGGATACCTCAGCTTTGCCCACTTACAGGCATCTATAGGTTCCTGGCCTTCCTCAGTCCCTGTGATCCTGACCATGCACTTGTGAGCGCACTTTGGATTTCTGGCCATGGAACAGCACAGCGGAGGCGGGAGGAGACCCAGGGACTGAAGACAGCACCAGTGTTCTTTCTGCAGCCCCACGTAACGGTGGAGCATGGGCTAGAAGAGATCCAGAGTTCACCTGCACCGCCCTTGAATTCTGTGACATGGGCTCGTTACTGAAAGTACCTTCCTGTGACGGACTGTCCTCGTCTACACAGTGGGTAACGAGAGCACTGACGTGCAGGGTCGTTTTGAGGATTAGATTTATGTATATCAAGCACTTCGAATAGTGCCTGGCGTTTGGAGGCGTTACATAAACGTTCATAAGTGCTTTATTATTATTAATTTTGTAGAAGATAAATAAGAAAGAAAAGAGTTGTGAGACAGCTAGCCCAAGTAATTAGCAACCACAATCCTCTAGGTAAGAGAAAATGAGGACAGTGAGAGAACATTAGGAAGGGGGGACAGGTATCAGTGATCCATCAGAGGGAGACAGGTAGCATGAAGATCAATTAAGTAGAGGCCAGGGCTTGGCTTTAGGGACAGGAAGCCATTCAGATCACGCCACAACGACGACAACAAGAGAAATAGCTATCAAGCACCAACTCTGTGGCAACGATTGCTCTAGATCTTGAGGATATAGAAATTGTGTAATTTATTGTCATTACTTATTGCGCACTTTTCCAGTCTCTTCTTTCCTAGTGGTTCTTCCTGTTTTTCCTCTAATATCAGTCCTTGATGCTGGGCTCTCTTTTCACTGCATATATTTTCTCTTGACTCCCCCTACCCCTTGTTGCTTTGTAATGATAAGTCCTCCATCTGTATCTCTCTCCCCCGTCTAACTCACTCTCCTGTCTCATACTTTCAACGGTTTTCAGATAGACCTCTTGACGTCACTACAAATTCAGTGCGTGCCAAGTTCCTGGTTAAAATTTTCCAACTGAGCATTTGCTATCATCTCTCTTTCAGTTTTCCCCCTTTAATCAGAGTGTATTGGTTCAGAGTGTGACCTCTGGAGCTAAACATAACCCATTTTTGAGATTTTTGGAAAATTTTGTGAGATTTTTGGAAAAATTACTGAGCCCCTTTGAAATTCAGATTCTTCATCTTAGAATGGGTACAATACCAGGTTCTCCCTCAAAAAGTTCTGTGGAGATAAATGAGACAGGGGAGGTTGAGTAGTTCACACAAGAGATGGCACAGTGAGGTCTAGCAAATCCTAGACATCAAGAGCTGTGGAAATGCCAGATTTCTTCAGATAAGTACCTAAGACCTTCCGCAGTTGTACCTCTGTTCACCTCAGAAGCAAGTAACTTCATATCTGCCGTGTTAGCAGAGATGTTCTGTAACAGCCCCGCAATGCCGAGAGTGTGAAGCAGTCCTGAAGGGAGCATACTCATGGAGCTGGGCTCACTGGAACGTACCTCTGATTTCTGACCACCCTTGTAAAGTTCCGGCAGCTGCAGGAGGGTCTCTGCAGACACATCTTTCTCCAAGACGCCATAAATGACAGGAGGAGCGGAGGTGAAAAGGAGGTTGAACAAGATCAACACCCAGTAGTCAGTCATGGAGGTTCCTGAAAATCCACAAAAGAACTGGTACCAGAAAAGGAGGTTCACATAGGCCTAGGGACACAAGAGGGAACATTTGCATCTTAGAAACAAACAGCCACGTGTGCATGAGCGCACAAGCCACACGCTGCCACTGTCAGCTGCGTGATCCCAGCCTCTCTCCCCCTCACCAAATGGAAGACCACAACTTGCCTTGCCGTCTTTTTGGGATTCGTGTTTTATTAAAGGAAAACCCTACATACGTATACACACATACGTGCACACACACACGCACGCCCCTCGCTGTGTAGCTCTGGCCCTGTTCTAAGAGCTTTACAAATAATTTGTTCAACCCTCCTAACAACTTGGGAGTTACTGTGGCCCCATTTTACAGATGAGGAAGCTGAGGCACAGAGAGGCTAAGGAACTTGCCCAAAGTCATCTGGCTAGTAAGTAACAGAGCCAGTATTCAGACTGAGACACCGCTTCTACATGGAGAGATCCTAGCCCCGGGCCTGGTATGTAGCAGGCACACAACAGATATTCATCTTCCTGCTTTCTAGGTTCAAAATTACTTTTTAGTGGTGCCAGCCGGGTAGCCAACCATCCCAGTGAGTCCGGGATGGAGGAGATTCCCAGGACAAGGACTCTCCCTGCTAACACCGGGACAGTCCCAGGCAAACCCGCACAGGTGGTCGCCCTGGAGGCTGGAAATATGCATCCCACAGTGTTTCCTCCAGTATTGAGTCGCAGATGAACTAGGCCCATGAGAGCTAAAGCTCTGTGCCCTCAAGCAAGGCAGGCCCCAGGAAAGGACTCTGGCCTTAGATTTGTGAGATTAGAGATCCAGAGTTCACCTGCACCGCCCTTGAATTTAGCAGTCATACTCAGGGCCTGAAGACACTTCCTGCTGCTTTTTTCCACTTTAGGCCATTTTCCTAACCTTTCCGAATTTTGATTTCCTCATCTGGAAAATGAGAATTATACCACCCCAGAGCTTAGTATCAGGATCCACTTAGAAGGTGCTCATGACCTGTAAAGTGCCTTACAAGTATGAAGATGTTATTGTTGGCATTCTAGATGCACTAGAATACTTTAGGATAGGAGCCACAATCCTTAGGACAGAGTTTCTTAAATCTAGGGTCGATGGACACACACTGTGCCCTGCCCCTGGAAATGTATCAATTTGGGGTACATGTGTTTTGGGGAATGAATTCATAGTCTTCATCAGTATCTCAAAAGTTTTCTAAGATCTAAGAACCACAGTCTCAGAAAGGTAAGTTACCTGATGGCTTCTGATACTGGCGTTCTTCTCCATAGTTTACAAAACATTCACTGTCTTGCTAGGTTAGTAAGAGGCAGAAGTCAGTCAGGAGAGTATCAGTGTGAATGGCCACTGAGGGTTACACAGCAGAAGACCGCAGGGTCCTTGCTCCCTGGTGATGGAGTGCCTACTCATACACACTGCCCCACTCTCCAAGAGCATATGACACCTCTCTTCCTAATATTAATGTTGCTTACCCTCTGGGTTTAATCTGGGCTTAAAAGGAAAGGGGAGGGCGTGGGCTGCCCACAAGAGGGGCAGGTAGAAAAATACAAAAGTACAGGGGTGCCTGGGTGGCTCAGTTGGTTAAGCGACTGCCTTCGGCTCAGGTCATGATCCCAGGGTCCTGATCCCAGGGTCCTGGGATCAAGCCCCGCATCGGGCTCTCTGCTCAGCGGGAAGCCTGCTTCTCCCTCTCCCACTCCCTCTGCTTGTGTTCCCTCTCTTGCTGCCTCTCAAATAAATAAATAAATAAATACAAATCTTAAAAAAAAAAAAAGAAAAATGCAGAAGTATTAAAAAAAAAAAAATCACTTGGGAAAGAGGCTCCTCCCTAAAAGTCAGTGACCACTACTAAGTCCTGGAATTTTAAAAAAGTTCATTGTGTGATAAGACAAAAAAAAAAGGTTCTGCTGACACACACACACGCACACACACACATCTAAATTACACATCTGGAATATATGTAAAATGACCTATTGAAGTTATTTTTTTTCCCCAAAGGTGGTATTTCAAGAGAGTGATATAAATTGATGTTTACTATTAACACGCTACCTATGGACTTTGAAGGCTAAAAATAAATTTGGTCTAGAAAATCATGACATTTTTACATAATCACTCCAGGTAGAAGGAACTTAAGTGAAGCAATCTAAGGTCCACATGATCTTATAAAAGAGGAGACTGAAATTTAAACGGCATGCCAAAGATTAGAAGCTAGGGCTTCTCATCAAATTCTGCCCCTTTAGGAATGACATAGTCAAAATTAAGTTCCCTGGCCACCAAGCGCAAATCCATTTTACAGGCTTGCTAGAAAATTCTTCACTTGTGTTAGCCAGCTACAGGCCAAGGCGTGATCCTGGGTCTTCAGCGGCATCTGTGTCTTCAATATACAACATGGAACATCAGTCTGAGGACAGCAGATAGTTTTTGCTATCTCCTGGAAAATGGAAGCAAACCTTCTCATTCTCTACTGACAGCATTAAACATTTCCTAATTCTGCTTGCCACCACCTTTCCACGGAAGGTCAAAAACTGGGTCTTAAATGAACCAGACAGGACTTAATTGAATGGAAAAGCACAGGGAATAGGAAATGCCGGCAGAGGGACAAGCCCAGCGATTTGCTGTCAGTGGCTGAACCGTAGCGCGTCCCCAGATTATTTCCAGGACGGCGGCCCGAGTGCTCCTGGCAGCTTCCCAAACATCAGTAAGCCAAGCAGCCTCACTCAGGGCACTTCCTCGCCATCCCTTCCGCAAGCAGGAGAAGAAAGGGAGGAGGGGGGAAGGGACAAATTCTCCAGAGCTACGTACCACGTTCTTGTAGAAAAAATAGAGAATCATGTTGGAGAGTCGTGTGTAACACCAGTGCCCGTGGACAAGCAGGAGCCTGCCGAGATGCTTAAACTGAGCAATGGCAAAGTCGCTGGCCATCACCGCCTGCAAAGGTAACGGGGACAGGACGCCACCGTGAGCCATGGGACATGTTAACGCAGACGCAGCCGGGCAGCCTGACCATCGGCAGGCTGCGACCGGTCCAATCTGTTGTTTAAACCGTCCGTGCAGACCCACACAAAACAAAGCAAACCCAAACAAACAGAAACTCATGAACACAGAGCCACAGTCAGCTTTCCAGTAGGGTCCCACGAAACAAGACTTCTCTTTGGATCCCACTCGGGATGGAATTTTGGCAAATGTACTTTCCTGGAAAGCAGCTCCCTTAGCAAGAACGCCACGCGCTGCCATTGGCATCCGCTTCTCCTCAATGAGAAGAATATTGAAAGGACCGTAGTCATGACTTCATGAATTTCTCAAGGTTTGCAGAGAATGTCATAATTTACAATTCTCTGAAAACCCCAAGCCTCACGTCCGATCTTCCTCTGACGGCGTTTGCTCCATACATGAAAAGCAGTCTTTGGACAAGCTTTTATCGGACTTTTGTGCCCAAACACACTATCCAATATGCACACATGTGCGCACACACACGTACAGATAGGACCCTCCCCTCTCCCTCATTCTCAAGTACCATCTTCCTCCCTCCCTCTTGAGGTCTGTAGGTCTTTTATTCAAATCCTACTTTAGTAGCTTTCATCGGTGTCCAAAGTCACACAGTTACGGCAGGGCTAAATATATATATTATTAGGATCTAGAGGAGCTATAGATTTTAAACTGAACGAGCACGCAGTTAGAATTACCCAGGAAAACACCCCAGTACTCACGCAGTAAATAATCAATAGACATAATTCCTGTCTCCCACTCCTGATCTAGCCACGGCCGGCCTCACTTTACACAGAGATTTCACCGTGGGAATGTTGCCCTTGGATGGGCAGGTGAAGTTCACGGTACTTGGGTGCACGAAATCCACTCACCTGCATGCCTTCTTGACCTGAGATCCCAATCCCAATGTCTGCCACTTGAATCATGCTAACATCATTGGCACCATCACCTTCAGGAGACCGAAGAAAAGGCAAGAAGCATATGAAGGGCAAAGAGAAGACGCAAACTCTGCAAAGCAACAGTGACCACTCAAGCAAACAAATCCTTCAAAGTTTATCCCAAGTCTGCAAGTTACCTGGAAGCTAGTGAAACAGACATTACATGTCGCATCCCGCTGCCATCAGGAAGAATTCTAAACTCAGTAATGCCTTAAAATCTTTCACGCTAAGGCACCTATCTGGACTGATCTCCCTCTTTTCCGTGCCACTAACTTTACTTTCAATTTTCCAGATATCTCTGCTCCTTCCAGCCACCGCACATGTGGTTTCTGTATCCTTGTAACACTGGCCTCATCACCCCCACCTCTCGGGGCTGGATTTCCATTGCTCTTGCCCTCAGCTCAGATGTCACTTCCTCTGGGAAACCTTCATATTCCCTTTAGATTAGATGCCTCTTCCTTGGACTCCAGTGCTATATCATACATATGATATTATGGTTGCTATATAGTCCTTGGTCTCCCCAACATACTGGAAGCTTCTTAAGGGGAAGTATTACATTCCTGTTGGTGATGAACATTTGTTGTTCCCAACTACCCACCAACCATTCACCTGTTTTCAGTATCCTGATTTTCCTTGGGAACTCAAGGAAGAGAGAGATTCTCTCTCTCCCTCTCCCTCCCCCCACTAAAAAAAAAAACAACTTGGCCCATGGCCTTCACTTTCCCTGTCCTCACCAGGAATGTCCTCCCCTCAGATTTCCCATGGCTCCCTTATCATTCTCTTCAAGTCTCTGCCCACATGCAGCCTTCTCAGTGATACGGTCTCGGAAAAACACTGAAGTTAGCAGCCCTCCTCCTGTCCCCCCAGCGTTCTACATATCCTGGCTCTGCTTTTATTTTTTTTAATAGCACTTGTCACTGCCTGATATATATTTATGCCTTTTTTGTTTTGTTTCATTTTTTATTATATGCCTCCTACTGAATGTAAGCTCAAGGAAAAAGTACTTTGTCCACTGTATACACTCTTTTATCTCCACTGCCTAGCAAAATGTCCGGTAAACGGAAGGCACTCAATAAATACCTGTTGAATGAATGCATAAATGATTTGTTCATGCCCCTGAATTTAACTTTTCTCAAGGTGGCACTCTTAAGACTTTTCAGTTCTATGATTCAGTACATTTACCCTCCTTAACTTAGTTGATCTGGGGTTCTGACATGCAACCCAAGGCCCTACCGTATTGCTTTCCATGTCACACCCCTACCCCGTGGTTCATAGTGGGTGGTCAAAGAGGTGAGGAAGAGAAAGGGGGAGGGAGTAGGGGGCAGAGAGTACGAAGGGAGAAAAGGGGGAAGGAATGTGGGGGTGGAAAAGGACAGACAGAAGGGTAAACGGACGTAGGACACACGGAAGGAAGGACAGACAGAAGAATCAATCCCCCGGTGGGGCAGGAGAGTGAGCAGCCCGCGGCTGGATCCCCTCCCCACTCACCGATGGCCAGCGTCATCACCCGCAGATGGCTGCGAACCAGCTTCACCACTTCGCTCTTCTGCAGGGGGGTGGCTCGGCAGCAGACCACGGCCTGACAGCAGGCAGTCAGCTCCAGGAACTGCCTCTGCAGCCCCTCCTGTAGGGTGCACTGCAGGGCCTTCCCAGTGATGATGAGGCCAGCCCGAAGCCCGCAGTCCTGTGTGTGCTGTAAGCCTTCCCTTAGGGACGCTCGCTCTGGAGAGGTGGGATTCTTCTCCTGAAGTTCTTTCAAAATGGTGCTCATCAGCGTCTCACAGGCATCCTTGAAACAAGAGGCCAAGACAGTTAGGCTCAGGGCTCCCCTGGCGGCCATATCCAGCTAAATTTATCTTTAGCCACCGCTGTGTCAAGGCTAGTGAGTAATTAGCTACTTCTGAGGACCTCCCAGCTCTTCTGCAGAGATTTCCGTGTATATGTGGGGACCAGTGAATAGGACAGAACACATCTCACTCCCGGTTCTACAACAAAAAAAATAACGTAGAATTTCTTTATTTGTACAATTTCCCTTCTCACACAGGGACTCTCAAGAGTCCTTTGGTCTTTTTCTACACTCACTATGCTTGACTCGAGGCAAATTATGTCACCTCTCTGAGCCTCAACTTTCTCACGTGAAAAATGCAAATGTCTACACATGGTAATGTCATTGTGAAGAATAAGGGAGAGAACATGTGCAAAGCTCCTCGTGTAGGCATGGCACAGAATTTAAAGCAATAGTTAGTACTTTTATCTTCTTTTGGACAACATTCATTCATTCATTCACTGAATATTTATTGAGAAACCACCTTATACTAGAAAACATCCTAGGTGCTGGGGATTGGTCAACGAGCACAAAAAAAAAAAAAATCCCTGCTCTCATGGAGCTTACATTCTGGTTGAGATGTTCTCAGTGGTGCTTGTCATGTTTGGTTTGTGTGCTTCCCTCCACTCTCCTCACCCCCACATAGTCAGGAAATACTACAGAGATCATTTTTAATTTACTTTTGAAGCCTTCACAATGCCTAAAAGAGAGCCACATCAGACAATGAATACTCACTGGACGGATTCTACTCAAGAAGACTAACAATAAAATTATCCAGAAATTACTGTGTCAAGTGACCACCAAGGACAGAACCTAACAAAATCCAGGAGTCTTGCATTTAAGTTTAGACATTAAGACTGAAAGAAAAAAACAAAATTGAAAGTTGATTCGTAAGAGAATCCCTCACTCAGAGGTCATTCACTCTTATTTCAAATGCTGTTTAATTAAGCATTTCTCAACCCACAATGAAATCAAATGGATAGGGAAGTAGATATGGATACGTAGCTTGACACTACAAAGACTTAATAACTACAGAAGCTACACACAAGAGTTCCAACTTTAGGGGCGCCTGGGTGGCTCAGTCGTTAAGCGTCTGTCTTCGGCTCAGGTCATGATCCCAGAGTCCCGGGATCAAGCCTTGCATCGGGCTCCCTGCTCAGCGGGGAGCCTGCTTCTCCCTCTCCCACTCCCCCTGCTTGTGTTCCTGCTCTCGCTCTCTCTCTCTCTCTGTCAAATAAATAAATTAATTAAAAAAAAAAAAAGAGCTCCAACTTTTATTTTTAAAGATTTTATTTATCTGATAGCGAGAGAGAGAATGAGCACAAGCAGGGGGAGGGGGAGAGGGAAAAGCAGGCTCCCCACTGAGCAGGGAGCCTGATATGGCGCTCGATCCCAGGACCCTGGGATCCTGACCTGAGCTGAAGGCAGATGCTTACCCAACTGAGCCAGCCAGGCACTCAAGAGGTCCAACTTTTAAAACGGAGCTACCCAGCAACCTGTACCTTAGGAACAAATCTGATCCTATACACCTCAAAAACCTCCTAGGAAAAAATGTGTGAAGGCGAATCAAATATGCCCTTCATAGGCTCAACACGTAACAGCAAAAGATTATTTTTAAAAACCTTCTAGAGTTTGGTTACATTAAAATGATACATTTAGAAGGTAACACACCCTGAAGTCATTGAAAATCAGCATATCAACATGATGATATTGAAGGTATACATTAAGTGAAAAAATACAATACTATAAATACAGACTTTGCATGCTCATAGTGCACAGAATAGTCTTGAGTGGATGCCCTCCAAAATATAAACCTAAATTATCTGTAGTTTTATGATTCTAGAATGATTATAGATGTTTTTATCCTTTCGAGTATATATTTAGTTTTATAAATTACATTTTCATTATAGAAATATGTATAAATATACACACACAGACTCAATTTCCTTATTTGCAGATTCCATATATGTGAATTCACCTACTTGCTAAAATTTATCTGGAATGCTATCATCAGTATTTGTAGTGCTTTTGTGGTCATTTGTGGACATGCACAGAGAGAAAAATTTGAGTCATGTGATAGGATTCCAGCTGCCACTGAATGAGGAGATGCTCTGTCTTCATACGTCAGCTCCCATACCGTAAATAAGTGTCCTTTTCACTGTTTGGTGACACATTTTCTGTATGTTTCTGCTTTTTGTTGATTTTGCGGTTTAAATGGCCTCCATGCCCAGTGCCGAAGTGCTGTCTAGTGATCCTATGTACAAGAAGGTTGTGATGTGCCTTGCAGAGAAAGTATGTGTGTTAGATAAGCTTCATGCAGGCATGAGTTATGGTGCTGCTGGCCATGAATTCGATGTTACTGAATCAACTATACACACAGAGTAAGTTGTTGTTAAACAGAAACACACGTGGAATAAAGTTATATACTGACTGGTTGACAAAACAAAATGTTGTGACCAAAGGCCTATGGGAACCTATATTTCCCCCCAGGGGTAATGGTTCCATATTCACTAATGCAGTGTTTAGGACAACTTTATAGAATTTAACCCCATGAATAATGAGAATAACTATAGATAGGTAAATACAGATTACATAATATATAATACAATACAAAATGTACACTTGACACGTAATCAGCTGGGGATACTTAGACAAATCACAACCTTTTGGAGTTTCAGGCTATAAAAATGAGGATAATTTTATCTGATCTGTCTACCCTTTATAACTATCAAGTAAGATCTTGTATGAGAAAGTCTGTTATAGATTCTAATTAACATGAAAATAAAGAGTTACTATCTCAGGAGAAATTTTTAAATGAAATCATAAAAATAAAACTTAAAAAATTAAATGATGGATCCCGAAAGGGCTTTATGTATCACAAGGCAGTAAATAATCCAAGATATGGGGGCGCCTGGGTGGCTCTGTCGGTTAAGCACCTGCCTTCGGCTCAGGTCATGATCTCAGGGTCCTGGGATCGAGCCCCATATCGGGCTCCCTGCTCAGCGGGGAGCCTGCTTCTGCCTCTCCCTCTGCCCCTTCCCCCCACCCATGCTCTCTCTTTCTCTATCTCAAATAAGTAAAATCTTAAAAAAAAATTAATCCAAGATAGGTTTGTATTAACCCCCTGCCCTGAAAAAAACCCCAAGACTATTATGAGAATGGAAAACATGTAAAGTTTATAAGTGGCTACATTTACTGTAATCCAACTTGCAAATTTAGGAACAGGAGCTGATGGAAATTCATAAAGCTGCAGTACTACACTACAAAAATGACCAGATATTCTACTGGTTTCCAGGTGGCCCACTTAGAATGTCACAGAAGCAATTTCTTCACTAACTGACAAAGCAGGTTCCATGATCTTTCTTTTTGTTAACTCTTAGCATCTCCTGATGGAGAGGAAGAAGTGGAGGAAAAAAAAGAAAAGAAAAGAATACAGTGACTGAGCCCCTACTATGTGCCTGGCATTTTATATGCTTGGACTTGAGTCACCATAAAACTAAATTACGTTCACTGTGTTCTGTTTAGTTATCTGGAAAATTCACACAAGGTGGAATAGCTTTTGATAGTAAAAAAAAAATTTACTTTTTGCACTTAGAACAGTCCATAGATACTCCATAAAGACTTCCTGAATTGTTAAGTTTTAAATGCCTCTAACTATAAATCACAGGTTTACAAGTAAGTTCTACAATCCTAATGATTTTACTACTGACAAAAATGTCAAAATCAAACATCAAGAATTGACTTTTCTTTTTTAATGTTCATTGAGCCCCTTCCATCTGCCAGGCACTGCATGTTTAATTTATAATCTATATTTTCTCATTTCATGCCCACAATGACCCTATGAAATAGGTATTACTCTTACATCACAGGTGAAGTAAAAGGCCCAGAAGAAAACTCCCCACGGTCACATACCTGGTCACGGGCAGGCCAAGCACACGAGCCACGGGCTTACCAACCTTAGTGCACAGCCGTTTTAGTGACCAAAATGACTAATGGACAATTTTCTTATGCTCAGGCCCTGCTGGTACTGTAGGGGCTGCCTGGTGGTTGTGGTTATGGGTCTCTGGGCGACAGCCAACTGCCAAGGATAACCCATTCTGTGTTGAATAAGGAAAATTCTCTTTCCTGAAAATGTACGATCTGCTTAGGTATTGGCTGAGGCCTGACCTTAAAAACATGGCTAACCAAACATGGCAGCCTGTGACAGAGCCCCAAGATGTGATCCAGATGAGAAGCTCCAGAGGATTTCTGAGAGGCAGGTTACTGTCAGCGAATGGATGTCATTGATTTATTTTATTTTATTTTATTTATTTATTTGAGAGAGAGAGAATGAGAGAGAGCAAGCACATGAGAGGGGGGAGGGTCAGAGGGAGAAGCAGACTCCCTGCCGAGCAGGGAGCCCGATGTGGGACTCGATCCAGGGACTCCAAGATCATGACCTGAGCCAAAGGCAGTCGCTTAACCAACTGAGCCACCCAGGCGCCCTGGATGTCATTGATTAAGTCTGACTACTGAGAAAGGAGAGAGGAAGGTTTTCCAAGCTAATTAAATAACATGCACAAATCTCAGAGAATATTACGATATTGGAAAATTAAAAAAAAAAAAATGCCTGTTTAACTGATTAGAACCTGTGCTAGAGATTAATGGGGGTGGGGCAGGGATAACTATAAAAAAATAAGCTGGATCCAAACCTCTTAAATTCCTTCTGAAGGGGAAAAAAAAAAATTTTCCCTTCCCATAAAACAGTTCTTCAAACTTGATATTCTCAACAGCACTATATCTAAGAATTGCCACTAGAGGGCATAATTATCCTGAGAGTCTATTTTTGTAATTAACCATAAAAATATTAATGTGTTCACCTGATTCTGATAGAAATCATCACTTCCCCTCAATTTGAAAGAGAGGTATATTCCTGTCCCAGAACTTGATACATTTTGTCATTATGGGCTAAATCTTAAATCCCTTGAAATCCAATGTGGAGGGGGCGGGGAAGAAAAAAAGCAAATAAAAAAATAAAAAGGCAACTTTCTTTAGCAGTAATTCCTTTGAATTAATGTTTAACCGTGAAGTCTTTAGAAGAACTACAGTACCTTCCAAGGCACAAGGTAGGCTGCTGGGTAGAAGACATAATTATCAAGGAGCTAATGGTTACTGGGTTTTTTTTCTCCTTACCTTCATCAAATCACAAATGCTCCCCTGGCTACGAAAAAGCAAAAAGACGGATTCGATCTCGTTATACCTACTTTACTCTGGGTATTGAGGATAAAGAGCTTGTCACCCGGCTCCAGTAGTTTGCACGCATAAGCTACATTGATAGCTGTCTCCTGCTTGTCCCCTGTCAGCATCCAGATCTTGATGCCAGCTTTCTGAAGGGCTTCGATGGACTCAGGGACTCCCTCCTGCAGACGGTCTTCAATGCCTGTAGCACCTACAAGACAGCCAGAGTGCAACAGGGCTTGCGAGAAATCAAAGACAGCAGAAGCTCATCTAGGCTGCAGTTGAACTGTTAGGCAACCCCATCCTGAGCTACACATTGCTCCAGTATTTTCCAGGCATTCAAAGGAAGTGTGAAGACCCAGACCAAAATCATATACAATGTCGTATTTTGGGAAGGAAGCCTTAGGAATCACTGAGCTTATTAAACTTACTTGTTCTCCTTTCGCCTAGCTTTCTTCTCTGTAAATTGAAGGGAGCTTGTAGTTTCAGGCACTTATGTAACCTTGCTCTATAATTTTATAATTCTGTGATGCTCCCAAGGCTAAGGGCAGGCTTTTAAAGAGTGTCCTTGCCAATATGTTGCTTATATTATGAAAGAGCATTGAAAACAGATATTACAAGTCCGTAAGTCTGTCTTCTAAACCAACCGGGGCCAGATAAGTTTTGGAATTCAAAAGTTTTTCAGATTTTAGAAAGGTAACATAGTGCATCTATGTTTTGAAATATCTGCTGATGAAGCATATTAATATTTCTGTAGCAAAACTTACAAATGTTCATACTAATTAGGATAATAAAGACTCATAAAATCTTAACAAATCAGGCCTGATTCTGTAGCCAAATGAGTTCCGGCACTAAACCCACAGAGCATTTTTGAGTTTGGAATTTCACATGAGGAAATGTGGACCCATACTACAGACACTGTCACAGAGAAATGACATAGATCAGGTATCATTACTCTTCTGGCTTCACACTAAGTGAGATCATTTTTTTTCTGTGAACCAGAGGAATGGAGCTCAGAGACTGGTCTTTTGGTATGTTAGTCCAGATCTCCAGACTCTGAGACAGTGGTTCTCAACCCTGGCTGCCTCTTAGAATTCCTTGGGGGGCTTTTAAATATTCAAACACCCCAGCCACATGTCAGACCAACTGAATCAGAATCCCTGAGAAAGGATGCAGTCACCAGTATTTTTTAAAGCGTTCCATATGATTTCAGGATACAGCTCAGTTTGAGACAAGAGATGTCCGTTGTGCAAACTTTAGCTGCTATCAGGAAGTAAGAGAAGAGAGAGAAACAAATTTCATTGGTCCGGTTGTGGGTACAGAATAAAGAACGTGGGCCCTAGAACTAGGTAGATCTGAGTCTCCTTCTAGCTCGGTCAGCTATTAGCATCTGACTGTGAATGAGTCAATGAACTGCTCTGTGCTCTAAATTTCCCCTAAGATAGAGATTTGTTGTGCAGATTCAAAAGACCACACATACTAAGTATCTTATCCAATGCCTGGCAATCAACTTCAACTGGATAGCCTCTTGAACCAGGATATTTATTTGACTTGGTATTCTATGTTAAGTGATCAGGTTTTAAATGATCTTCTTAAGGATAACCACCTTGATCCCACCACAAATGAAGTGGAGTTCACTACAGTGGAAAGCAGAAGGAAAAGAATTGGAAACTGGGTACAGATCAGACTGGACAGGGTGGAGAGAACATTTGCTCTATTAGATCAAAGTTGGGGGGTGGGAACCACTGGTGAATAACCTACTTAGAGCTATCCAGTGTTTTCCAAATTTCTCTATTCAGACGATACAACATAGTCTACCTACCAAGTAAAGTGAGCTTGTTCTCCAACCTCATGGCAGATTCAAGGAGTAATTCTTCCCTGTGGTCAATGCTGGTTTCAGCTAAAAAATGGTTCCTCAGCCACTCTGCATATTCAGTGTCACTCATGACCTACGGGGGGTGGGGGGGAAGGGGGAGAAAAGAGCTATGAGAAAGGCCATATCATCTTGTGGGATCCTGCAAGGATTGACTGACCACTAGCAAAATATCAAGCCAGGTAATGCCGGGTTCATTCCTCATGCCACCTGGTCACAAGCTTTCTGAGATCAGACTACTGTAACACTGATGATGGATGGACCCGCTAGCTCAGTATCTCTTGGAAATCCTAGGCATCATATATGATGAAAGTGGGTTAATCTATTCAATTAAGCCAGGAAGTATGCAGTTGGAAGAGGTCTCCACTTGGTAGTTAAATCTAGAAAGATCCTAATGATGCAGTTGAGAAAGTAGTGTCAGGATTGCTCAGTTTGAGGTATTAGGTAGCCAGCAGCACCACCGATAATGTCTGATGATTAGTTTATGGGTGAGTTATTGGTAAAGGTGAGAAGAGAGAGGAAGCCATACAACGAAGCAAGGACGTACCCTTCCAAAAGAAACTAAATGGAATTTCTGGAGAAGGAACCAATGGTACATTTCCCCTTTTCTTTAGGTTGCCGTAGAGGGAGAAATCTACGTTTCAATTCTCATAAAGCAATATGAAATAGAGGGAGTGAGGCAATTTCTCTATTTACTTACTCTTACCCACAAGGTTACTGGACTTAGGAAGAATTTGACATCTACTGGGCTGCATTTTTATCAGGGGCAGGATCATTTCACTTGAAAAGGTAGAACTCTCTCCTTTTGCTTTGATCTTGAAACTCCGTTCTTCGTTCTACTGTGTGTGAGGCAGATTTTGATTCTCTACGCAGCTGGTTGACTAAGTGTTGACTAAGAGTCTGCAACAGATCCCAGTTTCCCCAAGGCAGCTCGTAAGAACTAGAATTTGGGTAAGAAATGAGAGATCCCTATGTTTGCCTTAGGTCCTAGCTACAGTCTCTAATTCAGGCTTCCAGGAGGCTTGTATTTTGGAAATCATAATGGATGGCAACTCATGCATTGATACTTTGATCTACATGTATTTCCCTGTCTTTTATACTCACTAGAGCCCAGAATGACAGAGGGAAATCGATACTCTGGCTTCTAACACAGCAAAAATTAACTGCAGGGTTTAGAGGGAGAGAGGGAGAGAAAGTGGGGTGGGGGAGTGTTTATATGGAGAAGAGGGAAGAGGTGGCAAGATGAATTTCTTGGTTCTTTTCTAATATTTCCCCTACATGGGCTGGTTGTTCTTTGTTTCATGTTCTTCAGTGTTCATCAAAGTCTCTGTTATACCTTTACAACTAACTCTCTTCTCTCTCCATAAGACATCCTTCTCTTGTCTCAACCCCTACTAGACTCTCTATACTATATACTAGACTCTAAGCAGACCCCCACCCTTTCTGCTGTCCCCTCATCTACTCTGAAATAAAACAGGCAGTTGAGCTTTCACTGAAGGAAAAAGCACTATCCAGGTATTCAGTTGGCTATGTGGTTGAGCCATAATTACAGGGATAGCTCTGGGGAAGTCTTGGCTTATCAATGAAGGAAGGCTTGCATAGCCTCATTGGGGCTGAGAAGCTTGACTTGGTCAATACCCAAACCACATCCTACTGGCATAAAAACTTGACCAATTCACTTTAAAGTGCTCCATGTCTGTTTCTCCCATGTCCCCAGGGGAGGTTCTGGTAATATCACCCCTCAGTTTCTTAGAGCTCTGTCTTCTTTCTTATTAAATTTTTTAGAAAGAATACACTACATCTCAGGATTATTATCAACAAGGGAATAATCAATACTGACATAACATTTAGTAAAATTACTTGGATTTATAGAAAAGACTTATAGGCATGTAAGGAAAAAAATACTTAGAACTTTAGGGGAAAATTAAGGTCAGTCTCTGGCCTCATTCTTTCCAAAGAACATTTAATGCAGGAATGATATTTACGAAGTACTGAGGTAAAAGAAAGTAGGTCCAGGGATTTTTATTTCCAGCCAAACTGCAGTGAACATACAAAAGCACTCACAATACACTGAAACAGGTGAGAACTCGGAGAACAGAACTTTTAGATATTCTTCTGGCAAAACACTGAGAACAAACTCCAACCAATCAATATATATGGAAGACCGACGCTGTGAGTAGAGAGCCCATGATCCAAGAACTTTCCCAACTGTGCAGATTAGGGTTTGATACATGCTCGACCCCAAGAAGTGAGGGCTACACAAGCGAAAGAATGAAGACGATGGGCCTAACTAAGCAGCCTCACCTTCTTCGCTATACATAAAGTGCGTAGGCCCCGTCTGGCATAGTCATCCAAGTGTTTCTGGGTTTTCTCCCTTATTATCATCTGCTGTTTCTCCAGACTTGCTCCATCTGAAATAATTAACAAAACAAGTATTCCCACCAGTCTGCCCAATCACAGACATGTTTTTGCAAACAATGATACAGTTTATCCCACAACAAACAAAAGACCTTGTGGTTCTGAATCCCAAATGTACATTTATAAAAGGGACGCTGTGAATAAATCTTTCCCTTGTTTCTTTCTTCCTGGGGAGAGGAAAAGTACCAAGAACTTAATTATGAACACCATCCCCACACCGTCAGTAACAACAGTAACAAGAACTGTAATATGCTAACTGCCACTCACTGAACACTCGCCATTTGGGCAAAGGCTCTATGTATATTGCATACAGTACGCCATTAAACCTCCGAGGAACCTAGAAAAAGGGTGCGACACTCCCCATTTGTTGAACACAGAATGCTAGGTAACTTTACCAAGACACCGCTAATGGCAGAGGCCAGATCTGCACCCAGGTCTGTGTAGCACCAAAACTTCCATGCTTTCTCACCAAATCCTAGGCAGCTTCCCCCACTTTACCAAGTGCAGCTGATCCCCAAACATCCACGTGTTTCTCTTTACAAAGCCCATCGAGAGTGGCCTTGGAATTTCTGAGCCCTGAATATACGCCCCCCCCCCCCCCCAGTATGAACTCACCTGGGGAAGCCACTGAGAGCAACTCCATGATGGCCGAATCAGCACCCTTCGTATACACCACGACTTGGTTGGAAAGGGGGTGCCGAACGACAACAGACATTCTCTTTCTTACTGAGTCGAAGGGCAGGATGTGCAGGAGCTGAAACGTTAATGGCCCCAGAGCACCGAAGTCCACCACGACCTGCTCTGGTGTCCGGGACCGTAAAGTGCATTGGTAGGCCCTGGCGGCATACACCAAGGCCGCTTCATCGGGGCTCTCGGCCTCATAACACAGGGTGGAGGCCGACGGCTGCCCGGGGGAGGGTGCTACCTCGCCCTCTGGGAGGCCCGGATCCCTGTTCTGTTGCTCAGTTTCTGTAGGGCAAGAAGAGTTACCAGAGCCCTGGGGACTCTCGCTTGTGTGGGGGGCCTCTTCCTCCACAGGCGAAGCCAGTTTCATTCGACTGAAGAGGGAGAGTCTGCTCACAAAGGCATTTGGGACCCCAGGAGAGGGCTCTTTCCCGCTGGCGAGAGATGGCGAACTTGATCTTCGGACAGACCATCTCTGGAAGAGGTTTTTAATCTCTTCCAAGGACTTTATAGGCATTCCACTCAGTGATGAGAGTCCAATCTAGGAGAGATGATTTGGGAGGGTCTCATAGATGGAGCCAAAAGCGGTTGACAACAATGTTGAAGTCAAACCAGGAAAAACTTAGATAAGAAAAGAGTTACCACTCCTTAAATAGCTAGCAGCCCGCTTCATACTTAAAACTGCCCCCCCGAAAATATTAGCAAAAATAAAAATGACCATAATGAAAAATATGTGCTAATGTTGATGGAACTGTAAATTTGTACAGCCATTCAGAAAGAGATCTGACAAATGATAGCAAAAGATATAAAATGCTAATATTGCTAGTAGTGGGCATATTACAGCAGTGTTTCCTAATGAATAACTTAAAATATAGATAATCCATAATCTTTAGTATGTACATCCTAGCAATAGCAATTTAAAAATTGTAAGCAAAATAAGTATTCAAAAATAGCAAAACAGAAATATCTTCTTGAAATGTTATACAATATTTTAAAAATAAAATGTACAAAATCTATGGGGTGAAACTGGAAAAGCTATAAAAATATAAAAATTGTGTAAACAACTTAATTTTAAAAATTGTGTGAGGCAATATAAGAAACAAATGAGTAATAATACACATTTTAAAACCCTGGAAGAAAGTAAGTCAAAAGATTAAAATGGGCTTTTCTCCTCTTTTATTTTCAAGATTCTATAAAAGGTTGTGACGACGACTTTTCTGTTGTTTTAAAAAGGCCGGTAAACAAAGTCACTTACAGAAGAGTTATCAGCAGAAATTATCAGCTTATCAGCAGAAAATCACAATGAATGTGAATTTCTATTGCAGAATTTTTTGTAATTTTTAGCCTGATTTTTTTGCTAGCTCTTAATTTTAACAGTGATTAAATGTAGAATTTAATATTATGAAGGCCAATTAATTAGATCCTAAAATTTTCTCATTCAGAAATACCCAAGATATTAAAAAGTTTTTTCCTAAAAATGATTAATCTTCTGACAGTTGGAGAAACACATGTTGGTCAATTTTCACACGTATCAGAACTCAGAAATGAAGAGAAACAATCACAGATGAGGTTTCATACTCTGTAGGTTCTGATTAACTCCTTATTATTCAGTCTCTGTCATTACCTCAAAATATCATCAAACTTTTAGGTTCTTATACCGGTAGAGACCTTCTTTCAGACCACAGGGTATTATAGTCTTTGGGGATAAGGCAACAATATTTTTCAAACAAAAAACACTAAGAAGTGTCTACTTTGGAAACGGATATGAGAAAAATTGTTACATGAGGAGAAAAAAGAACATCCAGTGATTTATTCTCTAATTACATAATCACATTCCAAAGAGCAACTCTCTAGCTGAAAGTCTTATAAAAACACAGTTTTCTGATCAAATAAAAGCTTAATTGGAAATAAGTTATTTTTATGTTAAAGTTGACCACCTCTGAAGTTGCCAAAAGAAAATGATCTGATGGAAAATTAAAATTTAATTGGGTTGTGCCACAAATTGAGTTTTAAGTGGATATGTGCAAAAGGGGAGAAAGTTATTATACACAAGGAGGCCAGCACAGCATGTGGTCAATCACCGGTCTCTAAAACAAGTTTTTCTTTTTAATTGAAAATGAATTTTTCCATAAATTCTAAACTACAAATAGACTTTTTAAATCTAGCTTTTGTGGGAACTGCAGCATCCTGGTACCTTATAAATGTATTGGATTTTAAATTGAGTTAGAACTACCCCAACTGGTATATGAAAATGGTACATTGTCATTAGACATGATAATGAACCCAATACTTTACATTTTGCTTGACATAATGCATATGATGCGGGAAGTCTCAGAAGCTTCAATTTGGGAAGGAAAACTAGGCAAAATGAACACAGCCACATTCTACTAGAGCTGTTCTCATCAGCTATCCTCCTAGAGGCAAAACAGTAGAACAGCACTGAGCCATACTTCATGGGTTCAAATCTCACTTACCCCACAAATCGGCCCTGTGACCCCAGGAAAGTTACTTAACCTCAATTATAAAATGGGGAATAGTGGAGTAATATTACCTAACTTATGGGGTTGCTGGGAAGATAACATGTTAATATCAGTAAATCACTTAGAATATCGTATGTGCAGAGCACAGATTAAGTGATATATGTTAGCTGCTACTGTTATTATCATTTAGTAGTATTATCTACATAACAAGGCCAGTATAAGTACATTTAAACCCAAAGTTCTCTTCTGGAAAATAATCCTTGTTTGCATTAGAGACCTTACCTTTTGTCGTGGTTGGTTAGGAGCAGAAACCACTACCGTGTTGCAAATTGCCAATGCAATAAAGAAGTCTATGATGTACAAGGTCTCCAGTGGTGGATCTGGGGTAGTCTCATCTAGTGCGGTAAAAAGCTGAGGTGTAATCTGACTAAACTTGTCCAAAAGCCTGGTGTCTGGCACCACATCTGTTTCCTGAAAACCCAATAAGACAAAGTGTTATTACAATAAGTATCTTACAATGAGAGCTTTAAATTGACATGAGAAGTAGCTTTTATAAGCAGAATCTATGAACCATGAGATAGTAAACGTTATTCTTCTAAAAAAGACTTAATATATATGGTGCCAAGGGAAGTGAGAATAGGAAAACAGACCCCAAAAAATAAGGGAAAAATCCAGAATGCATAATACTGATGGAAAGTATCTTGATTATTAAACTCAGCAAGAGACAGGAACAATGCCTTCCACCAAAATCTAGTTGATGGGTTTTCTTACTTTGAAATACACAGTTGCCAGAGCATCTAACAGCAAGTGATGATTCATCCAACAACTGAGGAGTACCAACTCTCTAAGTCAGGACATTATTCATACCATGTTATTTTAACAAAATATCTTATGGTTCGAATCACTACTATTATAAAAACAAAAGCAGAAACAAACAAAAGAACCTCTCTGAAATAAACATTAGTATGAGCAGGTGAACACATTTAAAGATCATTACCTAATAATATACTATAAGACATTAATGAGGGTTCCTCCAAGAGATTTCTGATCATCAAATATATTTGGCAACTGTATCCTGTGCCCTCCTCTTAAAGATCCTGAGTACAAATTAGCTCTCAGAAGTTCTGCTATTGAAAAAAAAAATCCATTTTGTTTAACACAGTGCTTCTCACGCCTACTGAGGAGTACTGGTTTTAACAAAAGAATGTTGTAGTAGAAATCTGTTTATAATCCAGTAACATGTAGACAATGCTTTAGAAATTTTTCAGATGAATCAAAAGAGGGACCATCTGCTACAAATCAGATTTTCACAAAAGCGTCACTGTATTCTAGAGGAGATGTGGATGTAGTTGGCTGGCAAAGCATACTGACTGCAGGAAAGCCAGGAGAGGTAATTTAGAGGCAGGAGTAAAATATGGAGATGTGAGACATGTGATACTAGACTCAAAAGACCATGGCTTGTATTTTATGCGTAGGAGTTTGGTGAGAACTAGCCATAGGCTTAATAAGAGCATGGGCTGAAAATCACGTGGGCTTGGGTTCAGGTCCTAGACCCACTGCACACTAGCTGGTGGCCTCAGGCAGCTTGCTTAACCCACCGAGCTTCATTTTCCTCTTCGGAGCAATAATAAAAATAACACCTATATCACAAGGCGGGTGTATAAAATGATGAGATAATGAGGAGATACCCACAACAGGAACCTCCAGGCAGGTTACCAGACTCACAATGGGTACAAACTATCTGCTGTCACATTCTTTTTTTTTTTTTAAGATTTTATTTATTTGAGAGAGAGAGACAGAGAGTGCGCATGAGTGGGGGGAGGGTAGAGGGAGAGGGAGAAGCAGGCTCCATGCTGAGCAGGAAGCCCAATGCGGGGCTCGATCCCAGGACCCTGAGATCATGACCTGAGTCGAAGGCAGACGTTTAACCGACTGAGCCACCCAGGTGTCCCTTGTCACAAAGCATTCTTAAATTTCTATCTAAATACATCAATACCTATTGTCCTGTGATATTTGACTTAGCAAAATTTGAATTTTATTGCAGTTTGGTGGAGTTCATAGGCACCAATAACCTGATGGCTGTTCTCTAATGAGTCGGCCACATTTCCTCATGAGTCTCACATACACAGTAACTCTGAGCCGGTGCCTGCGCCCTCAGTTCTTCAGAGAACAATCCTTTCCTCAACGACCTCCTTGCCAGAGGGAACAGAAGAGCGTGGTCAAGTCTGAGAGACTTCTTACTCAGTGCTTAGTCAGCCAAGGGATGCTTGGGAAACTCGTTACATGGTATTTATCAAGGTCTCTGATTATAGTGTCATCTAGGGCTTGTGAGATTCCATGGGTTGGAAAATGTTTCCAGAGACATCTGTGTCAGAATGCTAATATACAGTAAGCCAAACAAAACAAAACAAAAACCCAACTTATTTCAGAATGGAACTCTAAGAAATGTTTAAATTAAACAGGTTTCTTTATTGCAGCCCTTCTCAGAGACTTTGATGGGTATTGGGACTCTTCAAGAAAAGGTATGTGCAGGCTTCCCAAATTAAATTTTTTAGAGACGTCTGTTCTCTGGAACACATTTGGGATTGCGTTAGAGACCTTGTAAGCGTTTAGTGATTTCACTGTATCAACGATCTCTGCACTAGTAACTGGCTTCAGGACGTAAGGATTCTACTGCATCCCAAAATCAATCTAAGACCAATGAAAGGCTTCTACCTTCCACCTTTGTGGTAAACACTATTGACATAAAGTCAGTCTCACACGCCAGTCAGGGCATGTGCTGACTGCATGAACTGAGAACCTGGGCCATGAGCATGAGAAGAGAAGAGATACTAGAGCCCATCGGGCGCCTGGGTGGCTCAGTCGGTTAAGCGACTGCCTTTGGCTCAGGTCATGATCCCAGGGTCCTGGGATCGAGTCCCGCGTCGGGCTCCCCCTGCTCTGCGGGGAGCCTGCTTCTCCCTCTGCCTCTGCCTGCCACTCACCCTGCTTGTGCTCTCTCTCTCTGTCAAATAAATAAATAAAATCTTAAAAAAAAAAAAAAGAGATACTAGAGCCCACCAAAGCTGGGGCTCTGGTCAGCAAAACTGTGTTTACAGAAAGTCCTCTTAATTTGGAGAAAAATCCAGAAACTCAGGACCACACAAGACAACTGTAACACAATATATGAAAGAAGAGCCCCTGAGATTTGAGGAAAGATCCCTATCACACTGCAGCTGCAGGCGTGAACCATTCTTTCCCTGAAGTTGGTTTCTCCAAATAAGTTAATCTCTAGTAACTAAGATATTTAGTTGCTGAACTGAAGAGAAGGTACAGAGTTATCACATGCAATTCTGATCTCTATGACTGCATCTACAGAGACCTTTCCTAAGACCCAAATCTTCCTCACTGAGACCCTGTCTTACAAAATTGGTTTTTGCTCTTTTTTCTGTGACAGACAGCTTCTGCCTTCTTGGAACTCCTCTCACCCGGAGCCAGGCCCGTACCACCCGGCTCTAAATGATTCCACAAGCGTGTCCTTCATAGAGTTGTAAGTTCCTTTAAAGGAAGGACCATCTTATATTGATCTTTGGATCCCTAACACAATACCTAGCACATGGAGAAGAATAAAAGTTTATTGTACACGACTACCAAACACTTGCTGATTTTATATTGTACAAGTAGGCGCTGGAGAAACAGAATAAAAAGATGTCACTCTTCAGAAAACATACATAAACCCCTCCCACTTGGCCTCAAAGAGACATTTTTTTTTTTAATGAAGAGAAAAGTCATCCTCCTAATTAAAGAATATAAAGCACAATGTGGATAGCTTCCTACAATTAAACAAAGCCTTATCTGGTTTCATGGTGGGACTCCAGCATCTTTGTCTGAATCCTATGTAACATCTATTTTAAAATTTTAGATTTTCAGGATTCATATTATGCCTTCCTACCAGGTTGCAGGTTTCACGTTCAGGTTGCTTTCTCTTTTTTCTCCCTCTATTTGTATCCAAATTCAACAAGCAAACGCTGGCCAAGACCCCTCTTTGCCCTCTAATAGTGCTGGTTGAAGCTTTAGGGTGGCCTTAAAACGGCTCCCCATTCCTCCCCCAGTTCCACCAGTAGCCACGGCTCTTATTTAATTTCCCACTGCCATCCTAGTCCAGTTTTAGGGGCTCACTGGCCCACCTCGACAACTTCGGCTGAAGTATGGACGCACACAAGTGTTCTTCTGGCTCCCTCAGATTCCTGACCACCACAGACCTGAAGGAAAAAGACGAGCACCCACGACCACACACGGACCTTCCTCCCCCACAGCACGTTCACCCACAGCCCCTTGTTTCTGAGCCCTTGCCTGTGCCATACATTGTCTGCCCCACATGCTCTTCCTTCTTTTTCTGCTCTGCAAACCCCTACTCATTAGTTTAATCCTAACTCAAGTTTTACCTCTTTTCTCCTCACCCCTTGAGAGTTGATCACTCCCTTCTTTGTACCCTTGCTCTACTCTGGATTAGCCCACTATTACTGCATCTATAACATAGGATTATATGTATGTATTTATATGTCTGTCTCCTCTACCTAGAACAAAACTGAAGGACAGGGACATGTCATATTCATTTTATATCCCAGTGTCTAGTATTTTGCCGTTTTTCACTAAGCCATTCATTCATTCATCCCATCAATACTTTTTGTTGATCTGTGGTGTTAGGCACTCCTCAAGGAAAGAGGGGTGCATAGGACAGATAGGATCCTGGCTTGCATGGAGCTCACATTCTAATGAGAGGAGACATCAGATCCAAACACTAACCTGTGAACAAATAAGATGCTTCTAGACTGAGACAGAGAGAGACAGGGTGGGGATGAGGGTGGAAAGAACTTGGGATTAGGTGGTAAGGAAGGTTTACTGAGGAGGTGACATCTAAGCTAAGACCTCAATGACAGAAAGGAGAACCATATAGAGATCTCAGAGAATAACCACCCAGGTAGAATGAACAGTACTCTCATTGAATGAAAGCAGAGAGAGGATGAAAGAAGCACAAAAACACTGGCTTACAAAGAAAAGGTTTCTATTTCAAATGGGTAAAATGAACCCAGGACTCAGGGGCCTCAATGACATTTAATTACCAAAGGTTGGCATATTTTTGCCAGCAGCCTGCCAAGGATCCTTACTCCCTGGCTCTCAACTTGCCTCCCCATCCAAGGTGCCATCTTGCAATCTTCCATTTCTAGACATCACGGCTCTCAGTGTACCCTTAAGCTGGTATTCTTAACCTGGGCTCCACGGACAGGCTTCTGCAATTGTATGCAAAATTTTTACAGATGCTAATTTTTCAGGACAAAGAATCTAAAGCTTTCTCAAAATAATCATAAGTCTCCAAAAAGGGTAAATTCAACTTGTCTAGAGCAAGAGTGAGATGATCTCATATTTCAAGGAACACCTACCTCTTTATCCTATATATAATGGTGTGGTTCTGAAAACCCAAAACCAAACAACCACCCCAGTGCGCCTATGCAATCAGACTGACACATGGCCTTGAAGTATAGGGCAAGTAAAAACAAAATGGACTGAGTGGGGAGACTGAGCCTGGTAAGCAGCTTCATTGAACAACCCTCAAAACTACTTCTCGAGGGGCACCTGGGTGGCTCAGTGAAGCATCTGCTTTCAGCTCAGGTCCCAGGACCCTGGGATCAGGCCCCTCATCGGGTTCCCTGCTCAGTGGGGAGTCTGCTGCTCCCTCTCCCTCTGCTTGTGCTCTCTCTTTCTCTAATGAATAAATAAAATCTTAAAAACAAAAACAAAAACCTACTTCTTGAGAATGGACACACAAGTCACTGAGCTAGATGTTGAGTAGTCAAAATATAAGTTCTTGCTCTCAAGGAGTTAACGGTGTATGTCAGAGAGAGAAATAAGGCCTGTGTAATGGGAGCCAAGGAAGGGAGGGAATGTGTAGACAGAGCTCAGAAACTGAGAAGAGTCTGAGAAGTCTTCAGAAGGAAGAATATCTAGGGGCGCCTGGGTGTCTCAGTCAGTTAAGCAACTGACTCTTGGTTTCAGCTCAGGTCGTGATCTCAGGGTTGTGACATCAAGCCCCGAGTCAGGCTCTGCAGAGTCTGCTTAGGATTCTTTCCCTCTTGCTCTCCCCCCCGCCGACCCCTCCCACCGCTTGCATGCAGGCTCTTTCTCTCTGTCTCAAAAAACAAAACAAAACATGTATAATAAAAAAAAAAGGAGGAAGAATATTTAAAGTAGTTTTATAAGAAATAAGTATTTCATCAGGTTTGGTAGACAGAGGTAGGTTGCCAGTAGGGAGAATAAATTTTAGATAGGGAAATGGTACAGATAAAGGAACAGAAATATCATTTTTTCTAAGAAGACAATAAGACTAAATCAGGAAACTGAAGGGTGGGTGTGGCATAGCCCCACTGGGTTACCAATGCCCTACTACTTCCAAGTAAGCATGAGTCAACAGGTGGCAACTTCACATGGGTGAAAAATGTAAAAGATCAGTAGAGGAATAGGTAAAAAGAGAAGAAAATAGATATCTATTTCTGATATAGCCTTTTTTAAAAGATTTTATTTTCGAGTAATCTCTACACCCAACATGGGGCTCGAACCCACAACCCCGAACGAGATCAAGACTCACGCGCTCTACCAACTGAGCCAGCCAGGCGCCCCTTTTTCTGATAGAGCCTTAAAGAGAGTGCACAGAAGAGGCTGTATGCATTCTTTCCCTATTTGTCTTTCAGAAGTTGGAGAAAAATTAAGTCTAGATGTTTGATATATGTGCTGCCGAAGCGAGTCTAGATGTCTGACCTATGGCAAAGACACAATATGACAGGTTTTGTATCTTTAATGCCACAGAAATTAACTAAATGAGTTGCACTGAAATGATCACCCTCGTTGCTGCAACTGTCACTGGCAACTTTGAAAAGAACCAGGAGAGTCCCCTTAAGGCCTTTCCGGGACAAGTGAGACCACTGCGGTCTACTCAGATCACATCTCTACTATGAAAACCATACAATAAATTCAATGCAGAAACACAAAAGATTCCCCACAGTGGATTCGTTCTTGTTAGGCCACCTATTTTAGACATCAACCAGTTACTGGTCTCATGACTGGGGAATCCTCATCTTGGTAAAACGCAAGTATTAATGAATTGTGGAAGGCAGAAAAGGCAGCTGGATTTTTACAGAAGCAATTTCAAGTACGACAGAACTTGTGACCTCTAACTCTTCCATGGAAGTATCGTTCCTCTTTCCTATCTTCTGCATGGCCCTCTATAGTTTCCTGCAGCAAAATGGGTTCGTCAGTGGGTGTGACTAAACAGTTTCCAAAACTTCCCTCTGGGAATCAAGCAACACCCAGCTGAGCTTTAAAATGGAAATACCAGAAAATGTCATTCTGAGGACTGGGAAAGGGGAAGAAGAGGGCACAGGTGTGGTGGGATGTGGGGGAGGAATGCAGGAAGATAAAAAGGCCTTGGAGGGTACTTGAATTTGCCTGTGATTCAGACATCCTTCCTGGTCAGAGATAACCCTGTTAAGCTTTGCTGGCTCTGAGAGTGAGCCTTGGTCCTTAAACCCCGGCAGCCTTCTTCAGGCTCAGCCATGATTGGCCCTGAACAGAAATACCATGCTTTTTCAGAAATGATATACTATCTCTCAACACTGAATCATCCCACAAATTAGGAAGTCGTGATATTGTTTGCTTATATTTCTAATGATGTGTGGCAATTACACTAAACTGCAATTACGTAGTCTCTTCTCAGGTAGAAAAGACAACAGTGTTCGGCTTTGTCATAATTACGAGGATGTTCTTTCATTATTCATGACGGATATGCAAAATTCAAGTCACGCATTCACACTTACAATGGGGCTACTGAAAGCAGCCTGTCTGGAGTGAGGCACTTCACTGGCTCCTTCTCCACTTCCCAGAGCTAAACAGTTCCCAGCAAGATGATTCGAGGATTTACTTCCCAAGGGCCCATTATGAACCGTCCTGCAGCTGGGGGCCCTCGGTTTTGCCATATTGCTGAGGGAGTCACTGGGAGTGTCTGTGGAATCTTCATCTTCAGAGACAGCTTCCTGGTAGGACTCTAACCTCTTGGCTGAGAGAGAAAAATCACACTGGGTCATTACTTGAGAAGAACCATTTGTAGGTTAAATATGTCAGGCATTTACTTCAACAGCTATTACACATCATCTCCTCCCTTTTCAAATCTGCCCTCCAAACTCCCCTCCCCAGATTCCCTTAATGAACTTACCTCGCTGAGAAAAGTAGAAGCAATTAGAAAGCAACTCCCTTCTTATCCCACCATCAAATCTACCAACCTATCCACATCCGTATCCAAACTCTGTTTTTACTACTACTACTACTACTAGTATTACTGATAAAGTTTCAAATGCCAAGCTCTCTCCATTTGTGATCTGCCTCCCACCCCTCTGGCTTTCTCAAGGACTTCACCCTTAACAATTCTCCCCTTTATGCCGACACCGATCTCTCCTCAACCAATCTCATGGCTTTCTGTCCCTGTCTGCCCACCGACATTACTCCTGGCAAGGTCACCCATGAGCTCCACATTACCAAATCCAATTAGTGCATCTGTCCATACCTTATCTGCACTCTTAGCAACATCCAACAGAGGTGACCATTCTCTTCTTGAATGGCTCTTTTGGTTTCTCCGACACCATGCATACCTGTTTTTCCTCCTACTTTAATGGCTGTTCCTTCTTAGTTTCTCCTGCTGTCTTCTCTTCAGCCCTCAAATACGGGGTTGCTACAGGAATTCTCTCCCTTCTCCACCTATATACTTTTCCTTGGTGATGACACCTGGTCCTATATTTGAAATATCATTTCATACGCGCCTGATTTCCAAACCTGTAACTTCAACTCCAATTTCTAATTGGAATCCAGACTCCTATATACATCTAACTCTCCACTTGATACTTCCAGTTGGATGTCTAGTGGGCTCTTCAAGCAGGTATCTGCAGAGCTCACTCCCTTACCTTTCTCAAGTCTCTTATCACATCCCTTGACAGCAAAAACTTGCCAGATTTAACCACACTATTACAAATACTACTTCAGCATTTACCACCATCTACACACTATAGATCTTGTATTTATTTTTTGAAACATCCAGTGGAATATAAACTCCAAAAAGGCAGAGTTTTGTCTATTTTGTTAATATGATATTCCCAGAGGCCAAAGCAGTGGCTAATAATAAATATTTGTTGACTAAATAGATAATAGATACCTTAAATTTGATATGGCCAAAATAGAACTCTTCCTCACTTCTCCCTCAAACTTACTCTTCCTCTGGCCTTCCCCATCTTTGTAGATGGTACCTAACTATTTATCTAGCTACTTATGCTAAAACTCTAGGAGTCTCCTTGATTATTCTGGTCTTCCCCAGACCCTGTATTCAAAGCATCACGAAAAGCTATCTATTATTTATCCAAAATATATCTCAAATATCTCAAACTCTCTCCATCTTCATTACCTTAGTCCAAGCCACCCTCATCTCTCAACTGGACCAGTGCAAATAGCCTCTTAACTGGTCTCCTTGCCCCTCTGTACTCCATTCCTCAACCAGTAGCTAGAGGGATCTTCCTAAAATATAAAGCAGAGCAGATTACTCCTGCACAAAACTTTCTTTATGTTGGCTTACATAACTCAAAATGATCTGACCTCTGCTGACTTCTCTAACATTCTTGCCCCTTCTTCTTCCACACTTGTTCCAAAGTCCAGCCTCACTGGCCTTCTTTCCTTACTTTGAAAATTGCCAAGCTCATTTCACTCTGAGGGCCTCTCTACTAGCTGCTGCCTCTAACTGGTAGGTTTTTGCACCTGAACTTCAAGATTATGTTATTCAGATCTAAGCTCTAAACGTTAGAGAGGCCTTGCCCCCCACCCAATCCGAAGTGCCTTCCAATCATTCTATATCATATCAACCCATTTTAATTCTCTGAAAAGCACTTTTCATTATTTTTTTTCTTGATTTAAGAATTAATTTATTTGCAACTATTTTCTCCAATAGAAGCTCTTTGAGAGCAGGGTCCTTGTCTGTCTTGTTTATCATGATATCCAGTGTCTGGAATACAGAGTAGACAATCAGTAAATATTTACTTGTTGAATTGCTAGCTGTCAGTATTTGGGCCAACTCCAGCTACTAAGTATAGAGTATGGCTTTTGGCAAGTTAATTTATAAAATAAAGAGTATTTGCATATCCTGTTTAATAATCTTTACCTGTACTTTTTAAGGACAAGGAGAGGCTAAGAGGCAATGTGGTGATTCTGAGCTCTAGAACCAGCTCTTTCAAAGACTCAGTGCCTTCTAGGAAATCACTTACTCTTTCTTGAGCCTCTATTTTCTTATTGGTGGAATGAACAATTTAGATTTAAGACTTCAAGATTCTTTCCAGTTCTGCAAGTTTCTTTATATTCTCTGCCTAAATAATACAGAGCACTTCCCTGTATGGCCTCTCAGCTTCAAAAACCCATCCGCTTATGGAGTACTAAACATACTCAAGTTCTCCATTCTCACCTGTGCTCTTGCTCAGAATATCCATTCTCTTCTCTACTTAGGTAAATCCTCAACATCTTTAAAGGCCAGCTCCTCAGTGGTGACCTCTGGAACTATACTGACCCCCACTCGCTGGGCCTTTGAAGCTTCTATGTACTGAGTGTTACTATGTACCAGGCATGTGTCTCTTTTAATAACCAGAACAACCCCTCTGAGGCAGATACTATTAATACTTCCATTTTAGTAATAGAGAAATCAAGCTAATTTTCCCCATCTCACAAAAGTAGTATTCATCAGTCTTATATCCAGGTCTACAAGCTCTACAGCCAGGGCTCCGAGCCCTCATGCTACATTGTTTCTAAATATAACCACATACATTAATCTGTATTATTCCTCATCAGTTTACATCAGTATCACCTGCTCAATTTCAGTGAGTCCATGCTTTCAGTTTAAATATTTATTAAATGAATAATGAATGAATGAAGAGACACATGAATGAAATATCACTAGCATCAAGGGAAAGTTGTGGGGTAGGGACTTAACATTTACTGAGGACCTCCTTTTCATCAAGCATCTGTCTAGGTCCTTTTATAAACATCTACATCTCCCCTTTTCATCTTAAACATAATGCTACCAGATAGGAACTATCACTGTTCCACTTTGTAGCTGAGAGGCTAAGATCCAGACAGATCTTTGACCACAGACATGGTATTTTGACATGGTTAAATAGCTAGTTGGGGTTAGAGCTGGGAAATGAATTTAGGTCTTCCTGACTCCAAAGCCAGTACATGTACCCACTACTTCTATCTCCTCAGTAGTCATCTGTATATGATAGGTTAGTTCAGAGATTCTCAAGAAGGGGTGAATTTGTGCCCCAGCAAACATTTGACAATGCCTGTACACACTTTAGTTGTCACAACTGGGGGAGGAGCGCTACTCGCATTCAGTGGGCACAGCCCAAGGAGGAGTCTAAACATCTTAGAATGCACACGACAGCCCCCACAACAAAGAATAATCCACCCCAAAATGTCAATAGTGCTGAGGTTGGTAAGTCCTTGAACAGCTAAAGAAATTTACTGGTGATGTGATACCATTTTTAAAATAAACAATTACAGTATTACAAAACCTACAGAAACATAAAGGCTATAGTTCAGGAATTTCTCCTAGCCATCATTAGGGAAATCAGTCATCAGGCAACTGTGTAATTACTATAATGCCAGTCATCAGGCAACTGTGTAATTACTATAATGTCCTGTCCTTAGGACAGGACAAACTTGTTCAATAAATAGCACTGGAAGAGTGGAATCAAGAACACATGGGGTAATCTTTAATCATTTTGTAAAAAACTATGAGAAGGAAATAGACCAGTAAAGTTACAATTTGATTCCGAAAACAAAGCTACTGGAGTATACTTGTAGACTCTGAAAATTTGTCAAAAACTGGGTATGGAAGGAAAAGCATATTACCATACTGATAAACAAAATCTACCCAAACGCTCGTGAAGACTTTTCGTATGTCTCTTAAAGCTGGTTCTAATTAGTTCCATGAATGCCTCAGAGTGGGGCAGGAATTCTTGCGTTCCAACTCAAAGGAGAAAATACAAAGTATAGTCTTTCCTTTGTCTCAAGGTAGGTATTGGGTTAGATACTAGGTCAACTACTTTATTTCTCCCTCTTAGATAATCCCTAATCTTCTCTTCCAACTCCCCCTTCGAATATCTAATAACCTGTTCATGGCCCATTACTTATATTTATTTGATATCTGGAACAAGTGAGCAAGAGTCTATGGAACAAAAAGTTTATCATACTTTTCAATGTGCTCCCCAAAGGGCCAAAACCAAAGATGGACAGCACAGCATACTCATGGATTTCTCCCAACTGTATCATCCCCATATCCGCCAAACATTTTGCTATGAACTAATCCCCCAAACATTTCCAGCATCCCAACTTTCACCTGCTTATAAACAGCATGCCCAGCTAAGCTTCGTCCAACTGTATCATCCACGTATCCTTGATACACAAATCTTTCCTTCTAAACTAATTCCCTGTGCATTTCCAGCATTCCAAAAATTTCTTGCCCAATATCCTTCTAGGCCCCAAACCTTGATCAATGCTAAATTCACCTCCCAAACCGACTGCCTGAAAATCAAAACAATATGCAACAAGAACACCAGACTTTAATCTTACGACACTAAGATATTTTTACATTTCCATGTCTGTCTTCCACACTGGATCATGAGCTCCCCAAAAGATAAATCTATTTCTTATTTTGAGAACTATAATTACAACAACAATAGCAGCTGTTACTTATAAAGAACTTATTCCGTGCCATGCTCCAAGTGGCTCTTCATGAATTTTCATGAATAGCAGTAGATACTATTACTGAGCCCTTTTACTGAGGCCCAGAGAAATTAGATAACTAGCCCAGAGTCACATGGCTTGTAGGCAGTAAAGATGGGAATCCAACTCAGGAGGCCTGATTCCAAAATCCTTGTTCTTGGAAACTACGACACCACTGTATGTATCACATTCACAAACTGTGCATCATAAAGGCACTCTCTAGACAAACTCAAACTGAGAAACATTCTACAAATCCCTAAATAGTGCCCTTCAGAACTAGGATCAACCAAAAAACAGAAAGCCTGAGAAGCTGTCAGATCTAAAGGAGTCTAAATGATGACTGTCACATGGTCTCCTGGATGGGATCCTCAGAGAGAAAAAGGCAAAAACTGAAGAAATCCGAATAAAGTATGGATTTCAGTTAATAATGACATATCACTATTAGTTCATTACTTATGACAAATGTATTATACGACTAGTGTAAGATGTTAACGACAAAGGAAACTGGAGAGGGGGGCAAAATGGAACCCTCAAGAGCATCACTGTAACTTTTCTGTAAATCTAACAATATTCTACACTAATAAGATTATTAAAAAAGACATCCTCTTTCAGTAATCTTTTAAAGCAATGTCTTCTAAAATTTTAATATGCACACAAATCACCTGGGAATATTGTTAAATGAAGATTTTAATTGAAGCTTTAAAGAGGGGCTGGAGATTCTGCATTTTTAATACACACCCGGGTGTTGCTGATGCTGCTGAGTCCACGGACCAAATTTCTAAGTTGTAAGGTTTTATTTTTTTTTTAAGTTTATTTATTTAAATAATCTCTACACCAAACGTGGGGCTCAAATTCACGACCTTGCGATCAAGAGCCACACACTCTTACAGCTGAGCCAGCCAAATGCCCCTATGTTGCAAGGTTTTAAAAACATCAAATGGTGTTGTCAAATGTGTTTAATTCAAATGCACTCGTGCACGGGGCTATTTCCTAGCAGCAATGTTCTTTATGGAAAGACCTCCTAGGCAAAGCTTTTGCCCCCAAATCCTGAAGGGTTAACTAGTTTTCATTTCAGTGAAAGTAATATGTCTCAGGGTTAAATTCTGGAGAGAAGAAGCCCCTACTATTCCCTCCTTCATCGATCAGAGTGTGTATGTACATGTCCTTGTTTTTAAACCATAACAGAAAAGAGACCAGGAGCTCCGGATGTATCTATGGCAGAGATCTGCTCAAAGGCAAAGTTGGCACCTTCTAGAAATAGTGCAACACCCACGGTCCACAAGCAGTTCAGTCAGGTTAGCACAAGATTTTCAGTCACTTGGTACCTTCTCTGCCTAAGGGGCAGAAGCACTTGCTGAGCCCAGTGTGCAGGCTCAGGGACTGGGGTGGGAAAGGGCTGGTACTAGCCTTCTTAAATGCTACAAATACAAAAAACAATGTAGTGCTTTCCATCATACATTTTGTGAAACATTACTACTATAAGATACTTCTTGAAAATAGGGATCCAGAGTCAAATATCTTGGAAGACACTAATCTCATAAATGGGTGTGAAAGTTCAGCTACAGTGAGGTGGATTATTTACATAAATTTTGGCAATTATTATAGTGCAATCTAGCCTAGCCTCTAGAAGAATAAGGAGAGACTAGGAAGGTGATCATGATGAAATCTTAAGAAAAATGGTTGTAAAAACAAAAGCACACCATAATGCCATTTAAAAAAACAAAACAAAACAGGGCACCTGGGTGGCTCAGTTGGTTAAGCGACTGCCTTCAGCTCAGGTCACGATCCCGGAGTCCCAGGACCGAGGCCCGCATTGGGCTCCCTGCTCAGCCCTCTCACCCTCCCACCTTTCATGCTCTCTCTCTCTCTCTCTCTCTCTCACTCTCATTCTCTCAAATAAATAAAATCTTTAAAAATAAATAAATAAATAAGTAAAAAATATATATATATTAATGTGTCCCAAAAAAGGCTCAAAAGAAATGTACAAAAATGTTAATAGTGGTCCACTCTGTTTGGTGGGGGTTATTGATGGCTTTTAAATTTTCCTCTTTTAGCTTATCTGAAATTTTCTAGAATATTGCTTTTTTAACAAAAATACAATAAAGAAGACAAAATAGGGGCGTCTGGTGGCTCAGTCGTTAAGTGTCTGCCTTACACTCAGGTCATGATCCCAGGGTCCTGGGATCGAGCCCCGCATTGGGCTCCCTGCTCAGCGGAAAGCCTGGTTCTTCCTCTCCCACTCCCACTGCTCGTGTTCCTGCTCTCACTGTGTCTCTCTGTCAAATAAATAAATAAAACCTTAAAAAAAAAAAAAAAAAGACAAAATAATGCAGAGTTTCATATCCAATATGACTAGCTATTTTTTATATTTATATAGTGATTATGTGATAAATATTCAACATTTTATCCCTAACGTTCACAGGTAACAACAAAACCTGGTTTAAAAAATATATGTGCCTAGGAGGGGCACCTGGGTGGTTCAGTCGCTTAAACATCTGCCTTCGGCTCAGGTCATGATCCCAGGGTCCTGGGATCGAGTCCCACAGTGGGCTCCTTGCTCAGCAGGGAGCCTGCTTCTCCCTCTGCCTGCTCTGCCTGCCGCTCCCCGTTTGTGCTCTCTCTCTCTCTCTGACAAATAAATAAATAAAATCTTAAAAAAACAAATTCTTCCTCTCCCTCTGCCCCTCCCCCCACTCATGTGCAAGTGCTCCCCCCCAATGAATAAAATCTTTAAAAAAATATACATATATGGGCGCCTGGGTGGCTCAGATGGTTAAGCATCTGCCTTCGGCTCAGGTCATGATCCCAGGGTCCTGGGATCGAGTCCCGCATCGGGCTCTCTGCTCCTTGGGAGCCTGCTTCTCCCTCTGCCTCTCTCTCTGTCTCTCATGAATAAATAAATAAAATCTTTAAAATATATATATATATATATATATATACATATGTATGTATGTATGTATGTGTGCCTAGGAGAAAATACAGTTATATTTTTTAAAATTTTGGCCTGGGTTTAGCATTACTGACAGAAATTATAATATTCATAATCTTATTAATATTCATAACAACTGACAAGATTTAATAAACATATAAAAATTCTGACAAGTAGAAACACCCTAAGAGACCGTGCTAGACAGAATTCTAAGATGGCCCCCAAATTTCCAGTCCCCCTGATGTATACACCTTCTGGGTACAATGGGGTTTCACTTCTGTGATTAAATTATGTTATATGGAAATGTGGAAGGATTTTGCAGATGTAATCAAGCAGTTAACCAGCTCAATCTGAATTAATCTAAAAGAAGACTATCCTAGGTAGATCTGACCTCATCAGGTAAAAAGAAGGGTCACAGTACTTTCCTTGAGGTCAGAGAAATTCAAAACTAGAGATTCTGCTGCTGGTCTTGAAGAAGCAAACTGTGAGGCTATGGAGAGGCCATGTGGTAAGAAACGGTGGGCCACCTCGAGAAGCTCAGAACGGTCCCAGACTGACAGCTAGCAAGACAGCAGGGACTTCAGTCCTACAACCTTAAGCATCTGAATTCTGCCAAAGACAAGGGAACTATGAAGAGGACCCTGAGCCTTGGATAAGACCACAGTCCCATCTGACACCTACATTTCAGCTTGGTGACAGACCCTAAGGGAGGATGTCGCCATCCCACACCCAGGCTCTAGCCCCACAAAAGCTATGATACGGTATATCTGTGTTGTTTAAAGCCACTAAATCTGTCGTAATTTGTTATGTGACAATAGAAAACTAATACAGTGATAAATGATGAACCAGGAAAATACTCGTCACATACAGAAGGACAGTATCACAGCGTCAAATTATTTAACATTTAGTTCAATACAAGTACACAAATGAAAATGGACAATGGCCACAGACAACCTAGACTGAACAACGAGCTGAACGCCAGTCCTGCCTTAATAGATAAAATCTTCCTACAGATGACGAAGAGAAGCTCATTTGTAAAATAGGAAAAGGAAATGATCACTTTACCAAGGAAATTCAAAAAGCCAATAAACATATAAAAAGTTAAGCATCTCACTGCTCATCAGAGACAAATTAAGACAATGAAGTGCTGAGTCTACAAATATCACAGAGATTAAAAAGAATAACTTCATCCCATTATGGCTGGTGTGAAAAATGGGTATTGTTTTTCTGGGTGGTGGGAATGTAAATTAGCACAATATTTTAGATATAAATTTTGTAGGATCTATAAAAATTTTATATGTGCATACCTCTGGAGCCAATAATACCACTTCTAGAAATGTATCTTATAAAAATAAGATATGTACAAACATGTGTGTACAAAAATGCATATTACATGATGAATTTTCTTTTACATATCATAATCTTTAATACTATCTCCTTGCCTCAGACTCTAAAAGCTACATGAGATCAAGGGACTTTTGCCACATATTAGGGGCTCACAAAATTTATGTTGAATGAGTAAGTGATAACTGAGTAAGTTCATTGCAAGTATTGTTACAATAGCAAAGTAAGCTTGACCACATACAATGCAATACTATGCACTTAATGTTATGAGCGGACTCAGAAAAAAAGTCCATGAGATATTGTTGAATAAAAGAAGAAAACTGCAAGAAAAAAAAAAATTATAACATGTTCTAACTTATAAAAGGGAAAATGTGCAAATATATATGTTCACATATAAAAGAATATGGAGAGTTATATATTCATCAAATTGTTAATGGTGGTTAACCTCTAGAGAGTAAGGTTTTTAATTAGTTATGGATACTTCTCAGAAACATTTTCATAGGAGTGTACATTACTTTTGTAAATAACAAAATTAATGTAGTTCAATTCTTTAAAGAAAACTTGCAATTTGTATATTTACTTCCTTAGCCTCAGATGTTTAGCTCATCATATTTCTAGGTGTTCTTAACCAAGAATTGATGGTATCTATGGGCTAAACGAGGATGTGATGGGTTAAAGGGGGGGCTGTAGCCCCTCCCTTTGGAATTATTTTCAAAATATTTCTTAGGGAGATGGTCCATAATTTCATTAGATTCATTAGATTCAAAATATTTCTTAGGGAGATGGTCCACAGTTCCATTAGATTCATTAGATTCAAAATATTTCTTAGGGAGATGGTCATAGTTTCATTAGATTCTCACAACTATCTATAATACTGTATTCTCACTGTACCTCATCTCCAACCTTCTACTACTAGTAGTAATTTACTTTCCTTTTAAAGAAACTATGGCAGTAGACTCCTTGACCTTGACCTACTAACTTCTGGAAGAACAACAATGACGCTTAATGCCTCTTTTGATGAGTTAAGTACCTAATCCTTAAATATAGCACCTGTATGCTAGAATTATCAGACCTTTAACTGGGTGCCAAAAAAGACCAATCTTAGGGTTGGTTTTCATAGAAACCCAACACTCACCATTTTCTTCATGGCAGTAATCAAACCCTGCCACACTACATCTTCGGAAAACCATCTTATTCTCAGTGAGAGTTCCTGTCTTATCAGAAAAGAGGTACTGAATCTGTCCAAGATCCTCGGTGATGTTCAGGGCTCGGCACTGAACAGTGGAATCCATCTTCTCATTGTAGAAATCCACATCACTTTGTATAAAATATATCTGTCCGAGCTTCACAATTTCAATGGAAACGTAGAGAGAAATGGGAATCAAGACCTAAGAGGAACCAAGTAATTTAAAAAATGTTAGAGAGCGGAAAGAAAGTTTGAGAAACCAAATATACTTGGGTAAGTAACAAAGATTTTAAAATTCTATGATGAGCTCAACAGAAATTACCTGTAACAAAATGATCATGGTCCAAAACATATAGAATCCTGCCAACACCGGTGATATGACATGTCCATCAGGCTCAGGGATATTAAAAAACATTATGTTTTCATATCTACTCAACCAGATTCCATGACCTTTCAAAAAACACACAGACATGAAAAGGATGCTACATATGTATTATGTAAATATAGAATTTCATTCCTAAAGAGGAATAAAAGTATTTATTTTGGTTGAACACCAATTGTTTATTTTTGAAAACAAACTGAAATGCAAAAAGGCTCCACATTCTCCTGTCTCAGTCTCTCTTTAAATCTCTTCCCAGGTCCCTTTCCTACTGTGGCCACATGTAGCTGGATATAATCAACATTAATGCCTTTCAGATCACAGAATGAGAAAGATAAAGATCTGATGGAAAAAATTATTGGCAAATAATCTCCTTTGCAGAAGTCAAATATTCATAAATATTTCAAAAATTAAATACTTTTAAATAGAGATCTTGCTGAAAAGATGTCAGTATAAAAAAATCATATTTTACCTACCCAATGCACCAGTTAAACACATCACAACCAAAAGTAGGACACACCAGAGGACATCTGTATTTGCTCTTCTTTCTAATTTGCTGCGCTTATACCTTGGACCACTGTTGTTCAGCATTGCTTTGGTTTCATGGCCTACACAGGTAACATGTCAGAAAATGTGCAAATTAAAGCCAGAGAGCAAATACCAAATTTTTAAATCTCTGTGACAGATACAAAGAGAAGTTGCATAATATATTTTGCTAATTTAGTTTGCTTTTGTGATCCATTTAGAAAAACAGAGACCAAGGATTAAGTTTATCAAGACAAAATTTCCTTTCTGCTTTTGTAAACTGCATTTTGAATAAATGGAAAATGTTAACTTGAAGAAAAACACAGAGGAGACAACAGTGAAAATGAGAAGTGTCACTGACCTGCGTAAACCACAATGCCCACAACAGCCTCTGTGTTTCTAATGGTGCATCCTCTAAGTAATAAATTTTCTTTACTGAGACCCACGTGTTCTTTGTTGGGATGTTCTCTATAAGAAAGACAGCACAGAGATTCATTTTTACTTAGCAAAAGTGGGGGGAAAATAAATAGCAAAAATGAGGATGTAAAAATAAAAATCACGGATTTTGAGTTTTCTTGACTGGGAGTATTAATTCGAGTGGTTCAGAAGAAAGGTTTCAAATCTCTGGGCCATTTGCTTTTGTTATTTTGCTTTGGCGCAGAGAAAGATGCAACAAGTTTCAACTACCATTGTTTTCTACTATTCACTGTTTGTCAACTTCTGGCACCACAAAAACTCAAAAATATTCCAAATAAGGAAATGTTACTCTCGTACAAACTGTATTTCAGGGTAACTTAGTAACAGACAAGGGAAAAGTTCTTGATAGAATTAGGAAGTTACTCCTTCCAACCCAGATGGAATCAAGGATTGTTCTAGGCAATGGTAACCTGTGGCTGCTAAAATCATTAGGTGACACACTGATGAGGAATTTTATAATGAAAGGATAAGGCTGAGAACACCAATCTTAACAGAACTACCGATGGGACAAGGGACATCATGGGCCTCCAGATGGTATGGAATAGAAGCACATGTCTCCACAGGATCCTAATCAAGCCTCTGTAACCGCCAATCAACCTGGGGTCTGCGGCATCAAGATCTGTGAAGCCTCTGAAACTGTATGCAATATTTCCTGCGTGTACGTATGTGTGGATATCTACGTCTATCTTGGTAGAAAGAGAAACTATTTCTTTCATCAGATTCGAAGGTGCCCCTGGACAGTTTACAGGAAGTCAGAGGGCCAGAAAAAAAAAAAAAAAACAGTGTTCACCACGACCCCAAGGATGCAGCGGGCCAAATCTAAGTGCAGTATAAACCGCAGTCAAAATGACCTGGCTTATTCAACAAATGGATGCCAGGGGGGCACAGGGAGAAGCAGGGAGGTCTCAACTCAGGAAGAAGGCAATCAGCTCAGTCTAGAAAGGGGTAAATTCTACCAGCTCAATGACCTAATTTCTTGGGAGGGAAAATTTAGAGACATGTCAACCAAATGAAATGGGCAGACCTTATTCTGATCCTGGTTAGGCTGTACTGACTACAAAAAATTTTTTGAGATAACTGGACAAATCTGAACAAAAACTAGGTATTAAATGATATCAAGAAATTGTTCTTAATTTAGTTAGGTGTGATAATGATGTTACGGCTCTGGTCCTTTACTGCTATGTGTTCACAGTGAAGTAGTTACACTGAAATGCTAATGGGGAAGAAATAGGAGGATAATTAAAACAAAGTTGGCAAAATTAGCCCGTGAGTGCTCATTATATTTTTCTTTCTGCTTTTGCATGCTTGAAATGTTCTGCAATAAACAATTTAAAAATTATCAAAGTAATTACTTAAGTTATGATAGTGGCAAAAATACAGAGAAAAATAACTGGAAATTTCTTTTAAAAAGCAAAAATTAATGTATTTCACCTATTATGAAAATGCCCACTTCATTTCAGCATTAAAATTAGACTGTTTTCTAAGCAATATACTTCGGTCAGTAAGTTGTTTCTTTTTTCTTACATATAGGAAAATTGTCCCTGTATCTGGCATCCTTGCTATCTGGAAAAATAACTCTTCAAAGAAGGTTTCATATCTTAAAGGACAAAAAAAATCGAATTGTTCCTTCATTTCTATATTTGTAAACACCTTATACTAAGAGATGTATGTTTACATTCCTTCATATATGTGGTTTTATGTACAAAGAGACAACCATGGAGTCATAGTCAGGGTCAGCAGTGTCCTTGGGTTTAATTTAATTCTACTTCCTGGTTTTATAGATGAAGAATTTAAGTCCCAACATTTACATTTCCATGTAGTATTCCCAGGCAAACACCACACAATGCTCATCAGTATAGCATTCATTATCCCTAGAACCTTTATAGGAACAGATTTAATATATACAAGCATTTCCAAAGTTCCTCAGTAAGATTTTAGATTTTTTTCCCCCCTGGGATCCTTATTTTTCACGATTACATCACTCTAGGTTACTATCATTAGATCAAAGCCTAACTCCTATCCTTACTGCGTCTGCCCAAACATTAAACAGGTCCTGCACTTGACAGGTATATATTTGGCACTTATGATAAGGGACCTTTGGACTCTATATGAAGCACTGACTGTCCACATAGAGCTCTTATCCATTGAAGAAGCTAGGTAACATCTGCCATTGCCCAGCAGTCCTGCTCAGATGCTGGGAATGGAAAAACACACAGTCGTGGCTCCTGTGGTCTACGGGGAGGTAATTGATAGAGAAATATGTAAGTGTAATAAAATTATTATAGATATTATGATAGAAATCTGATATTCAGCATGCACTGTGGGCACAAATAGGGAGAACGTCAGTTCTACCTGAGAGTAAGACCAGAGAAATCACCATGTAGAAAGTGAGCTTGAGCATCTCAATTTTTGATTTTTTTTTTAAGATTTTATTTGTAAGAGAGAGAGACAGAGAGAGAGCACAAGCAGTGGGAGTGGTAGGCAGAGGGAGAAGCAGGCTCCCTGCTGAGCAAGGAGCCCGATGTGGGACTCGATCCCAGGACCCTGGGATGATGACCTGAGCTGAAGGCAGACGCTTAACTGACTGAGCCACCCAGGCGTCCCTCAATTTTTGTTGATTTTAGAAAACAGATCACAAAGCAGGAAAGGGATAAGGAGCTAGTTTCGTGGATAAAAATAACTCCACATAAAATCACTGTATCTACCTGAGCTGACTCATTCAATGCTTCCCTGCAAGTTGCTGAAGCCAGTTCTCAACAGAGGCATTAACCAGACCCAGAGAAGTCTAATCACTGAGGAAGACAGAATCTCAGGGAGTGAGAGGAAGCTGAGAGCATCTTTTGGATGTGGATTCCAAGAGGAAGGCAATTCCAGTGGTCAGACCAGGCTAATCAGAAAGTAAGGCACCACACTTGAAGCAGACATACATCAGGGGAGCCCATCTCGAATGGAAAAAAACAAAGAGCAGGCAAACATGGCATCACGGAATCTGGAGGCAAGTGATAATTAGGAGAATCAGGAGGTTAGTGGGGCCCTAGAGCTAGGTAAGGGCTCTAGGGCAAGACTGAGTACCCACAGCAGCAAAAGATGTCTCCAGTGTGTCCGTTAAGAAAAAAATCATGTCCAGTGTGGATGAAGACAGAGGCTGACAAGGTAGACCAGGACTCCGGTTTCAGAAATTTGGTCAAGGCACTCATTAATCTGCTTTCCATCATATAAATTAGCTTTTGTTTTCAAGAAATTATATAAATCAAATCATATAGTATATATTCTTTTCCACCTGGCTTCTTTCACTCAGCGTGATATTCTGAGATGCATCCATGTTCTTGCATGTATCACCAGTGAATTCCTTTTTGCTGAGTAGTATTACCTGGTATGGATATCCAATTTGGTTATCCATTCACCTGCTGATGGACATTTGGGTTGTTTCCAGTTCTGGAGTCTCACAAATAAAGCTGCTATGAATATTTGTGTGCAGGTTTTTGTATGAAGAAATGTTTTATTTTCTCTTAGGTAACTACCTAGGAGTGGGATAGCCAGCTCATACAGTGGACATATGTTTAACTTTTTTTTTTTTTTAAAGATTTTATTTATTTATTTGAGAGAGAGAGAATGAGAGAGAGCGAGTACATGAGAGGGGGTAGGGTCAGAGGGAGAAGCATACTCCCCGCTGAGCAGGGAGCCCGATGCGGGACTCCAGGATCCCGGTCTCGGATCCCGGGACTCCAGGATCATGACCTGAGCCGAAGGCAGTCGCTTAACCAACTGAGCCACCCAGGCGCCCCGACATATGTTTAACTTTACAAGAAACTTCCAAATTGTTTAAAGCGACTGTACTTTATATATCCCCACAGGTGGAATCTGAGTGCTCGGGTTCCTCTACATTCTCACCAGCACTTCTATTCGTGGGGCTTTTTTAGCAGTTGTAGCTCTGTGGTTTTAATGTATATCTTTTCCCATAGCTATTTGTCATCTACATATGAAGTGTCTTTTTTTTGGTGAAGTGTCTGTTCAAACTTTTTTACCACTTAAAAAACCATATTGTTTGTTTTCTTATTGCTCAGTTTTGAGATGTCTTTATGTATTCTGAACACAAGTCCTACGTCCGATACATGCATTGCGAATATTTTCCTCCAGTCTGTGACTTATCTTCTCATTCACTTAACTGTGTTGTTGAAGAGAAAATGGTTTTAATTTTGATGAAGTTCTTTTTTCTATTTTTGGCCTTTTATGGATTGTGCTTTGGGTGTTGTATCCAAGAAATCTTTGCCTAACCTAAGGTATCAAAGATTTCCCTTATGTTTCCTCTATATGTAAGGAGTCTCTAATCTTATGTTTACATTTAATCATAGGCTCCATTTTTGGTTAAGTTTTTTACACAGTGAGAGGTATGTCTTGACGTTTATTTTTTAGAATTTGGACATCCAATTGTTATAGCATCATTTGTTGAAAACAGTAATCTTTCTTTACTAAATTGCTTGTGTACCTTTGTCAAAGGCACATTTATGGATAACAAAAACCAGTTGACTGTGAATGTGTGGATCAATTTCTGGACTCTATAATCTTTCAATCTCTTCTGACCTACTGGTCTGTCTTTATGCCAAAACGACACTAACTTGATTATTGTACCTTTACAAGACGTCTTGAAATCAGGTGGTGTTAGCCCTCCCACTCTGTTCTTTTTCAAAGTTGTTTTAAGTTAATATGGGTCCTTTGCAACCCCATATAAATTTTTAGAATAAACTTGTCGATTTCTTTTAGAAAAAGACCAAAAAAAACAAAAACAAAAACCCAAACCATGCTGGAATTTTGATTGGGATTACACTGAATCCACAGATCAATTTGGAGACAAACTGACATCCTAAGAATATTGTGTCTTTCAACCCATGAACAACATATCTCTCTCCAACTATTTAGGTCTTTAATTTCTCCCAGCAGTGTTCCATGGTTTTGAGTGTGCAAGTGTTTCACATCTTTTGTCAGAATTATCCTCAGGTATTTAATTTTTTCTGATGCTATTATAAGTTGTATTTGGAAAAATTTCAGTATCTGGTTGTTTATTGCTAATATATAGAAATACAATTGATTTCTGTATATTGACGCTTCCTACAACACTGTCAAACTCATCTATTAAATTCTTATAAATTTTATCAGATTTTCCACAAAGAACATCAAACCATCTACAAATAAAAGACAGTTTTACTTCTTTCTTATTGATAGCTTTTATTTCCTTTTCTTGCCTGACTGCACTAGCTAGAACCTGCAGCACAATCTTGAATAAAAGTGGTAAAAGTGAATAACCATGTCTTGTTCCTGATCTTAGGGGAAAAAACATTTAAAAGCATTTAGTCTTGCATTATTAAGAATGATTCTAAATGCAGGTTCTTCATAGATGCCCTTTATCAGGTTGAGAGAGTTCCTTTCTATTTCCAGTTTGCAAGAACAGGAGTTAGATTTTGTCAAATGCTTTGCATCTATGAGATGATCACTTGGTTTTTCTTTTACAATTTGTTAATTACGGCTTGTTAATATGGTGAATTACATCATGTGATTTTTTTCTAATATTAAACCAACCCTGAATTTTTGAGATAGGTCCCACTGGGTCATGATGTATTATCCTTTTTACACATTGTTGGATTTGACTTGCTATAATTTTGTGTAGAATTTTTACATCTATGTTCATGCAGAATACTGATCTTTCCTTATATGTCTTTGTATGCTTTGGTATCAGGATAACTCTGGAGTTGGAAATTTTCTCTACCATTTTCTCTTCAGATCACCACTATGAAGTAGGTCTAATTATCTCCTCTTAAAAATCAGGAAACTGAAGATGAAAAAGAATAAATAACTTGGTTCAAGGCAGAAAGCACTAAAGTGGCCAACGCCAGACCTGAAATTAGGTAAGACCTCAAATTCTAGCTACCCTTACAAAAGGGACATATATACCACGAGAAGTCTCCAAAATGAACACTGTTGTGACTTCCCATACTTTTTCTTACACATGTACCAAACCCTTGGCTAACTTTTGCCAACCAGAAATATCCACCTGATACTCTAATTCTGCAGGAGGACACTATCCTATCCTGTCACCTCGGTTGCCAGTTCTTTCCAGACACCTCCTTCCAAACATCATGTCTTGGGCTTACTATGGAGCTCGTGGAAAACATTCTTACGCTACTGACAGAGACTTTATAATTATTTTGAGAACAAGCTTTTGTTGTTGTTTTTAAATCATACATAAGTAAATAAATGATTAAAATAAAGCTAAATTAATAGATGGCTAAACACATGGCCTTTGGTGATTTAACTTGGATATATGGACACATATATTTTATTGAGTTAAATATAACTGCAATAAACAATTCCACTCACACCAATGAAGGTAAGTCATGTATCACTCACAGATAGCCTCGGAATCTGTTGAGGTCATTGTTTGGACTTTCACATTCTATCTTACTGGAGAATTTCTCTGGGTCAACTTCAGAGTCCTAAAAATAAATAAATAAATTAATTAAATAAATAAATAACTATATATACATTTTAAATCACAACATAAGAAGAATTCAATGTCAAAAAGATGACATTTTTACGTATATCACTTAATTTGCATTAAGCATATATGTGAACATTCTGAGCACATAAACATTTAATTACAACACATTTTATTTAAAATTTAAAAATAAGCTGGACATGAGCATCTTACAAAATTCTCTAAAGGATTAAATGATAATTTTAGAATGCTTGATGAAACCAATGAGCAAATAAGCAAAGGGTTTTTATAGAACGTAGGCACAGATTCACTAAGAATAAGCCATGTGAACTTTCTCATTTCCTTGTTTTTATATGAATGTTTGCCTAATAAAAGAAATACTATTGATATATCTTGTAATGCAATAACATATCACGGCAAATGTATGGAAAATCTGAGTTATATAATCATATGATTTGATTTGTTAATCAATTTTTTGAGTTCTTCTGATGTACCAGAATCTCGACTATGTACTTTAAATATATTAATTTCTTCTTTAAAACCCCATGAGGTAGGTGTTATAATGAGGTCTAATTAACAGATAAAGACAGAGAAGCACAAAGAAGATCAACAATTTGCTATAGGTTTCCACATAAGGCAGTCTTTAGAAATAGGACTGCAAACTAGGTCATGGGATTCCAGAGCACTGACCCTTAACTGAACCCAAAGTGTGATGACTAATCAACTGCCATCACCCTTAAAGTAGGTACTTAGTGGTATTTAATAGAATCTCAAATTGTATAAGATTTTTACCAATGTCTTAGTTATATAAATGCTCACAAAAGTGACAATGACAAGCTGAGAGGCATATCAATCACAGGATCCAAATTAAATCCAGAGAAAGAAAGATGGCCCATTGTTACATCAGATGATGAAATTTATTGAAGATTAGGGCATTTAGTTTACAAGTATAAGATGAAGGAAACCTGACTTAACAGTTCAGTTTTAAAAAGACCATTATTTATTTTTTTTAGTTTTGATACTTGCATGCTTGTTATTTTTTAATTTTTTTATTAACATATAATGTATTGTTTGTTTTGGGGGTACAGGTCTGTGATTCATCAGTCTTACATAATACGCAGCACTCACCATAGTACATACCCTCCCCAGTGTCCATCACCCAGCCACCCCATCCCTCCCACCCCCCTCCACTCCAGCAACCCTCAGTTTGTTTCCTGAGATCAAGAGTCTCTTATGGTTTGTGTCCCTCTCTGGTTTCGCCTTGTTTCATTTTTCCCTCCCTTCCCCTATGATGATCCTATTTCTTGTTTCTCAAATTCCTCATATCAGTGAGATCACATGATACTTTTCTTTCTCTGACTGACTTATTTCGCTTAGCGTAATACCCTCCATTCACAGCGTTGCAAATGGCAAGTTTAAAAAGACCATTCAATTTTAAAATACTTCATCTCAAGTGTTTCCAGAGAAAGGGAAAGGAAACTGATATGTAAGCACTATCCATGACATTTTTACATATATTACTTCATTTGCATCTCACAGCAAAGCTATGAGGCAGGCATCATTGTTTCTACTTTAAGATGAACTGATACATAAAATAAGTGACTTGCCCAAGGTCACACAGTAATTAAATATCAAAGCAGGAATTCATTCAAACTCATGTTAATATAACTTTAAAGTTCTTGTTTCCCTCACCACAGCAGGGTCTAGAAAGGTCTAGAAGCTCTGTGGCCAAGAGAAGCTACACGAATCTCAAAAGGTCTGGGTATAGATGCAATTACAGATTCTAGGAAGAGAAGGTGATTATTTCCATTGCAAAATAACTCTCCAAATTGCAAAATAACTCTCCAAATTGCAAAATAATTCCATTTCCTTTAATTCAGTTCCAAAAAATATAGGATTGCCAGACTAAAATGTGTGAACTTCAAAGTCATTATATCCTATTATCTATAAAACACTTCCACAGAGAGCTGGAAATGGATTAAGTCCTCTGGGATTCTATTTTGTAATAGTAAAAATGAATTTAAAAATCTCTTTATATGTACCTGTGAAAATCTTCTGAAAAGAAAATGTTAATAAGTCACCAACTGAGAACACATTATTTACCTGCTCTGCATATCCTCGAACCACCTGCCTCTGTTTTAAATTGCTCTCTCCATCAAGACCAGAAGTCTCAATGTGACAGATTCCATCTGGATCAGTAGAAAAGAGTAAGACCATGTCTGCAGGAATAACCTCATTACAGGAAAGGCGAATAAAGTCCCCAACAGCAACATCTTTCCAGCACTGGTCGACATATCTTTTCTCTTTCCTAACATTGAGGGGAAACAAAAGTATAAAGAGAGTATGAAGACAGAAACATATATAATCTTATTTTTTCAGTTTTGAGTATAATTTAAAGCATGTTTAAAGCCTTAGGGTGAATTTTAATCCATTAAATGTTAAAAGGGAAGCCAGAGAAAACCTAAATTCCAGAATTTGTTTCACCTGAAAATTGAGTTATTGAGCTAATAAAACATATTTCTCAGCTCCTTTGTCCTTTGAGGTTTTGAACTATTAAGCTGTTTGAGGTGTAACTGGAATAAAATGAACATTTGCTGGGTTTATTCACGTACAACACAATCCCTGGGTACTGCTCTGTTGTCAGGTGTCAAGGATCCAGAAAGGCACAAGACACATCGACTCTCACAGCGCTTCCTGTCTGATAAGATGAATTAAAGAAAACACCAAAGAAGTAAAAAAAAATAAAATGAGGGGTGCCTGGGTGGCTCATATGGTTGGGTGTCTGCCTTTGGCTCAGGTCATGATCTCCCGGTCCTCGAATCGAGCCCTGCATCGGGCTCCTGGCTGGCTCAGTAGGGAGTCTCCTTCTCCCTCTCCCTCTGCCTCTCCCCCTGCTTGTGTGCTCTCTCTGTCTCTGTCTCTCTCTCTTAAATGAATAAATGAAATCTTAAAATTTTTTTAAAAAAATGAAATAAAATGAATACTCAACATTTCAAAAATTATTATACTACTCATTAACACCTCTAATTATCACTTAATAGAAATACTGGTAAGACAGTCCTGAGGGCAAAACTTGTATACTTTCTGCTCTACAGAATTATATCCGTTATTTCAAGAAATATTTAGCTTCAAGGGCTATCTAAGAAATACATTTTCAGGGCTTATTTTCCCAAAATATCTAATGCACCAGGTTGAATCCAACTAAAGGAAATCCTTGATTACCTAAAGAGTTGGTTAGTTCACAGAGAAAGGCAAATCAATGATTTTGTCCTTACCATTCTTTTTCCTAGTGTTTGTGCACACCCGTTCACTCTTCGTGGAGGAAAGTAAGAGAGAACATCCGAAAACATAGGTATGGGTCATATTTCAAAGGTTCAGTCCTAAAAGTCTAGGAGTAGTGATTTCATTCCATAGAAAATGGGGAGTCACAAGGTTCACCAGAAGGAGGAGGATGGGATACTACTTCCATTTACTAACCCCTGCGACAGAGTAATGGATGGACTTTGGGTGTCAAGCTAGTTTGGTGTAGGAATGGCCAAAAAAACCAATGTAAAGTTATTTAAATAATTCAGGAGAAGAATGAAGATGGTCAGAAGGCAGCAGCAACAGGGATAAATAGAAGATTAATTCAAGACATATTTGGGTTTTTTGACTTAACTACATGTTTCAGGACTTACTACACCATATTTTATGACTGAACTACATGTAAAGGAGTTACCAAGTATGACACTACAGTCTCTAACTTGTATGATGGGATGATGAATGGTGCCTTTCACTACATCTCAAATTTTCGATCAACTGGTTGCATGAGAGGGCAGATAATAAACTCAGATTGGAAAGTTTTTATCTGAAGCGGGATGTGAAAAAGAGGATGTGCAGCAATTTGAGGGTTCAGATCCTATGCTCATGGGTACAGATATAAATGTGGAAGTCCTAGGAACATAGAGGGCAGGTGACACCAGGTAAGGACATGAGATTCCTTAGGGAAGGAGACTTCAAGGTAATAAAGAAGTGGAAGGAGACCCCAGAGAAAGTAATATCAGAGAAATCCAGAGAGAAGGAAACTTCAAAAAGGGAGCAATCCTAGTGAAGCAGCAAAGGGGCCAAGCCTATGGTATTCAGTGATTAGGATGTCTGTTGACTATGGAAAATGCTGATAGAATGAAATTGTTGCTGGGAGTATGAATAAGGAAGTGAGACCTCCATGAACCAGAGAGGGACTGGAAGTTTAAGAAGTAGAATATTTCATGATGTTTAGCTATGAAAGGAAGTAAGGGGTAAAAGCAGCCACTGCAATGAAAGGTAAGTCAAAGGACAAAGGATGAGAGTAATTGGACATGAACATGAGATGTAGGAAAGGAGTCCATGGAACAGGAAAGGTAGAAGACAGAGCACTGTGTGGGGGATGCTGGTGGAAGCTATAAAGAAACAAGGAATGGGATTAACAACATAGAGGAAAGGATTCCTATCACAGTAAAGGGAGTTGCCTCTTCATCTAAGGTCAGAAGAAAGTTGTTGAAAATGTGAATGATGCATGAAGGAATGGGGGGTACACAATTCATGTTTCATGGCCTCTACTTTTTCTGTTAGGAAAGCTACAAGGAAAATTTGCTAAGAATTTATAAAGATAGGAAGAGAAGACAGACTTGACTCTTAGGGTTAGGAATTTTATTTTTCTTTCAAACATAAGAAGTAGGATTCCTCTAAAGGACAAGTTTATTTATTCTACATTGGAACAAAATTTAAATGAAGCCAATTTCATAATTAACTTCATTTTTCCCTATTTGGAGTATACACCAGGATTTCAAAAAAATACCTAATTTGCCCAACAGCTAGCTACTTCAGGTCAATAAACATCTACGGGCCTTAATTTATGCCAGTTACACGTTAGGTGCTAAAAATACACAAATGGTTAATAAATGGTCACCACCCTATACAAGTTATGGTTGAAATCAGAAAAAGAGACACAAACAGTACTTTCATAAGAGAGAGGTATGCATGCCCAGGTTACTATGGGAGCGAATAGTTGGGGTTAGCCCTGGAGGAGGTGAATCTTGATGGATGACCAAGAGTGACTCAGGTGAAGAAAGGTGGGACAGTGTATCAGTCAGGGTGCAAAGACATAGGGCAAGAGAGAGCTCGTGTGTAAAAGCAACTGCAAGCCAGTGACAATGCTCACTCTGCCACATTTAACTAGCTCTGAAGATTTTTCATTGTGGTAGACTCAAAATGAGACTATATTTCCTTACCCAACAAAGAATTAAAGCTAGTGAAAGGACCTTCTTCTCCCACAGCTGAATGTTCAGCTAGAATTTCGTGCATCTACTTGGTTATATGTGCTTCTGAACTACTCTCATTGGACAGAACATTGCTCTCACAATTCCTCCTTCAGGCAAACTTCTAGACCCATTTCGTTTCTTTAAGAGTTCAAGATCACACATCTTTGCTACATAAGCCTTGGGACACACTGGACTATTAACTGTGATTCCACTGGAGTGGGAGGAAGGGGAGAGGTAAGAAGGAAGGGTGGAGAATGTAAACTTCTACTTCTTGCTTCAACAAATTTAAAGAGAGAAAGATGAGAGTTATGAACAAATTTTTCTCTTTGACTTTTTTAGCATTTTCCCATAAAATCCTAAAAAAACTCATAATAAGCAAATAATGAATAATCATTGCATACAACAGCAAAGATTTATCAGATGCTCTATATTCACCAGCTGATTTAATTTTTGTATCAATGTTATGTGGTTGGTCCTATAAATGAACTATGATCCCTGCCCCCCTGCCTTTATAAATAAGAAAAACTGGTTTTGGCAAATTAAGTAACTTGCTCAAAGTCACACAGTTCCTAAGTGGTCCTGGGATTTAAAACAAGGCTGGTAGCTCCAGAGCCCATCTCTCAAGAAGCAGACTTTACTCCAGCTAGAATAGTCACTTCCTGATGACCACCAAATAAAAAATGTTTTAGTTGTATATCAGAAAGTGAATTTGAAGAACCATCACTTTTGAAAACATCACACAAAAGGTTGATTACCTTAGAAGGCCACTGATATTTAGTCTTATTTTAAGAAGCATGAAATTCTATGAATTTACAAGATTCATGAATTTATGAGATAGTCCTAAAATGTTAACATTAGCCAGTATTTTGAAACTCCTAAAATCAATACAGTGATTTTTAAAGATCAGAAAATAATGTAGGGTCCTGGAGGGAAGGCATTGTATCTATTTTTTTTTTAAATCTATTTTTCCTTTAAATCTCAATCTCTCAGTGCCTACAACACAGTAAGGCACTCAAATTTGTTAAGTGATTAATAGTTTTGTTTTCTTTTTTTTTTTAAGATTTTATTCATTTATTTGAGAGAGAGACACACACACAGAGCAGGAACACAAGCATGGGGAGTGGGAGAGGGAGAAGCAGGCTTCCCACGGAGCAGGGAGCCCGATGCGGGGCTCGATCCCAGGACCCCGGGATCACGACCCGAGCCGAAGGCAGACGCTTAACGACTGAGCCACCCAGGTGCCCCAGTTTTGTTTTCAACACACTTCTATTATCCTTGAAACAAAACTTAAAACCTTATAAACAGCTGTTATTTGAAAGGCAATACTGAGAAAGTTAGGTTTTCCATAATAGCTCATTCCAACTTAATTGAGGTATAATAAAGTTTAAATGTTTAATTTCTATATTAGTGTTTATTTCCCAAGATACTTGCCCAAAGATAAGCACCATGTGAAAGACCACATATTACAAATAAGAATCAAATTATCTGCACAGAAATGTTAATACCCTTCTTCCAAAAGCTTGCACAATCTAATGGCTTCATACTTTCACCTTAATTTTGTTGAGGAATAATTTGTTTTCTAAAGTGATGTCTTTGCATTTCATAGGAATTTAAGTTAGCCTATTTAAATCGACAAGGCATGGTCTTATAACCTACCTTTATTTTTTTTTTTTAAGATTTTATTTATTTATTTGACAGAGAGAGACACAGTGAGAGAGGAAACACAAGCAGAGGGGAGTGGGAGAGGGAGAAGCAGGCTTCCCTCGGAGCAGGGAGCCTGATGTGGGACTCGATCCCAGGACCCTGGGACCATGACCTGAGCCGAAGGCAGTTGCTTAATGACTGAGCCACCCAGGCGCCCCCTACCTTTATTTCTTTATATCCTTATAATTTGTTCCAAGAACAATTTGGGGGAAGAAAGGTATTATTTCTTCTGTAATACCAAACAAAAGCAAATTACATAAAGTAACAGATAAAAGGACAAAGTTACCAGATTCTATTATGAAATGCAATCATAAAGTGGTATCTTGGATAGACCTTAAACAATTGAATAGAAAATTGCATCTTATCTTTAAGTTTATATGCAAATCATCTAAAATAGATCTGGACTATGTCCAAAAGGACACCTGAGAAAAAAATTATACCAGGTCTCCCACTATGCAATTTTAATATTTATAAAATCATGCAGTGTCCTAAAGAGTTCTCAAATGTTGATTAAATAACTTGATAATGTGGCAAACTCCAGCTAATAGTTATTACTAACCTACAAAAATCATCACAGTGGCTAACCTTTACTTAGCACTTAGAAAGGGCTAGGTTCTATTGATTACTGTTTTATTACTATTATATTCATAATGAAGAGAACTGGGGTTTAGCTAGCTTATGCAATTTGCCCAAAGCTAAATATAGCTAATAACTGAGAAAATCAGGATTAGAACTTATTTAGAACTTAGAAAAGCAAACAAACACACATTATCAACTTTAAAGTAGCACTAAAAGTCAACAATCATTTATAGACAAGAACCTATATTTAAAAATACATATAAGAAGCATTCTTCCCATTTGCTAAATTTGGTATTGCTGAGTAATTTTTAAATTGTTCAAAATCTGGACTTTGTTCATCATATAATCATTCTAAAATACTATTTCCTACAACTATTTTTTGAGGGTAAGACTGTATCAATAACACCTCTCTATCCCTGGCATATGATAAGACATAAATGTCATCAAATGATTCATAGCAGTATTTTAGTAGAACACTCATGACTTTAAAATGAAAACCATGAGCTTTTCCTATTATTTTTAGTTTTCTACATAATACATGAGTTTTTCTGGTTAGCTTTAGATCAGATATGAGTATAAGAAAAAAAATAGACCAAATTTTTCCTTATCTAGGTACAAGTCATATCATCCTACAAAGGAGGGAAAAAAAAGTTAGTTTTGTTTCTGAATCTTTAAAATGGATGTTGAGAAAGTCACTGAAGAATTCTAATAATGAACAGAATTCAGAATCCTTCAGGTTTCAGCTTAAGTATCACTTTATGTGAGCAGCTTGCCCTAACCATTTCCTCTGTGGCTCACATAAAATGGAAGACAATTCTACTATCAGGATAAGCCTATGAGTTATTTTTCTCCCTAAAGTAAACAAAACAAAAATTACATCATCTAGTTGAACTCTTGGTCAGTCAAAAGAGCCTTAAATTTGTTCAAAATATATTTTATTAGAAAACTAGCCTTTTGAACCTAAATGTCTTTTGTTCAGACTTGGTAACTAGAATAGAATAGAATCTCTAGTCTGACCAATTTAGCATTACAATCTTAGGAACTTAGAATTTAAACGAGAACACTAAAGTCAATCCAAGAAATGTATCAAATACTCTGAGATGTCAGAAGAAAGAGTGGCAGCATCTGTCTAAGGGAACCTGTCGAGTCAGCTCAGAGGCTGAAGGAAGTGCTTGCCTACTTCTGGGCTCAAAGCTCAGTCTTCTAGCTCGTCACATTTTCTCCCTTGGGGATTTAAGTCAAACTCCTCACTTCAAAATCACCTCTAAACAGACTGATGACTTCAAAATTTCTTACCATAGCCCTTCCGTCTGACCAGAACTCCTGTAGCATGTTCCTATTTGCCCGTGGGGCATTTCCACTGCATGGCTGTCTTGCTATCATTTCCAGTTCATCCTACCTGAGGTGAATTTAATGCTCCCTCTTTCTATTGGTGGTACTTTTTTCCTCCAAAGCTCAAAAATCACAAAAGTTCACCAAATTTAATTGGGTTCTTCTTCACAGTATCTCTTCTATGAACCCCTTCCTGTACCTTGCCATCTACTCCCAGTAATGCCCTGGACTGATTAGCAGAGGCTGATTTACCCTCTTTGTAGAGCCTATTCCCAGGACTCGAGTGGACCAATATTCCTCAAGCACAGCTTTCGCCACATTCCTTCTCTGCTCAAAAGATGGAAACGAGCAAAGGGTGGGGGTGTGGGGGGAAAGAGAGACAGACACACATGCAAACCAAGAAACAGACTCTTAACTCTAGAGAACATGCTGGTTACCAGAGAGGGGGGGGGGGATGGGTGAAATCAGTGTTAGGAATCAAGAAGTGCACTTGTGATGAGCACTGGGTGATGTATGGAAGTGTTCAATCACTATACTGTACAACTGAAATTACTATTACACTGTATGTTAACTAACTGGAATTTAAATAAAAACTTAAAAAAAAAAAAGATGGATTCTGTAGAGGATGCTTTTAGATAACAGGCTTGAGTGATGGAAACTTGACCCAGGCAAAAGGGCCCACAGTGACCCCCCTGGCTGAACACAGACGGCCCATCAGGCGACCCACCTCAAAATATCCATAAGCCTTAACTGAGCAATGGGCTACTTACAACCAGGTACAATTACCAAAAAGGGGAGACATTCCCTATGTCGTCAGACCTCCTCCCTTCCCCCTTTAAAAACAGCCCCCACCCGCCGCCTCATGGCAGACAGTCTCCTCTGCTTTCCTGCCTGCGGCTCCCTTGTGGTGTGTTCAATAAGCTGCGATCGCCTATGTTCTGCCTCAGGTGAATTCTTTCACCGCCCCCACACCATGTATGCTTCCAAATGATCATCGCCCCACATTTGGGGGCCCCTGTCCGATTGGAGAGACACTGCAGATTCTCTACCACTGAAGGAAAATATCTCTGATGGTTAATTTCAAGTGTCAGCTTCACGAGGGATGCCCAGACGCTGGTTAAATGTTACTTCCGTGTGTGTCTGTGAAAGTGTTTCTGGGAGAAATTAGCCTTCAAGTTGAACTGAAGAGACGGTCCTCCCCAGTGTGGGTGGGTATCATCCAATCCCTTGAGAAGAAAAAGGCAGAGTAAAGTTGAATTTATTCTCTGCCTTCCTGAGGCTTGAGCTGGGACACTGATCTCCTGACCTCAGCATCCCTGGTTCTCAGGCCTTCAGACTTGGACGGGAATCTACACCATCAGCTCTGTGGCTCTCGGGCCTTCAAACCACACTGCTGGCCTTCCCGAGACTCCTGCTTGCCGGTACTGGGGCTTCATAGCCTCCATTATCATGTGAGCCAATTCCTGATAATAAATCTCATTCCTATTGGTTCTATTTTTCTGGACAACCCTGATTAATACACCATTCAAGGAGTAGCCTGGTGTTGGAAGTCCCTCCACAGGAGGCCTCAAACTCCCTCTCTTTTCATTTCTCATTACTGCTCCTAGAGCTGGTTTCCCCCTCAGGCCAAGTCAATATCCTCAGCATCCCCAGAACACTCCACAAGCCTTCCTAATCTCAATATGGGGTGTGGGGGAGAGGTGACGTCATAAACTTGTTTGTAAAGCAGTTAACATATTAGATTCAGAATTTCACACATCTGTTCTAATGATGACTTTTTAAAAAGTAGATACATTTCTCATGAAAGGGAACACCAGACAATTAATATTCCAAACTTTGTAATTTTCATTTTCATAAAAGTATGAAAAGTGAAAATTTCATTTTCATAAAGACATGGAAAGTGTTTGCAGTGCAATATTAGGCTAAACAATTAGAATAAAAATATATGGAGTATAATCTTTATTTTGTAAAACATACACACAATGCACACAGAACTTATAGGAAGATACGGCAGTGTTATAATTAGTTGTCTCTGGATACCAGGATCACATGTATAATTTGTAAATGTAGATTTACAATATACAGCACAGTTCCAAACTCACCTTTACAGACTATTCTTAGCTACACAGTCTTTCTGTTTAATAAAAACTGAAGATACAGGTCTCCATGACAGCAAATATGCTTCAGAAAAGACCTCCTATTATGAATGCTTTCTGTTGCTGCAATGGGGTGAGTTTTATAAAGTTTCTAGCTTTGTGTACAAAAAAAGAACATTCTTCCCCATTTTTCAGTATCCCTTCCTCCATTGGTAGCTCTTATCTTTTTCTTCATATCCCATCTTGTTTTTCATATCCATTCATATTTTTCATATCCCATCCTCTTCTTAATCCCAAATTGTAACACCCAGGATTAAAAACTATCTGCTAGCTTTCCTTCTTATGAAGTTTAATTCTTTCCATTCCACTTATACATAAGTTATAGAAGCTTTTGCTTTATCAACTCCTGGATTGACGATGGCTTATATAGATCTTTCTTGACTTATGAAAGGGTTAAATCCCAATAATCTTATTGCAAGTTGAAAATATTATAGGTGGAAATGCATGTAATACACCTAACCTACGGAACATCATAGCTTAGCCTACCCTAACTTAAACGTGCTCAGAATGCTTACATAAGCCTACACTTGGGTAAAATCATCTAACACAAAACCTATTTTTATAATAAAGTGTTGAAAATCGCATGGAAATTACTGACTACTGTACTGAAAGTGAAAAAAACAGACTGGTTCTATGGGTACAAAATGATTCATTGTTTACCCTCGTGATCACCGGGCTGACTCGGAATGAGGTTCCCTGCTGCAGCCCAGCATCATGAGAATATCTTACCATACGCTAGCCCAGGAAAAGGTCAAAATTCAAATTCTGAAGTAAGGTTTCCACTGAATCGTAAATCAGGACCATCTATACATTTTGGTTCTGCTAGGACACCTGAATTAAATTCACTACAGGTCCTTAATAAATATTAGTTGAAAACCTCACCACCACCAGCATCACCAAAAAGGGTCCTGATCACATCTAAGGGGGAAGAAAGTAACATTCTGCATGTTTCTAAATGACACATGTATATTCCCTAGCCCAGCTCCTGTTACACTTACCTACTGTAAACTTTAGTTACTAAATTGTTGATCTGTTTGTCAATTTTATATTTGCGGTAATCTTCCAAACCATCTTTTATTGCAATAATTGTCAGGACCACCACGAGAGGTAGCATTGTAATTTCCTTTTGGAAGGCTTCTACCAAAGGCACCCAGTTCAAGACAGCTAGAAACAGGAAATATAAATTGGCAGCCCTGCAATCCAAACACACACAAGGAAGGGTTAACAAATCACATAAAAGCCTAAAGCAAAAGGAACAAAAATATCTCAGGACATTTTCCTATGTTTCCCTTAGTCGATTTTCGATGCTACAGAACAGAGAACTAGCCAAACCTGACGTATCTGAACAACCTGTCACTCCTGTAGATATCCAGCTCATGGCTTTACTGTAATAAATGAGGTATTCTTTATTAAATATATGATAGTCAATATGTGTATGACAGTCTTGAGTTGTGAAAACATAAGAAGCATCACAGAAAACACTACTTTCTTTTTAAAAGCTCAAAAGAGGGGCGCCTGGGTGGCTCAATCATTAAGCATTTGCCTTCGGCTCAGGTCATGATCCCAGAGTCCTGGGATCGAGCCCCGCATTGGGCTCCCTGCTCCGTGGGAAGCCTGCTTATTCCTCTCCCACTCACCCTGCTTGTGTTCCCTCTCTTGCTGTGTCTCTATCAAATAAATAAATAAATAAATAAAATCTTTAATAAATAAAAAATAAAAGCTCAAAAAATTTAGAGGAAATTCAATGTTAACACATTGTAGAAATAAATTTTTCAAAACCCCAACTCTCTAGCCTTCAGAAGTTAATTTGCATGTCCAAACATTAGATTCAAACAAGGCTCAAGATAAATAGAGATGCCTGGGAGGTTTTTTTTCCCCTTGAAACCAACCCTTCTATTTCAGCTTTTATGAGATTCATTTCTTCAGGAACTTCTTCCACTTCTTTATTTTATATATTCAAATACTCCTCCACTGGCCCCTAAGGTAAATTCAAGTAGCCCATTTCCTTAAAAGAAATAGAATCTCAATCCTGCATAGCCCCTCAAGTTTTTATCACATATTTTCCTCATTAACCATTAAACTTCTCAAAATTAATTTACCCCCATTTCTCCTTCCTCACCTCCAACTCCTTGTATTCTGAAAATTCTTACCTAACCTTTTTTGCTACTTTTTTGGCCTCAATTATTTCCATGTGGACTGTATCCAAACCAACAGCACTGACCCTGAACTCTGTTCAAGTTTCAGATTCTAATTCATAAAAGACAGAACCACCCATAGCATGTAAAGCCATTAATTCAGCAAATTCACATCTATATTTTAAATGTACCCATCATTCAATAAATGTATATGGAACCTACATACAGTGAATAATGAGAATGAATATATGCAGAATGAATAATGAATGTTGAGAATCTGTATATTCACATTAGCATCTCAAACTCAACATTTATAAAAACCAAATCATCTAGCCAAGTTTTTTTTATTCCTGTCTTTACTTTTTCTGCTAATCCTCCTGGTCATTCTCAGCTCAATATGTTCATACCATCTTTTTACTTAATTCCCTGCATCTAATCCATAATATCTGTAATAATCCTTCTTTCCATTCCCACATTTTTCTAAGCTCAGGTCTTGCCACTCGCCAGGGTATATATAGCATCTCCCTAAATGTTCTCTCTGCCTTTGCTTTGTTTCTAATTGTGCCAGGCAGAGGGCTCTACTTTCCAGACCTCAAGCAATGTATGCTACTGCCTTTCTGCTTTTACATATCATACTCCTTCCCCCAGCTGAAAGGTGCTTTGCCGACACCTCTGCCTTGAAAATCTCACCAGCTCTCCATAATTAAGTTCAAATGCCCTTTCCTCTTCTCTTGCTCCATTATTTCTCTTCTGAGGCTTCTATCCTACTTGTTAGCACTTTATATAACACTCATCACATCCGCTGTCTTTTCATTGTATACACATCTTGTTTCCCTTGCTAAAAGCAAACTCCATTAGGAAAGGAGTACCATTTAGATATGTATTTCCTTCAATGCCTAAACTCATAGGAGAGCTTCAATAAATACATATTAAACTGAACTATATGTCGTTGCTTCACCTAGTGAAGAGCTCTATTTCCCCATATCATCAAGTAAGAAAAAGCTCAAATTAAAACTCAGCATGGTCTAATGGAAAGAACATAGAAGCAAGAGTGAAAAGACTCAAGGCTATAGGGTCAGCTCCTAATCACTGGCATGACATTGGGTAAACCAGTGTAACAAACTTTGTTTCCTAATCTATAATATGAAAATAACAATATCTTCTCTGGTCAAGAGAAAGCATCTTACCACTTGTAAAGTGCTATGTGAACATAAGGGCTCATCATTTCACAACAAACTCTACTAGAATCGTCAAAGAAAATGTCCCAAGTCTTAGCTTAGGTAACATATAATGTCATAGAAATGAAAAATCTTATGTTAACTAGAGTAACAAAGAACATGTTAAGACTTTTACCTGTGAAATTGTTCAAATAAATTTCTTGGCACAAAATTTAGAAGTGTGTACTTTGTTGTCCGTATTCGGTTATTCACGTAGGTGCCAGAGTACTTTTCATACTCATCCTTGAAGGGCCAGAGGTGGGGAACAACCACCCGGTGCTTTCCTGCCAGTCTGGGAGGCTGAGAGGACTTGCCCCCGCAGACAAGCAGAGAGGAATAGCTGTATGACCTCTCATCCTCGTCCCTGTTTCTACCGCCCATCAGCTGTTGCCAGTGATACCTGGCCCATTGTAGACATTCAGTCATGTCCAAAATGTGGTGAGATCCAGGATACGCAGGTGATCTGGCAAAACAAACAAAAACCCACTAAAACACTCCTCATAAGCCTCTGGAAAGTCTTAAAGGATAGTAAGGGTAGTAAAATTAGAATTTTTTTCCACATCAAATAAATATATGACCAATGGTTCAATGGGTATAAAGTAAAACTACTCTTTGGAACTAGTAAATGGGAGAAAGTAAATCTAGTCTTTGGAACTCCGTTTTAGCCAAATTTTTTATTAAATAAAGCATACACCTTCTGCCTCAAGAGCCAACCATCTGACCATTTAAGCAACAGGAGACAGCACCTAAAGGCCACCCTATAATCTGAAGCAAATAATCTGGCTTTAATGTGCACAAGTCTCTTAATTTATCTGATAAATAGTTTTCTCATCTTTGAAATGGGAGCGCCACACACGTGAGGCAATTTATGTAAGGATTTAATGAGTAACATGTAAATTATCCAGCATAAAGCCTGATGCAGAATAAGCAGTCAATAAAATCCATTCTGTGAAGATTACAAAAATGCCCACAAATTCTTTCCATCCCTGTATGTACAACCCTTCACCCATCAAGTGATGGAACCCAAGCACTCAGGATCTAGGTGGGGTGATAGGCATGTAAATACATAAATGCAATCCCAGGGATAAAACGTTGTTTGAGGGGACACCTGGGTGGCTCAGTAGGTTAAGCGTCTGCCTTCAGCTCAGGTCATGATTCCAGGGTCCTGGGATCGAGTCCTGCATTGGGCTCCTTGCTCAGCAGGGGGCCTGCTTCTCCCTCTATCTGCAGCTCCCCCTGCTTGTGCTCTCTCTCTCTGACAAATGAAATCTTTAAAAAACAAAAAACACTGTTTGAGACACTGACGTAGTTTGGGCAAATTATTTAAGCTGGCTTCCTTCCTAAACTTCATTCGAAGTTTACAACATGTCTACTGATTATTTTCTCTAAAATGTTGTATTAATCAGAAATTAATAGTTTACCCCTAAGAACATTAAAATTGTATCCAACTTTCATGGATCTGAAATCATAGATCATTACCTACCTGAAGATCTGGTCCAATTACATTCTAGTAATTCTAGTGAGTCAATATTTTTAATAATCCATTCTTCTAGCACACTTATTTACTATACATTGGTCCTTAAGCAATCCAACTGATTACAGTTACGCAGCATCACTTTATCACTGTATTTTAGAAAATAAGTTGAATTACAAGTAATAATTTAAAAATCCGTATCTTTAAAAAGTATATGATCTAAAGCAAAATAATAAAAACAAGTAAGAGCAGAAAGTCCTTTTAATGGGAAGAATACAATAGCCTCCAAGTATGTGTATCTGTGTCTGGATATTGAACCCACAACATAGATAACCTCTATTACCATTGAGAGAAAATATTCATAAAGTCAGTCTTATCAGTTTTTTTTAAGATTTTATTTATTCATTTGACAGAGAGAGAGAGAGCATGAGTGGTGGGGAGAGGCAGAGGGAGAGGGAGAAGCAGACTCCCCACTGAGCAAGGAGCCCGCTGTGGGGCTCGATGCCAGGACCCGGAGATCATGACATGAACCAAAGGCAGATGCTTAACCATCTGAGCCACCCAGGCAACCCAGTCTTATCAGTTTTACATTAATAATGGAAATGAGAAAACAAAACAAAACAAAACAAACTTCTATCCATATCAGGTCTCTGTCCTTTGGAGTTTGCACTCTAAAATATGTGTTCATAAAGAGCTAAATTAGTAAACATTGGCCAAAATAATTCTATCTTTTCAACATAATTTTTTAAAAGCCCACATATGAAGTAATATGAAAAGTCTGGTTTTCACTTCAGTGTATAAAAATAGCTTCTTAACCTATAACTAGTAATGACAGTTTGAGTTATTAAAGTAGTTCATAACATATCCAGAATCTCCCCCAGAATAAGGATGTAAGAAAGTGCTTTATAACTGAATCAGTAGATAATGTAAAAATACTGAACAAATCATGCATTTCACCCCATGCACATCAGGGGACCTAAGACAAACCTCATGTTCTTCAGAGGGTTGAAATTTTATAGTATTTCTAGAAACTTTAAGTTTTCATTTCCAATTAAATTCTCAGTAAGACATAGGAGTGTGTATCCCTCTGGTGTCCACAATCTCAACAATAATATAGATTCTACTTAAATTTTTAAATTTTAAAGTATAATTTCTTGAGAATGCAAACAGAAATAATTAAACAAATACGACATGTGGGAGGTATTAACTTTTGGTAATTTATGGTGTATCTAACAAATAACCCCACCCTCCCTAGTGGTGGTTCACAAAAACAAACAGCTTTTCATTCCAAGGATCTATTCCAGAACCTTCTCTCTCCCCACTCACTCAGTTCCAAAGAGACAAATCTATGACTGAAGAACATTTCATTTGCCAAAGTATCCCCACATCCGCCATCCTCTGTGCCTCTTCAATGTCCTGAAACTTTTGTTAGGTGCTCTACTTACTCACATATTGTCTTCCCTCTTCCCCCCCTTTCTTATTCCCAAGAAATTTTAGTGAGGATAGAATTGGGGCTGGCTTATTGCCCTCTTCAGCCATCGACTCTCTGTCCTTCTCTCCAAGGCCAGGCAGCTCATATCTTCCAATGCCTTCCCCTCAGCACTGCCATTCTCTCCTGAAAAGTGATGACTGGACCAAAGGACTGATCTACACAAGACAGAGAGGTTGTTAGTATTTTCACGGGATTGAAGAAAAAAAAACCAAATGCGGAGGTAATTGGCAAAAATCCTTTCAGATTTCCAGGTTAGAATTTAAACCATTTTATACTGAGCAGGAATGACCAAGGATCTACTTAGTCATTCTAGTTCAAGCATTTTCAAAATGTGTCTGAATGCACCGAATTAGTTTCAAGGTCTACTAATACGTTGCTAGACACACTTTGGAAAGACACTGCGTGTGGTTGCACATGTGTTGAAAGCCTACAAGGAAATGAACAGATCCACTTCCAGCTCCTGTTCTGGTAGAAAGGCCGGGGAAAACAGCAGCTGGACTAGAATGTTCAGGCAGGGCAACAATTTTCCCACCACAGCCAGGAGCAAGGAGCCTTTTAATCCTTCTCCATCTACTCCCAGCAAAGCTAAAAATGTATTAATATGTAGAGAAGGCTCTGGTATTAATGCGCACATAAATATTCATCAAAATTTAAGATATGAAAGGAAAGCAGATCACAGTCATACCTCATTAAGAATCAGCATGAAGCATTATATTTTAAAGCTCAGACTTTACAGAGTATTTAACCTAGAGGTCACAAGCCAGTGGCCCTTAAGCAAAATTCTACTCAGTGACGTATCTTGTATCATGATGTTGGCAAACACATTGTACTAATTTTTTTTTAATATAGGACTGATTTTTAAGAGATAAATTCACATAAAATTTTGATATTTAGTTTCTCTTAAAAAGAAAAAAAAAACAACCACAGAATATTGGGCATTTATTTTCACATGGTAACAAATGTGAGAAGCCTTTTTACTGTAGCCCCTGACCTAACCCTTCATTTTCCAGTTCACCTATTTTAACTGAGTAAATGAGCACTCCGTTCACCACTTTTTGAGAAATCAAATTCTTCCTGCTCTATAGACTCTGGCTCGAATATTAGTTGTATCACTTATTAGGTATGTGACCTATGTAATTAACCTCTGCACCTCAGCTTGCTAATGAAAAAAATGAGACACCATGAAGAGTCATGGGGCATACCGAAGACAGTGTTCATTCTATCCCCCACTCTCCTCTTTGGCAATCTCTCAGGTCATACAGAAGTCAAGGTTGGTAACCCTGTAAATTGGGCTGAGGTCCAAACTTTCAATATATTGCTTCTCAAATTAAATGAAGTTGTCCAACTCTAAGTAAATGCGCAGTTGAATATATCTGTTGATACATGGAAAGTAACCAGCATTAAGTAGGATACAAATAGAAGACCAATCACAAAAGACAGACATGACATAAAATGACCTTCACGCCAGCTGACCTCATCCTCAACCATTCTCTCTGAAATTCACCCCAACTATATTCATGAACAAACTGTATTCCACTTGTCTGGTATTTTCTAAGCTTCCCTCAATAACAGTCCCCTAGGCCCCTCCCCTGGAGATCCTGATTAAGAGGATCTAGAATGGGGCCCATGAATGTGGAATTTAATTAGTACCCAGGTGACTTATCAAGAAGGTTGCAAAGCACAGCTTATACCTTGCATCTCTGCAAATGCTGCTTTCTGGAAGGCTGATCAATCCTATCACCTACTCACCACACCAGCCCCTATTCATCCTTTGGACTGTTGTAGCTTGGCCATGGGGTGGGGGGGCGGGAATTGAGGAGGATCCACACAGGAGATACAGTAAAGCATTCCCTGCTCCGTTCCCATTATGATCCTGAGCTTGGCTCGGTCACTGCACTTGTTTCAGTGTTCAGCGGGTGGCTTTGTTCTTCAAAGTCAAGGAACACATCTCATTGCTTTCCAAACTCCCCACCAGAGTCTAATGCTTGGCCAAAGTTAGGTCGTCAACAAATGACTGCTGATCATTGACTTTTATAGAAAAGAGGTAGCATGGGGAAAGGACACAAAACACCCCATTTCCTCTTTCATGATTCAGCCTGGCTTTCCTTCCATTAGAAGAAGGAATAACAAGATCTAAGTTTGAGAAAACAGAAGTAGTCAGCTTGTGACTGCATTCCTTCCACCTTTATTAATAGAAGGAATCTGCTTCTCCAAGCCTGAAAGACTCCTACGGAAAACCACTGTTTTCTTTCCTATTGGATTTATAAGACCAGTAAGCAATACAGTAGTGATTAAGAGCATAGACTCTGAAGCCTGACTCCGACATCAATTCCTGGCACCTCCATTTGCCAGCTAACCTTGATCAAAGGGTTGTTGTGAGGATTAAGCGAGTTAATATATGTAAAGCCCTTAGAATAGTGTGTGAACCATACTCCCGCGCTAAATAAAGTTAACAAATATGGTGATTATCTGGAAAATGTTCTCTTAATTAGAGTATTTACTCATAAATATTGAGAATTTGTATGCACAGTACTGACCCTCCCAACTATATCCAAGTACTTATCTATATTTAATTTCTTAAACTGTATATAACTCACACTCAGCTTTAGCAGCTCTGCTTTCCGTTTAACTGGGGAGTCTGCCAGGCAACCAACCACCTGAGGATAGCAATACCTTCTAGTCAATTGTTCCCAGGGGTAAACAGAGCAACCTAGTAGACAAAACTCTGATGAACAACTTAGTATGAAGCATTGCAGGATTTTTCAAGATCATCATTCACAATTCTAAGATTTAGCCCACTCCATAAAGAGCTGAATTTATCATGGGGTTCTGCTAACACACAAAATGGTCCCACACTTCATTTGACCTAATACTCTGCCACTGATTGGAACACTGCCTTCAGAATTAACAGCATTTAAAAAAAAAACACACAAAAAAAACCACACACACACAAAGAACCAAATGCTTAGAGTTCAATTATCATCACTTAAAACCAAAAAGAATTTTCAGATCTAGATACTTTACTCCTGAATGAGCTACTGTCCTTAAAGGTAGGGAGGTTTAGTATTTCATTAAAAAAGGAAAAAACCTACAGTTTATACCTAGGTTTCATTGAAGTCTCCATTCCTAACTTCATTTTTAGTTTAAGAGTAAACTACTACTTGTGAAAATTTGGATTACAACAAACTTGCTGCTGGTTAGTGATGGAAAAATACCACTAAAGATTATATGAAAAGGCCTGCATGTTCCTGGGCTGAGCATGGAAACTTAAAAGCCCAACATTACCCAGATACGCAGTGTCAAAAAACACCTGACTGGACACTTTGCTTTAACTAACATTAGCATTTTACCTAGAATTTTAAAAATTAATCAGTATGGCAACAGAGCCTAAAGGTCCAGATTCTTAATACATGGTAACATTGGGAGAGAAGGACAGGGTATGAGATTAACATAAGCCAAATGCTGTATACACCCAACTTGCAATACTCCTTCACAGCAAGGCAATTATACAGTTAAAAAAAAAAAAAAAAGTTTCATTGCAAGTAATCTTTTATCACCATCATATAAATATCTATATGCATTAAAAATGTGTAAAATTTTTTATAACTGCCACAAATTATAAACCCATGTCACTTACAAATATTGATGGCAAAACATAGTAAATCCAGCAAATTAGAAACAATGCAAAAGAAAGGCTGCTGGTTGTCTCTAGGGATTGAGAGCAGCCTTCTAGTGACAGCCAGCAAGGAAATGGAGATGTAGGTCCTACCACTGCAAGGAACGGAGTTCTGCCAACCACCTGAGGAAGGTGGGAAGTGGATTCTCTTCCCCAGAGTTTTCAGATAAGAACTCAGTTTGGATAACATCCTCACTTCAGCCTTTGAGGACCTGAGCAAAGAACCAAGTCACACTGTACCTGGACTTCTGATCAGGAGAACTATACTCATAACTGGGGGTTGTTCTAAGCCACTAAATTGTGGCTGTTACAATGGCAAGACAAAACTAATGCAGAGGGCCTAAAGGTAGATCCCTGTATAAATAGAAACTTAATTGGCAAGCGTGGAATTTCAGATCAGTGGGAAAATGGTGACTTAACACCTCTGGAATAAATGGTTATCCATCTTGAAAACCAGAAAGCTACATTACTACTTTACACCACATTGAAAAAAAAAAAAAGATTTTTATTTGAAAATATTTTAATAAATGTTTAATTCAAAAAATAAATCTCCAGGTAGATTGAAAACTTAAATGGAAAAGTTACAGTAAATTTACTAGAAGAAAATTCAGAATATTTTTTATTATTGTTAGCTGGGCAAAACTGTAACTTCTCTCTCACTTAGTCAAGTTTTGTCATAGTCGGTGCTAGTGAGGATAGGGGGAAAGCAACCCTCTGGCAGTGGGAAGTGAATTGCTCCAATCTCCACCACCACCACCAAAAAACATTTTGACAGTATCTATGAAAACTGAAAATACATATAACTATGGACACAGCAATTCCATTTCGGGGAATCTTACCTATAGGTATGGGTATATGTACAAGAATGTACACTGTAGTTCCGGGTTTATTTATTTATTTTTTTGGTTTGGTTTCTGTAGTAACAATCTTGGCAATATCATGAAAGTTCTTCAACTGTGGAACAGCAGACTGCACTGTGACATATCCGCATTACAGAATATTATACAACTATTAAAAATGATATGTATTCATCCATTGACCTGGACCAATGACTACTATGTATATATAGGGGGAAAAAAAGAAGAAATGACAGAGAAATGTAAATATGAACGATCAAACATTTATGAAAATGAATGAGTACAGACCAAAATGACTGATCTGGGTTCAAAGAATGGTGAGAATGACAACTTGGGCACAGCTCAAGTTTCACTTTAACTACCTACCAAAATATGCAAAGGTATACACAAGATCTAGGACACACAAGAGCGGGTGTGTGTGTTTATCACCTCCCCGGTCCCTCAGGAAGACGGCACCAGTTAGTGGTGTTGTCAGCTGTGAGGAACGTGGAACCTGCCAGTTTGCAAGATTCGGGAACATAAGCCCCTGCCTTTTCAAATTCTTAGGCTGGAAGAGGGGCCACATGAGCACACAAGGGTACACAGGTCACTAACCAAGGGCTGTCTTAGTGGACCACAGCTCCAGAGGCTTAGGCTCTACTTCTTACTGCACTGTTGAATCCACAAGTGGCCTGGCCTGGATTTGCTTCACATAATAACACAAACTGCCTGGATGTATGTTCACATCCATTTGCAAGAATGTGGATAAAAGTATAGAATAATTCACACAAGGCTATGAATATTGGTTATGGTAAGAATACAAAGGGAGTAAAAAAAGAACCTTTCTTTGTCTTTGTCACAATGAAGATATATTGATAATTTTCAAAAAATAAGGTTTTTGAAGGAAGAATCTGTAATTAATAGCTACGAAACAGCCTGATGTTGCTCTAAGCATTAAGTCTGCATGATGCTACATGATCCAATATTCCATTCAAGCTAAAAAAAAAACCCCATGAAGTTCTAAAATCTACAAGAGATCAATTTGAGTCACAAAATCCATTAAGGCCAGAAATAAAGAAATATAAACAAAGTACTGCTTATGAAATATGTACTGGTGCATCTGGGTGGCTCAGTCGGTTAAGCATCCAACTCTTGATTTGGGCTCAGGTCATGATGTCAGGGTCCTAAGACTGAGCCCTGCATCAGGCTCTGCACTGGGCATGGAGTCTGCTAAATATTCTTGCTCTCTTCCTCTCCCTCTGCTCCACCTCCCGCACGCTCTCAATAAATAAATAAATAAATAAATAACACTTCTATAATGATTACTGTTAATGAAATATGCTCCCCATGTCATTTATGACTTCCATTTTTTAGAGTAAGAAACAAAAGGTCAAAGGTTTTATAACTCAAGGCATGCAATGTTTTACTCCAAAGTCATGCTTTTCTAACTGTACAATACTACTTCTATAGGAAATTTAAAATCAAATAGATCATTTAAAACTACATTATTTCTAATTAGTGTACATTTTTTTCTAGAAGATATTAAGAATCAAAATCCTTCAATAACAGAGTGTGCCTAAAATAACATATCACACTATGCTCCTTCTTGAACACAAATGTACTTGTAAGCAAACAGTTCTCAAAAGCCCTGTTTCCCTTAATGAATACTTAATGAAAAGTTTGTAGCAAGGCAGATAACCAAAGGTAAATATGGGGTAATGAATTCCCTGGGGCCCAGTTAGTATTAAAAATGTCTGAGGTCATCACCAACCAACAAATAACTTGAAATATATACATGAGCTCACTCGTCTGAAAGAGAAAAACATTCTTATGTACAGTCATTTCAAGATGCTGTTTGTAGCTGTCAAACTCCAGCATGCATTAGAGTATCCTGAGCCATACCCCTGACTTTCTGATTCCACAGGTCTGGGGTGGGGGCTCAAGAATTTGCATGTCTAGGGGCCCCTGGGTGGCTCAGTCGGTTGGGCGCCTGCCTTCGGCTCAGGTCATGATCCTGGGGTCCTCTCCCTGCTTGGCGGGGATCCTGCTTCTCCCTCTCCCCCACTGCTCATGCTCGCTCTCTCTCAAATAAATAAAATCTTAAAAATAAATAAATAAATAAAAAGAATTTGCATGTTTAACACAGTTCCAGGTAGCGCTGCAGCTGCTGTTCCTGAACCATACTTTGAGAACCACTACTTTATGCTAAATGACTTTATTTCAAAATGTACAGTTGAAATTAAGAGTGAACAGTTTATTAGGTACCCCTCCTGTCACTGGCAAGCCCATCTCCTCCGAGTGTATATACCAAGGCCGTTACCAATGACTTGACAGCCCATGCAAGCAGATGCTCTCATCCAAGGCTAGAATTAACTAAAATTGTGAAGGTCTAATTTACACAAAAATTCCCGAGAGGCTGGGGACAAGGCCTGCAGGACGGATTCTGTCTACAGATTTAATACCATGATGGTCAGCTTCAGCCAATATTTCCAAAAGCTCAGCAAGGGAGAACAATAGGTCTTGGCCTTGACAGACTTCCAATCTTCTTCTCAACCAAGATGAGAAAACCCTAACAAAATATCAAAGTTGTTACATGCTCGAGACCTTGGAAGAAAGACAAGTTATCTAGCAGGGTCAGTAAAAAAAAGAGAGACTCATTTTATTGCTATAGGTTTCCGAGAATAAAATAGGCACTGTTTCACAGTAGACTCAAGACAAGAAGGTCTCCTTGCCCTAGATGTCTCAGGTAACTCTCCCTGAGGCAACAGTGAGCCCTGATAAAATCTGGGTTTATTCCACTCTGGGTCATCTCTGACTTACTTGCCCAACTCTCTATAAGAGGCTTATTGCCCTCAAGGAGACCAATTCCTTATCTGACTGGTAATAACGATGGCAAAACGATGCATCATTTGATATCTCTGCTGGTTTCTTGGTTGCATCAGGTGCCAAAGGAACACACCGGCATAGTTCCTTTAGTAACTACTCTCTTGTGAACTAAAAGGAGAAAGACTTTTCATCACCCCACATAATCTTCGGGAAAAATACGAACAGTTATAGATGTATTTAACAGGGTTTGGTGATGACAAGGGTCAATTTATTTAGTGGGAAAACTAGATCTTGAATAACAAAGTCTCATAATCCTCAGTGCTCTCCAGTGGGTGGGAGGAATCGGATTTGCCAAATAAAGTCATCTCGGAGTTCTGTGTGCTCTTTAATAGTTTCTATTAATTGAACTTCTTGAACTAAATCCCCAGTAGAAGTACATAGTCTTTATTTTAGATGCATGCAAAAGCCAAAACACTGAACTGAAGTAATTACTTTTGATAACTGCTGATCATTATCATGGGAGGAGGTGCTATATAGGTATATAAAAAACCAATTCATAGTACCTTTCATTTTTACCACTAACAAAGAACTCGTTGTGATAGTTTTGTCATTCTTAGGGCCCTAAATGGGGAAAGGTCAACTCGACTCAAGCACATAACCCTTATGCATCTTTAGAAAAGACTGCTTAAACCAAGTTCACTCAGTCCCAGTTCATTCAACATGACCTGAAAACCAGACACTGTGGCTGATGCTGGGGAGACAGAAACAAAAGGTACTGTTCTACATCACAGAAGCAGCCTCTTGCCAAGACCCAGCGGAGGAAGCCTCCACAGCAGCGAGTGATGTGTTTGGTAGCACTGTGGTTGAAGAGTCAAATCCGAATTTTCAAATGCAACATGTTTATTTTGAAAGAAGAGAGATGTATAAAATAGGAGTGTGGTACCTAGATGCATGGTTTTATACTGGGAAGAGTTACCCATCCTTAATGTTTCCAGACACATTAAATATAAAGACATCTTCAATCCTCTCATGTGAGAATAAAACATATACATACACACATTCAGACACTGAAAGCTTTACCATCTGTCTCCTTCAATGTATCTCAGCTTTCCCTTGAAAAGGACCACACATCCCAATGAGTTACCTTTTGCTGATGCTTAGGCTTCCAACTGGTTTAAGCTAGCAAAAAGGCAGGGAAAATGGTGCCTGTAGTTGTATGCATATTTCTGTTACTGAGTACTAAAAAAAAGCTCACCCATAACTCATGGTGAGTTCCCAGCATGTCTCCGTCTATTCTTAAAGCTGAAAAACCACACACATATGAAACTGTTAATGATAACAATCTTTAATACTGTGTTTTGACACTGGTGATTCCAATAGTGCTCCTAAAATATACGTCATTGAAGTGACAGAATAGCATGTTTTTGAGATTTGATTATTCAACACTAATAAAATATTCATCCAATAAACCTAAGATCGTAACAATATCAACCATTTATAAAGACAAGCCAAGTTCTGTGTTGGGGATAAATATGTGATAACTTTAATCTTAAAACAAAATACATATTATTATCCCCATTTAGGGTTGAAAACACTGAGGCTCAGAGTGATTGAGAAACTCACCCAAAGGACACAGCTTGGTGAGTGGCTGGTTACGCCAGCCTAATCCAAATATCTCCGATGGAATGAGAGTCCCTGTGGCTATTAGAGCTCTAGCAAAGGACACAAACACTTGAGCAGTAAGTTTGCAGAAGCCACACAGCCTCTGGCAGCCTACCAAAGAACACAAGGATTACAAGAAAGAGGACTAGTATAAAAAATGTGAAATTGTTATTTAAGGCAAAAAGAACTAAAGACATACTTCATTTGAAGAACTAAAGTTACAAATGAGGGGCGCCTGGGTGGCTCAGTCGGTTGGGCGTCTGCCTTTGGCCCAGGTCATGATCCCAGGCTCCTGGGATCGAGCCCCATGTCGGGCTCTGCTCAGAAGGGGCCTGCTTCTCCTTCTCCCTCTGCCCCATGCTAGTGATTGCTCTCTCTCTCTCTAGTGCTCTCACTCTCTCAAATAAATAAATAAAATCTTTAAAAAAAATGAAGTTAACTAATCAAATATTTGTATTTAATTTAAAAATACTCATTTGATGCATTCAGTAGAAAGCTCTTTACATGTATTTGGCACATGGTTCAGTACACACAAATAAAAGTTGCTTTTAAATGATTCATTTTGAACCTGACTTCAGTACCATCTGACCCCACAGGGACCTGTAAGCAACTAAACCATGATCCTTCACTGCCCCCCTTCATGCATGGCCCTAGTTCCCTTTATTCAGTTTCAATTTTATGGTCAACCCTGTTATCACTTCCGTATATATTCTCTCTACCCCTTAGCTCTGCTCTCCTTTCTTGGCAAAACTCTTACCTTAGTTGTATTCAAATCAGTTATATCTAAATCCGTATTATAGTCTGTTGTAGTACCTACAGGTGGAAAGTACCTGGAGAGAAACATAATGTTCCTGATCAGTGTCACTTTCAATCACTAAGCATGAATCAGGAACTGGCCACACATGCTGGCTGCAAACAGCATTTCCACTCTCATCATCTTTCCACTTTCACAGACAAGTATTTCACACCTTCTCCTCTCACTTGCCCTATCTCCCCCTCCTGACTTTCTTCCTGCTGATGACCCTGTTTCTACTGTACTGAGAAAACCAAAGCCATCAAACCAGAACTTCTACAGGTTCCCCCACGTAACTGTCCTCCAGCTCAGACCTCCTCCCAAAACTCCAGACTCACGTATCTGACTGCCAACGAAGCAGCCCATCGCTAGATGGTAACATGCACAGAACTGTGCTCCTCCCCCAAAACCTGCTTCCGCCACAGATCAGCCCTATCAGGTGATGGTCGCTCTACCCTTCCCGATCCTCAGTCACAAAGCCTCTGATTCATCCCGGGGTCCTGTCCTTTCCTCAAAACCCATATATGGGCGCCTGGGTGGCTCAGCCAGTCAAGCGTCTGACTCTTGATTTCGGCTCAAGTCATGATCTCGGGTCATGAGATCGAGCCCCGAGTCAGGCTCTGTGCTCAGCTTGGAGTCTGCTTAAGGTTCTCTCCTCTCCCTCTGCTCCCCCACCCCCTGCTCATGCTTGCTCTCTCCCTCAAAACAAACATATAGTCAGTCAGCAAATTCTCTTGGCTCTTCCTTTAAAATATATCCAGAATCTCACCACTTGGAATCACTTCTACCACTACCACCTAGTCCAGTTAAAACCGAAGTTACATCCTGAATTTTTCACAGTTTAAAACTCTCTAGAGGTTCTCATCTTAATTATGGAAACAGCTGTCAGTGTCACCTGCGTCTGCCTCCCAAAGTCCTCTCTGATCTACTATTCCTCCCTTCCTTCAGTCTCTACTACTCAGTCTACTACTCCTACCCCCCTTCAGGCTACTCCCTCCAGCTTCCCCCCAGCAATCCCTGCTCTCCTTCCCAGTTTTATTTTCCAAAAAACTTTTGCTCACTTTCTAACATCATAAAATTATGTTTGTATTTTAGCCCTTGATGGCTCTCCTCTTCATTAGAGGACTTTCTTTTTTGTTGACTGATACAACCTAGGCCTCAAAAGTTATCAAGCACAGAGTAGACTTTCAATACGTATTTGTGGAATCCATACGAAAGAATATTTCCAACTTCACCAGTAACCTAAAAAAAGCAATTAAATTACTGTTTTTTAATTTTTTTTTGTACTAAATATAGCAAAGAGTTTCTTTATTCATAATGCTCAATGAAAGCAAGCTTTCATACAGTCCTGGCGTAATCTAGCCTGCTTCTTCACTTCTCTGGAGCCAAAAGGTAATATACCTTAAAATGTTCATCCGCCTTGGCACTGAGTAGAAAGATGATCAATTCAGCACTGGAAACGGCACTAATCCACGTGTCCAGAAAAAGAGAAATTGTTAAATTATGGTATATCTAAGTGGAAATATAATACAGCTGTTTAAAAAAATATTCGAATGAATTTTTATTAAAAAAAATGTTTGGGGGCACCTGGGTGGCTCAGTCGGTTAAGCGTCTGCCTTCAGCTCAGGTCACGATCCCAGGGTCCTGGGATGGAGTCCCTCATTGGGCTCCCTGCTCAGCAGGGGAGTCTGCTTCTCCCTCTCCCTCTGCCCCAATCCCCCACTCGTGTACTCTCACTCACTCTCCCTCTCAAATAAATAAAATCTTTTTAAAAAATGGGGTTTACAAGGTTTTAATCCATGATCTAGATCTGTATACCAGTATGAACTCAAATGGAATATATAAACTATTTATATATATGAATCTGGAATAAAACAGTTTTAAACCATTAACACTGGTTATTTTACGGTAGTAATTAATAGATAACTTTTAAATATCTTTTGTACCTGTTCATATTTTTTACTATGAAAATACAATTTACTTTATCATTAGAAAACAGATCTTCATTTCAGTGAAAATCTATTCTAAAACTAATCCTACCAAACATGCCCAAGTTTAATCACAAAGCCAAATGCTTATGGTAGAGAAAAGCATACATGGAAGTTAGTGCATTGCTTCTACATTTAAGATTCAGGGAAAAGATGTAATCCTTTAAGTTTTTGTTTTAAGAATAACCTTATAAAATGCAAGACAAGCATGCTGTTTCAATGCTGAAAAAGATACTCACATCCAAGTCCACAAGCAGCATGTGTATCATACTAATAATACTTGATATCATGTCAGAGAAAACAGAAACATGAGTTAGTATATATATAAGCTTCATCATAAAGGCAAATATGTGTGTCCCTGCCAAGAAAGCTTGAATGTAATTAAAAATGTTGCGAAGCCACCTCAAGCATTCAGGTCTCCTTTGGACAAAAGATTATTACTAAAAATCTCATAGATGTAGGTGGTTAAATTTTAAGATAGCTTACTTAAATGCCCAGGTAGCTACGGGAGATTGTCTTCTTTATGAAAATTAGCTGTGAAATAGAATTTAAATAATTTTCTGCAAAAATACAATTTGGGGGGGTGGTGGCACCTGGCTGGCTCAGTTGGTAGAGTATGTGACTCTTGATTGACTCTTGATTTCGGGGTTATGAGTTCAAGCCCCATGTTGGGTGTAGAGATTATGTAAAAAAAAATAAAAATTTTCTGCAAAAGGTTTAGATAATGTTGCAGTAAAACACATTATACTTATATAGGGCATATACATTTCTAGATATAAAAGGAATCTCAATCTTTTTTTTTTTTTTTTTTTTTTATTCATGAGAGACAGAGCGAGAGAGAAAGGCAGAGGGAGAAGCAGGCTCCCAAGGAGCAGGGAGCCCGATGCGGGACTCGATCCCAGGACCCTGAGATCATGACCTGAGCCGAAGGCAGACGCTCAACCATCTGAGCCACCCAGGCGCCCAGGAATCTCAATCTTAAAAAACAAGTCATTATACTTTCCAAATATTACCTTCATTGCTCTATATATTAGAAAATTAAAGTCAGTGTGGGGGAAAAAACACTTGAAGGTCAGGTTTTCAATTCTTACTAAAGGACCTATTTCAAGGTTCTTTCTGCTGATTTCCAGTATCTTCATAACATGACCTATCTCCAATATTCTGAAATGAACTGTTCAGCACCATGTGGGCCTAATAGGATAAAGAGAACTGACAACATTTCAGCAATAAATGAGAGACTTAAGCTGACTTGATTAAATCCCAAGCATACTGAAAGAACACAGCCTGTGTTGTATACAGACGCACTGTGAAAATACTTTTATGCTGGGACTCTAACTTTATATATATATTTTTTAAGATTTTATTTATTTATTTGACAGAGAGAGACACAGCGAGAGAGGGAACACAAGCAGGGGGAGTGGGAGAGGGAGAAGCAGGCCTCCCGTGGAGCAGGGAGCCCGATGCGGGGCTCGATCCCAGGACCCTGGGATCATGACCTGAGCCGAAGGCAGATGCTTAACGACTGAGCCACCCAGGCACCCCTGGGACTCTAACTTTATATGGAATTAATTAATTACAACTTGAATGATCAGAGTAGGAATCTATATTAGTCGCCACCTCCACAAAGGCACTCAAGGACCTCTGATAAGAAAACTTGATTCCCCAGGCACAAAATCCCTGAGGATGAAAAAAATGTCCTCCTTTTTCCCTTACGAAACACAAAAATGTTTAATTATGTCTTTTGAAGTCAGCTCAGTAGTACACAGGTATCTGAAATGGCATACAGGAGTCAATGGAATTGTCTTCCTTAGAGGCCTTTTCAACTAGACCAGGCACCCGCCCACCAAAACCCAGTGAATATGACCTGCTCATCAAGGATCTTACCGTAAGCTTATGTTCTCAAACTATCACAGATCGGAATCACCTGGAGTTTGTGAAAACACAGCCTCTGCGCCCTACACACACACACACACCAGTTTCAAATTCACACACACACACACACAAACACACACCAGTTTCAAATTCAATAAATCTGCAGGGAGGCCTGAGAATTTGTATTTCTAACAAGTTCAACTGATGCTGATGGGTACCAGACACACACAAAGACACATAGACACACACAGACACAGTTTCAAGTTCAATAAATCTGCAGTGAGGCCTGAGAATTTGTTTTTCTAATAAGTTCAACTGATGCTGATGGGTACCAGACTTAGAAAACCACTGATGCAGGCAATTCAAATCTGCTCTGGAAAAACTTATTTTTAATTTCTAAATATACTTTCTCCATGTATTCATTGTCATTAAATATTTTCATGCAACTAATCACTTCTATCCCAATAGTGTATATATTACTGTTGCTCAAATAATTAGTTAAACTACTCTTTCATACACAAGAAATAGGGTATTTTCTGGATATGTAACCACAGAAATTCTTTTTAGAGCCAAAAGAAAATAACATGCTTAAAAGAATGACGGATTAGAGGGGAAAAATGGGAGTTATTTGTTTCCATTTGCTAAAATGGAAAGAATGTAACTGCTGAAAGATGGTATATTCTTGTAATACTAGGAGTTAAATCAGTAGACTATATCAAATATTTTCCAAAGGTTTTTTGCAGATTATTAACCTGAGTTCTAAATATGAATCAAATAAACACATCAGAGTAAAACTTTAAGTCATATTTTCCTTTAAATGTATATGGCATCACTGGATACAAGATGAAGATGGGCATTTCTTTAGTTGAACTAAAGAATTTCAGTAGAATAGATGAGGGATTTAATTAATTTCTAAAAACTATTTGAAGATTCACTTCTGGAAGTGTTGGATGACTTAAAATGTTATATTTCATAGAGAAGTATTATGTTACAATGGCTAAAAATTACTTTAGCACATGACTTAATGTAATGAAAGCATAGATTACATATGACAACTACAGGCATACCTTGGAGATATTTGGTTCCAGACTACAATAAGGTCAAATGAATTTTTTAGTTTCCTAGTGCATATAAAAGTTATGTCTACATTATTCTGTTGTCTAGTAAGTGTGCAATAGCATTATGCCTAAAAAACAATGTAAATACCTTAACCAAAACAATGTACATACCTTAATGCCTATCTGTCTTAATTCAAAAGTGCTTTATGGCTAAAAAATTCTATTATCTGAGTTTTCAGCGAGTTGTAATCTTTTTGCTGGTGGAGGGTCTTGCCTCAGTGCTGATGGCTGCTGACTGATCGGGGCGGTGGTTGCTGAAGGTTAAGGGTGACTGTGGCCATTTCTTAAAATAAGACAACATTTGCTGCATCAACTGACTCTTCCTTTCACAAACGATTTCTCTGTAGCATGTGATGCTGTTTGACAGCATTTTACCTAAAGAACTTCTTTTAAATTGGAGTCAAGCCTCTCAAACCCCGCCACTGCTCTAACAACTAAGGTTAGGTAATATTCTAAATCCTTTGTTGTCATTTCAGCAATCTTCACAATAGCTTTACCAGGAGTAGATTCCATCTCCAGGAACTACTGATCACTAATCACCATAACAAATATAATAAGAATGAAATTATGTAATAAGAATGAAAAAGCTTGAAATATTGCAAGAATCACTACAATTGACACACAGACACAAAGTGAGCAACTGCTGTTAAAAAAATGGCACTGATAGATTTGTTCGACACGGTTGCCGCAAACCTTCAATTTGTAAAAAATTCAATTACCTGCAAAGTGCAATAAAACGAGGTATGATCGAATTCAAATCGTCTCAACATATATATTTAAACTGTTCCTGAGGCCTGTAGGTCTTACACGGGATAGTATATAAACACCAGTAAGGGACAAATGAAAACTGTAAATGGTATTAAGAAGTTAATGGTGCTCACTGGAATTATAAAATGGATTCATAATAAATGGCCAATTTCAATAATCAACACAGTGCTACCCACCCTTTAAAACATATTCATCTCAAATAAGAAGTGATGATATAATTAGCTGTTTTCAAAAAAAGCAACAAATACATCTGCAGCTAGTAGAATACAAGCTCTAAAAGTTCAAGTGATACTGATAAAAGTTCAAGTGATGCAGCCATCAGCACTGAGGCAAGACCCTCCACCAGCAAAAAGATTACAACTCACTGAAAACTCAGATAATAGTTAGCATTTTTTAGCCATAAAGCATTTTTAAATTAAGACAGACAGGCATTAATGTATGTACATTGTTTTGGTTAAGGTATTTACATTGTTTTTTAGGCATAATGCTATTGCACACTTACTAGACGACAGAATAATGTAGACATAACTTCTTTATCAGTGGTCAGATTGACAGTCTGCCACATACCATAAGATCTTAGCCCCTCTGAGACTCAGTTTCCACATCTGTAAAATGAAAATAACATCATCCACCTCACAAAGTTTTGTAAGGAGGTTTATTAAATAATGCACTGTGCCTAATATGCTGAATAACTTCATCTTTCAACTATTGTTTGTTGAGCTTCTACTATATGCCAGGCAATGTTACAGATAACAAAAATAAGTCAGAGAATAAAACAGACAAAAATCTCTGCCTCCTAGGAGCTTACCTTCTAGTGTTCATTTATTTTACCTTCTCTTAGGCACCGTGCTGGGTACGTTGGAAAAGAATAAAAGTGCCCAGAACAGGTCAACATACTCAATTCAACAAAAAAAGATGACACTGGTGTAATCATACAGTATAAAAATTCAGAAAGCAGAAAGTCCTATGAGAAGACATGACCTGAGGCTGGAAGACAGAAAGGGAGTGGAGGGGAGGCTTCTGGGGAGAGAGAGCATGTTAAATGAGCTTTGCGAAATGTCTACAATCTGAGAGGAGAGATTTGTAGATTTTAGAAAAGGAAATATTATGAATGAAGTCTGGGTGGCTGAAAAGCCCTGTGTTCATTTAAGTACTGCTGAGTACTTCAATATGGCTGGAGCTTCAAGTACAAAATAAGTGAGGGGAAATTAAGATGGAAATCTATGTTAGGACCATGTAAGTTCTTACTAAGATGAAGAACTTATACTTAGTTTGAAGGAAATGGGAAATCACTGAAGACATTTGAGAGGGTGTGATATGGACATTTAAAGAATTTCTTTGCAAGAAGTTGAAAGACACATCGGAATGGGGGAGAAAAGGTAGGGAGACTAGACTGGAAAAAAGGAGCAATATGCTTCAGAACACGGTTGACCAGTAACCGAACAAGGAGTGGTATCATTAGAGATTTCCAAAGGTACCTGAGTGCACTCCTGTGACAAGAGCAGCACCAGTGGCTGGCAAGGGCAACACGATAACAACCTGGCAGGGACGACTCTCCGATTCCCCACTATTCCTTCTGTCCTCTGCCCAGTACCAATACTACATCCTTAACACCACATACTCTATCCACACGTTCCTACCACCATCCGATCCATCTGAACCATGACCCAAATCAAGCAAGCAAAAGTGTGACAAATTGGGCACTGGGGACCACAATACCTGCTCTTTTGCATTAGGTTAGCTTAAATGAAATGTTACAATTTGAGAGAGAAGGAAGACAATATGGGATTCTGAGTAAGAATTATTAAAATTCCATTTTCCTGGGGTACCTGGGTGGCTCAGTAGGTTAAGTGTCAGACTCTTGGTTTGGGCTCAGGTCATGATCTCAGGGTTCTGAAATCCAGCCCCCCCCCCACTTCTGGCTCCACACTCAGCAGGAGGCTGTTGGAGATTCTCCCTCTCCCTCTGCATATTCCCCTGCCGACCCCAAACTCTCTCCCCCCCACCCCCGTGCTCACTCACTCTCTAAAATAAATAAACAAACAAACAAATAAATTCCATTGCCCTATTGAAAACATTTCACTTTTCTCTCAGTCCCTGGTTTAGGAACCTTAAAAGTATGGTTAATAGTTCAGAAGCAGGCATTTTTCTAACCTGGCAAGGCAGAAATGTTGATTTGTTAGCTGAAGGACATCACAGGTAAGTAGAGAGAATCTTCGTGGTAAAAATATGAGAACACCTCTTTAGGAAAGACTTTAGTGAAGAAAGGATTTATAAATTAAGATTTTTTTTTTTAAGATTTTATTTATTTATTTGACAAAGAGAGACCCAGCAAGAGAGGGAACACAAGCAGGGGGAGTGGGAGAGGGAGAAGCAGGCTTCCTGCCGAGCAGGGAGCCCGATGCGGGGCTCGATCCCAGGACCCTGGGATCATGACCTAAGCCGAAGGCAGACGCATAACGACTGAGCCACCCAGGCGCCCCTATAAATTAAGATTTTTTAACTATAACCTTCAGTGTATTGTTATAGCCTATAAGGGAAATGAGAATGTTTTTAAATAGTGCTAATTATGAGAACAATAACTTGAAGAAAAAGAGGTCACAACATTTTTGGATAATTTTTTAAAAATCTGAGAGAGCATGCAAGCACACACACAAGCACAAGCGGGATGAGGGGCAGAAGGAGAAGCAGACTCCCTGCTGAGTAGGGAGCCAGACAGACATGGTGTTCCATCCTGGGACTCTGGGATCACCACCTGAGCCAAAGGCAGGCACTTAACTGACTGAGCCACCCAGGCACCCAAAAATTTTTGGATAATTTAAAACTGATTTTCACCTTCTTTCTCAGAAGCTACTCTGATTTTATTACCTTTCCTATATAAAGAGTTGAAATTTTATAAATTTGTTTTGCTAACCTAAATACAGTCATATTCCTTCCTCTTCCTCATTCAGAAAGGCCTTGAATGGAGTAAGTAGATTTTAGAAAAAGAAATTAGGGAGTGTGTAATTAAAGCCTAGTGGCTTGGGCCCCAAGCAGATGTGATCAACAGGAAATGAAAAGGAATAAAGCTTTTATCAGTCCAACACTGCTTATTATTTTAGAAAACAGCTGGGGGCAGAAGAGTGAATGTGACTAGAATAAGTTTTATCTTGGGATTCCCTTATAATCCAAATGTTCTCACCAGCAAATATAATCCAGAAACAATGATGACATCTGACAGGGGACTACCCACACAGAGACTACAGAGGCTTTATGCAAGAAGGGAAAGGGAGTATCACCTATGTGCTCTTCGTTCTAGGACAAATTGCTTTATTAGGATAGTGACTTGTTTTTCCTGATAACTAAAATATACTTAACTGTCAAAATTTTAGAAACTACAGATTAATACCATGAGAAAAAACAGAAATCACCCAGAACCCCATCACCCACACATAAGTAACATTAACATGTGGTTTATTCTCCACCAATAAATTAGTTTCTGTGCATAGATTGGATATTTTTTTCAAAAGTAAGATTTATAACTTTTCATTCCTATCACAAAGATTTTTCCATATCATGAAAAAGTCTTCCTTCCCAACAACTTCACACATTTTGATTGCCTTTCCATGTTAGTTAATGTGATGTGTAAAAATGTGGTAACTTATTGCTATGCTGAGTATTCTCCCAATACAGGGAAATAAACATCCAACCTTAAAAAATAAACATCCCAACCTTAAAAAAGCCCATTTTTCTCTTTTGTGATTGCCCATTTATGCCTATTTTTCATTGGGCATAATTTTTCATGTGGATATCTATTTATGTCTCACTGTGTTTTATCGTATCTTCTGAAAGGGCTTACCAGTATATAAAATGTAGACCTTAGAGTTTTAATTTCAGTTTTGGCATTTCTTGGCAATATTTTTCAAAACAGTATTTTTGTGATTATAAAATAACAGTTGTTGTAGAAGATTTGGGAATATGTGGGAAAATATTTTTAAAAAGCTGTAACTCTACCACCTAGAAATCCAGTTTCTTTTTCATATATGTCAGTGAATATATCCATTGATACAAACAGGAACTTGTAGGCAAACAGGAAATAGAACAGTCTTGTTCAATGTTGTTCAAGGTTTGTTAATTTAGAAAAATGCCTGACATGTACTAAGGGCTTAATATTTAAGAAAGTGGTATTTTATATTTCAAAATTATATTTTACACATTCAAGATAATTTAGTGTTAAATTTTGCTTTTTCACTCAAAACATTGCAAGGATTTTTTAAATCACGAAACTTTTTCAAAACTATTTTCACAAGTGAATTTTATCAATATAGATATAAAGTACATTAATTTAAGTATTTTGCTACCGGGGGCTTTATTCTGGTTTTTTTTTTTTTCCATATTACAGACAACACTGTAATAAACATATTTATAAATCTTCCTATAAAATTCAGACGGCTTCCTTGGTATATATTTCTAGACCCAGTCAAAGCCTGCAAAGATGTACAGGTTTTAATACATTTTCCCATATAATTACCTCAAGTCGTTACATGAATATACCCTTCATTTAGAAGCATAAAGATTTCATGAAGGCCACAACTCTTCTACGAAACTAGTACCAGTTACTTCTTACTCTAATAAGTACTACTAGTTCCAAGAAAAGTGTTGTTTCTATGGCTAAGATGATTCCTGAAATGAAGTAAGTCCATCTTAGATAATAGGAAGGGAATAATGTCTTTACACGAATACGTATGCTCACTTCAAACCTCTTCTGAAATAAGGAAAGCTGCTCGGCTGCTCTAACTATGGTCCAAGAATGGTGATAGCATCCAGCATGCACATTATTGCTCCAAGGGTTGATGAACAGATTCTCCTTTTTTTTCAAGCACTGACAAGAGATTAAATTTATGTTCACCAATGCGTTGGGTTTTGGGAATCCTCAAGTGATCTTGCTTTTAGCATTTTCTTTGATTTTCCTTTATTAAAAAAGACTACTTCTGATCAGACAATAACTAAAACATGTACTGTAGCCTTCAATATATGAACATTTTTTACCTTATTTTAAAAAAGTGATTCGAAGAAGTTTGTCTAACCAAGGAGTCATTTCCTTCATTTTACTGATATCAAAATAAAAAATATCCTACTCTATTTCTATTTAGGTTCACTAAGTAATTGTATTGCAAAAGTATTTGGTTCTTGCCATGCAAAGGTCAAGCTTCCCGAAATCCTGGGGTTTTTTTTTTTTAAATATTTTATTAGAGAGAGAGAGCAAGAGCAGGGGGAGGGGCAAAGGGAGAGGGAGAAGCAGATTCCAAGTTGAGCAAGGAGCCTGACATGGGGCTGGATCCCAGGACACGGGGGATCATGACCTCAGCCAAAGACAGACGCTTAACCAACTGAACCACCCAGGCGCCTATGAAATCCTGTTTTAGACTGCTTAGGTTCTCCATTTTTTAATACAATTTGGCAGGCATTAAATTAGCAGTTAGTGTCATTTTTTAAACTCCCTAAAACTTGTTGAATGTTGCCAAGTTGTTTTTCAATATATGCAGTATGATCTCATTTTGATAAAAACAAACTATCTCAATGTAGGTATGTAATATGTATTTGTAATGAGACTAGAAAAGAGTCTAGAAGGAGCAGACATTACCTCCTGGGGTAGCTTGGAGTGCAGGCTCACACTGGGGCACTGAATGAGTTTAAGGTGTTACAGGGATCAGTGTCACGTGTCTGCTCTTAACAAGCCAAAGACTTTTTTTTTATGATGGTACTCTTCACAGAAATTTGACCTAGCCCAGTATAAAAATTACTATCTCCTCTGGAGCTTTCTGATACAGCAATCAGTTGGTGGATAAGCCGCCCCTATTCTTGTGGATCAATCTTTCAAGGCTGATTAGAGTCAGAGGCTTGCTCTCAGACTATAGAACTGTTTTCTCCTTGTAAAGAACTAGCAGGAAAAGAAGCAGGAAGAAACTTTGTGGTCTTATTGAGGTAACATTCTAAACAGCTGGGTTCGCATGCCCTTATAATTAAGGGTAGTTTAAATAGATCCTTGTTAAACGCACAGAGGCTCGACCCTCCAAACTGGAGGGTTTCACTAACCAACCTGATGTCTCTCTGCTGTACATAGTAAAGTATGACTGTGTTTTATAATGTAAGAGGAAGGATGCTCCAAACTATTAAGTTCTGCAAAGTTAGTGTGTGCGGGGAAGAACGCGGGCTTTTCTGCCCCACTCCTTTAAAAACTATTTCTGAGCAAACTCCAACACAAGCACCTTTTCCTTCCTAAGGAACAAACCCGGTTTATTTACTGGGCTAAAACTTCAACCCCCATCCTCTTCGTTTCCTTTGAGACAAAGCCAAAATTGCCTTAAACTGTTCCATTTCACAATGAGGTGACAAGTGTGTGTGCGCATAATTTATCTTTTCACAAATCCCAGCTTTAAGAACAGATAAAATAATTCCTCCTTTGAAATCAAGATCAAGTGACTGAAAATGGTGTGTTTCTCCTTTTTTTCCCCCTCCAAATTCAACAACAGCCCTAACATCTACTTTTGAGGCACTTCATCAAACCTGAAAGCAGTTTTTGGGGAAGCGGGAGAGGAAGAGGGGAAGGGAGCGAGGAGAAGGGTGAGAAGTAAAACAGAAGACAGTCCAAGGGTTTCGCACGTTCACCCTTACCAGTTCTTCCCTCGGCACACATCACAGCACGACGATCGCCACTCTCAAGGTGCAAAAGAAAAACCAAGCACAAATCCGGAGTGGAGGCGGGTTATGCTTCTACGCCAGCCATTTGCTTTTGCGGAGGCGGGCGTGGGGGTGGAAATGGGAATCAATTCTCAGAAGACGGCCCCCAAACTCCACTGCCGGAGCCGGAGCCAAACCACCAGCTCCTCCTCCTCCTCCCCTCCCGGCCGGGCTCCGGAGCCGCCGTGCTTCCGAGAACAGCCAATCGCCCGCCGCCCCGCCTCCCGTGACGTAGGGGGCGGGGCCTGGAGGAGACCGGCTTCCTAGCGGCGGCTGGGCACACGGCTCCCTGTCTGTCGGGTGGAGATACCCGGGTGGTCCGGGGCCTTTATAGTCCCACCCCAGCCACTTACCTAGCCTTGAAAGGCTTGGCAGTTATTTTTTGGAGGGGAAAGGGATCAAATCTAAACATTTAATATCATCGTTTTATACTGGGAAAGAAATGGAGAAGGCCACAATTTTGGTCTTTCCTACAACCCCCCCCCCCCCCGCCCCCGCCCCCAGCCCTTCCCTCACTCAGTGCAATGTGCTCTGTTCATATACCTGCCATGGTCTGTTAGCTTAAAACTCAGGGCTTTAAAAAAATTGTTTTCTTCAAAATAAATTCCAGCAACCCATCCGGTCTCTCAAAACTTCTGACCAACTAAGTGCTTTGAGAAAGGAAAGGGAATTAGGAAAAGACAGAACCAATAATGGCAATAATTCAGATCTAAACCTATTAATCGCTGGCTGCCAATCGTTTTATCCCCAAACCTCCACAATTCTTTTGTACATCTTATGTTTTCTCAAATGTTTCTCATATATGTATCGAAAAGTGAAGGAAACTAAAGGATCATACAAATGTTTCACTAACAGTGAAGAGCTCTCCATGGCAAACTCATGCATCCACTTGGGAGGCTTGCAAACTCTCCCAGACCAGGCTGGAGAGGCCAAACAAGTTCCTGCACCCACTAAGAAGGTGCGTCTCCCAGAGGGGAGAAACAAGTTCTGGGTGTGGCTTCCTGTGATGGCTGAATCTGGAAACCTCCTTCTGCAGGCAAGGGCAAATCTCTACAGAGTTTAGCAACTCTGGGAATAAATCCAGCTTCATAGAGCAGACTGTCATTTATGTGGCCTCTGAATTGCTGGCCTTGGTAGCATTTCTTGCAGTCATGTGAGTGTCCCTAAAATGATTTAAGATTAAACAAATTTTCTACCTGATAGCCAACCTTCTTGAGGAGACTTTAAATTTAAGAAAAGCCTCCCAGAGTTTCCCCAATCAGCACTGATGCTGTAATCTCAATGGAAGGCCTTCCTGGGAGGATGCATACCAGGACAATTCAAGCAGGCAGCTGGTATTTGCAGCCTGTTTGGATTGCTTAAATCAGTGGTTCTAACTAGGTACACATCAGTCAACTGGGGAGCTGGATGCCAAGGCTCCACCCAGGTCAATTAAGCTGGAATCTCTGGGAATGGGGCTCTGACAATTTTTTCTTTCAAGCTAATCTGCAAGGGTTGAGGATCTCTGGCTGAGATTTAAATTACTGTCTTAGAGAAAAATCTGCATAATATATAAATTTTAAAATGCAGTAGCCGAATAAGGTGAAACATTTGGTAATATAACTTATCCTGATATATTCTTTATATATTTGTATATTTTTATATAAATATAGAAAATATGTAGTAAGATACACACAAAAATTGTTTACTCAAAGGGGAAGGATGGAAGAGTGAGAGGACATTATTAGCTTTCTGTTCGTGTCTGTATCATTTGACAAGGAAAGGAGCGTGTACCCCATTTATGATTTAAATATATCCCATCAGGTTTTAAAAATTAATGCTTAATGAATGTCATTGCAAATAGCCACCATTGAAGTGGCCTTCAGTTTGTTTTTGCAAATGTTCCTCTAATATCTAACTTTTCTCCTGAGGGTTATTTCCACTTTATTAACAAAAAAAGAAAAAATCAAAAATCCATAAAATCTTTAACACATTAGCTACCAAAGTGTGATTATTAATCTATACAGTCATTGCGAAACTTAATATATGTACTTCATTATAATTCATATAATGTATCTATCATCTGATGAAGTTTTTAAACTAATATTCAAAGTATATAATATAGATGTAAGGAAATTTCATCTTTTCCAACTGGAAAATTATTTGTAATTAGTATCTCAATACTAATGGCTTCATAATTAATTCCCAGTAGGAAACATGGCATAGTAGTCAAGTGCCTAGTTTGACCTGGCTTTAAATTTTAGCTCTGTATATTTTTAGATTAATGATCTAGGGTACCATCTCTAAGCCCCCTAGGTAAAATGAATCCAATAATATCTACCATAGTGTTATCAAAATTACACCAACTCATATAGCTGCTTTACACAGTGCTTATCACTGTATAAAGTAAATAATGGGTACTTAATAAGTGATAGTTTATTAATCCACTGACTTCTATTTTCCTCTCTTTTCTTAAACATACTCAAAGATTAGCATGGCAGCAATGGACTAAGAATTTATCAGGAAACATTTTTATAAAACAGTAAGTATGATTCTTCCCATGGCCATCAATACTTCTTATCCACTTATATATGTGAAAAAGCAACATTCATTCTTTCAGGTCACTGCTTTATTTATTTATTTTTTTAAGATTTAATTATTTATTTGAGAGAGAGAGCAAGAGCTCACGAGAGAGCGGTGTGGAACGGCAGAGAGAGAGTCTTAAGCAGACTCCGTGCTGAGCGCAGAGACCTACTCAGGGCTCGATCCCATGACCCTGAGATCATGACCTAAGCCGCAACCAAGAGTCGGGTTCTCAACCATCTGCACCACCCAGGTGCCTCCAGGTCACTGCTTTAGCACAGAACACATGAAACAATGGGTTTTTTTTGTTTGCCTCAAAATATTTTACATATAACAGTGTTTCCTAACGTGACACACAAGCTGACTTTTTATGATTCATAAACAACCATTTCTTTTTCTCTGTACTTTTTAACAGAGTGTGACTCAAGCACAGATGAGGATGCTTCCCAGGATTGGCTTCCTGACTAATTTCTGGACAAAAAAAGGAGGGGTCAATGCCTCAAGCAGTAAGAGTTTATGTCTTATAAATGAACCCTCATTTTAGTAATATCATTATGGTTTTTTTTTCTTTTTTTCTTTCCTTGACATTTACTGAGTGTTAGTAAAACCTTTCTGTTAGGCACTATTCTAAGTGGGTTACATCTATTGCCTCACTCGATCCTCTTGTCAGCCAAAGTTGGAGCAAACTGAAGTGTGAAGGATGAGGAGAAGTCAGCCAAATGAAGGGTGAATAAGGGTAAGAGTGTTTCAGATGCAGGACACATTCTGGAGGTGGGACAGCTATCCCATTTGGGATTTACAGGTCGTATTCATGTGACTAGCATGGAGATTCTCACAGGATACTGGAGGCTTTGATCTGATTAGTTTGGCCATCTCTACAATGGTTTGACATTTCTGGCTCCATATTTCAAGTGTGTCCTGTGTGATCATAGTCAACCCTCTACAACTTTTTCCTACCACCAGCGCACCTAGTCAATTCCCAACCCTGCAGAGACTTTCCCAGCTGTTTCGGCCCCTTATGTTTCCAGATTGTGTTAGCAGGAGAATGTTATGATAATAAGCTACTTGAAAACTTTAGTTAATGGAGTCCACACTCTTGGTAAGCAAACCTTCTGTTTATTGCTGGGTGGTTTCTTATCATTCTTAGCCAAGCCCTCCTCTTCTGACAAACACTTACTGAGCATCCACCAGGTGCCAGGACCAAACAATCTCAGCCTGGGCTCACCACCTTCACTCACTAGAAGTGAGTACACAGCATGCTGAGATGGATCCAAGCACCATGATGTGTACATCTCATTATTCCCCCTCTCTCTCACTCTCTCTCCATTCCTGCATTTCTATGTAAGCCGTCCTCCCTTCTTGAAAGTTCATTTCTCTCTGAAGTTGAGATCTCTGGCCACCGGCTCTTGCCCCTTTCACGGCCTTATGTTATCAGTTACTGCCTCTTTATATCATTACTCTGTTTCTCTTCCCTGAATTCCTCCCCTCAACCTACAATTATTTAATTTAGAGAAGAATTCATATATTCTCCACACCAAGAAGAAGGAAGAGGAGAAAGAAGGTAGGAAGGGAGGGAGAGAGAGAAGAAAGGAGGTTCATGAAAAGAAAGAAGGGGAAATGATAGAGAAGTCTTTCTTTTGATCTTGCTATTGTTTCAGATCAAACTACGGTTTCCTCTCTCTCCTTACCACATTACTGAAATTCACTGGAACATATCTTAATCACTTGCTGACTCGGTAAGCCTCTGCAATCTCATTTCATTCTCTTTTCTCCCCTGAACTTATCACTGGTCCCAATTCCAGTTGTCAAATTTAGTGGTTTCTCTCTCATTCTCCATTGTTGCAACTGACTTTGATGACCACTCCCAGCTACTGGGAACTCCTCTCTTGGGGAGTGCTGGGGTTCTTCCTGGTTCTCTTCTTCTTTTTAATTTTTTAAATAAAAAAATTTTTTTAAAAAGACTCTTGTCCTTTCTTTTTTACCTTAAGTATAGGTAATCTTCCAAGGACTGCTCGTTCATTTCATGATTTAGTTATGGTCTCTAGCCTGAAGACTTCTAAACTTTCTGCCTTCTACTGAGCTAGCTGCAGCTCTGCATTTCCAATTGTCCACCAACCACCTCCTCCTCCTGATAGCAATGTCATCTTGGCACCTCCAAAGCAGCGTGCCCTTCTCTCTACACTTGCTACTCCTAGTTCTCCTTCCTGTTTCCCTACCAGGCTCTGCTGTGGCCAGAGCTGGGGTTCAGCCATGACTAGGTAGGTCTGGTAAGCTAGTGGGGCAGCATACCAGGAGCTTACTGGCATGGGAGAGCTAGGAAGAACTTGGGATTTAGTTATTTTAGGAGGAAATTCCAGGCCAATCTGATTGGCCTCGCAAAAATCTTAATCCTTGTAGGGGTTGGATGACTCTAAGGAGAGCACGTTTTTCATTTAGAATGACCATTCCCCTCAAGTATCACCACAGTACCTTAATACCAGTTTGTGAAATGCTAATACCACAATGTTTACTATAGAGGTATGAAACAGGAGTTATGGAGTATAAAAGACAGAGAATTAGTTTTTCTCATGGGATAGGGGAACTAGCAAAAGTTTCATATGGGGTTGTCACTTGAGTGGGGCTTCTGATATGTGTAGAAATGATGGAAAAATAAAGGAAAGGCCTCTGGCCAAATACAAAACTACAGATAAATAAGAAGAAAAACACAAATACATTGGAGTATTTGGCACATTTGAGAATTGTTTACTTTTTGTGAGACCAGTGCAGAGTAGGGAAGGAGAGAAAGAGTATTAGGACTCCACTGTGAAGGTTTTGAGCAAAAGAGTTGTGGTCAGTCCTGTACCATGATAAACTAAAGACACTGGACAGAATAGACACTGAAGTGTGAGAGAGATGGAAGAAAGGCCTGAAGCAAGGATCCAGTAGTGGTGTGGGAAGGAAGGGATACATTCAAGAGTCTTTGCAAGGTCAAATCCTCCCTATTAAGAAAAATGAGAAGGAACAGAGCTCCGTTCCGCAATGGAGGTTGTGTGGCTGGTAGGAAATGTTATTGCTCTGCAGTAATGGGGTCACTCAGAGGGTCCTGAGCTCTCCAGAAGAGCCTTGCCCTGGGCAGGCTGATGAGCAGAATCCTAGGTGCTGTATTTTTGGTCTGACAGATGATACATGACTTAAATGGTGACAGGACCTGACTTCACTCCATTTGAGTTAGGTGCTTCACTAAGCCCAGTGCAAATTTCCATGTCGAATGTAGTGACATTCCTGCCATCTACTGGGTGAAGTGCCAAACCTCTTCTCTGAGTGATTTTGCTGATCAGGTATCTCCATTACAGTAGCCTCCCCTTCTTTATCTGGGGTGTCTTCTGAGATCCTGGAAGCACCAATAGTATTGAAGCCTATGTATACCATGTTTTTCCCTATATATACAGACCTACAATAATGTTCAATTTATAAGTTAGGCACAGTAAGAGGTTAACAACCATAACTAATAATAAAATAGAATTATAATATGCTGTAATACCAGTTGTGTGAATGTGGTCTCTCTCTCACAGTCTTCTTGTACGTGCTCACCCTTCTTTTCCCTGTGATGACGTGAAATGATAAAATGCTACGTGAGGAGATGAAGTGAGGTGAATGATATAGGCACTATGATGTAGTGTCAGGCTACTATTGACCTTCTGACCATATATCAGGAGGATCTTCTGCTACTGGACCACGGTTAACCACCGGTCACTGAAACCACGGAAAGCAAAATCTCAGTTAAGGGGTGATTACTGTACCAGGAGAAAAAAATCACAAAGGACAGCATGACCAGGGAGGAGCACACATTGGACTTCAAAGGTGCTGGGGATGTTTATCATTAAGCTCATGGGTGGTATAATGGCCAGGATTCTACAGAGGACAGAACCAATACGATGTATATAAATATATATTGGGAGAAAGAGAGAGACTTTAAGGAAATGGCTTACACCATTGTGGGTGTGGTAGATCCCAACCCTGCAGCAGGCTGGAGACCCATGGAAGAGTTGATATTGCAGTGTTGAGTCCAAAGGCAGTCCCCCGCCAGGCCTCTCCTGCTCTTGAAGGAGGTCAGGTTTTTTCTGTTGCTTTCAACTGATTGAATGAGACCCATCTACATTATGGATGTTAATTTTCTTTAATCAAAATCTGCCTATTTAAAGTTAGTCTCATTAAAAAAAATACCTTTACGGAAACATCTAGAATCATGTTTGACTAAACATCTGGGTACTGTGGCATAGCCAAATTGGCACACAAAATTTACCATCACCGGTGGGAACTTCCTTTTATTGTTGTTTTTAAAATGGTTAATATAGGGGTGCCTGGGTGGCTCAGATGGTTAAGCATCTGCCTTTGGCTTAGGTCATGATCCCAGGGTCCTGGGATCGAGTCCCGCATTGGGCTCCCTGCTCAGCGGGGAGCCTGTTTCTCCCTCTCCTTCTCCTGCTGTCCCTGCTTGTGCTCTCTCACTCTCTCTTTCAAATAAATAAATAAAATCTTTTTAAAAAATGTTTAAAAAATAAATAAATAAAATGGTTAATATACATTAAAATTTTTTGGAAAGATCAGTACCTTCGTCTTGGAGGCTGAGATCACAATTTGGAATGTAAAATCCCAAGGTAAGCCAAGACCGTTGTGAAAGCCCTGGTGAGCAAATAATAATAAAATAATAATGAAATAGACTTTAAAAAGACAGCCAAACAAGGGCCCTTTGGAATGCAAGGGAGTCAAATGCGTTAACAAGCACTACCAAAACAGAAGGGAAAAGGACAGGCCTGTTTCACACACCCGGTCCTAGCCTGCATTATCGATCTCCCACGGATTCAGAAGGTTATTAATAAGCTCCCAATTGGAAGTTCAGGGCATTTGCTGAATCATTAGTTGAGACCTGAAGGGAAGACTCTAGAAAATATCCTAAGGATTGCTTTTGTCAATCTAACAGAATTGAGAAGCAGGAAAGAAGGCTGGTTGAGACCCCTGATGGGCTGCCTCCCTTGCTGTGCCTGAAACTGCTTCTGGGCCACATGCTGGCACTGACTGTTCTGAAAACCGTTATTGCTTCAATCCACCCAGGGCATAATGTTTAACGTTCAGATTAATTTGGACCATCTGTCATCTAGGAGACACATGTACTCAACCCACAGCGAGTACGGAGCAAGATAAATATTTATTTCTTTGCTTGCTAAAGTGATGTTTCTTAAAAATTATGTATTTATCGAAGTTCCATAAATTAAGTTTTATTTCAAATGCCCTAGAGAAATTCTTGATTAAGGGAACCGGGTAGAGCATCCTTTTCTAATGTCAAATTCTGTTATGTTTGTTTTCTTAAAAGAGGGCACTGATGATGTTCAGTGTGCTATACAGTCTTGTTAGGTTCTGAGCGCTCCTTCACCGCCCCCCCCCAATAGTTTATTATTGGTTGCATAAAATTCATTTGCTATTATTGCCTTAGGGATTTTGTAAGAATTCTTAACAATTTTTTTTGTGTGTGTACATTCCTTTAAGCCAGCTTTAACAGGTGCTAAGACAGAGGGCTTATGCTATTCTTTTATATGCTCTCAATTTACATCATTTAACCTATGCTAAAACATCTTTGATTTTCTAAAATAATCTTTCTTTGCATAAAATAGATTAAAATGGAGTTAACAAAATGAATTTACCAAAGTATCCGTTTTATCTGTGAAATTTAAAAACACTACCTAGAGCCGACATTATAATTTCTATACATCATTCTTCCTACATTTCAGCATGTGAAGTGAATAACTCTGTTTTACTGCAGTAGAGAAAATCAAGACATGGTTAGTCTTATCGAATTGTGTTCTGATGACATTGATATGATGGTCAGAGTCTAGATTGGGCTTGACTACTGGTAACTGTAATTTCTGGGCCTCAGTTTCCTCTTTTGTAAGAGTAAGTTGGATTAGATGCTTTCTAGGCTAGTTTGGCTTCTACCCCTGTAATTGTCTGACCAAGTTCTTGTTTCCTCTTTGTTCCATAACTTAACAATAATGCCAACAGAAGAGCTATCTTAGAGAAATCTACCCACTTCACTCTGGTTCTAAATATTCCTCATAATGCTATATATAGAAATTTCTTCTTCTTGGCCTCAAATTTTGATTTAAAAAATGTACTTATTTTGGATATATCCTGACATTGAATTTTATTATCTGCCTTTTTGGTTTGTGTGACTCCTTCCAACTAAATTGCCATGTGCATTCATTTCTGCTTATGGATATTCAACCCAACTCCCAAACCCTGCATATTCACCTGCCAGAATGACTCTGATCACCCTGATGGTGAGTTCCCTTTCTTCTGAACTCCTGGCTTAGACCCATCATGTGAACTTTGCCTTTATTATTGCTCTGTTTTTGTAATTTTAAGTGATCTAGACAAGTAAAAAGAACATAAAGCAGATTTACGGTATTCTATTCAGAATTACATTTTGGATTATGGGCCTCTAATTTCTTATTTCTTTAATGAAACATTATCGATATCACTAAAGTTCCCTTGAATACTCTTCCAAGTACTGTTTCCAGAAGCTATATGTATATGTTGTATAACCTTCCAAGATCCTTAAAAATATATATACATATATATGCTGTACTGCTACTTTTTAATTTTAACTAATGTACATGACTATTATATGGCATGCCAATATTTAGTTCCATGTCTTGTTTTTTAACTGACATTATATGTGTATTTTTATTTTAATTCCAGTATAGTTAACACAGTATTATACTGATTTCAAGTGTACGCTATAGTGATTGAGTGGTTCCACATATTACTCAGTGCTCATCAAGATAAATGTACTCTTAATTCCCTTCACTTATTTCACCCATCCCCCTACCCACCTGCCCTTTGGTAACTATCAGTCTGTTCTCTGTAGTTAAGAGTCTGTTTATTGGTTTGTCTTTTTTTTTTCTTTGTTCATCTTTTTTGTTTCTTAAATTTCACATATAAGTGAAATCATTTGCTTAACATTGTACTCTCTAGATCCATTCATCTACCAATGGGTACTTGGCTGCTTCCCTTCCACAGTTTAGCTATTGTAGATAATGCTGCAATAAACATCGGGGTCCATGTATCCCCTCGAATTAGTGTTTTCATATTCTTTGGGTAAATACCCAGTAGTGCAATTGCTGGGTCATAGGGTAGCTCTATTTTCAACTTGTTGAGGAACTTCCATACTGTTTTCCACAGTGGCTGCACCAGCTTGCCTTCCCACCAACAGTGCAAGAGGCTTTCCTTTTCTCCACATGCTCGCCAACACTTGTTGCTTCTTTGAACATTATATTTTTAAGATCTAGCTCTATTCTCACTGATGCAGTAAATAAGTTCATTTAAGAGCATACAGCATTCCATTATATGACTGTACCTTTTTTCATTTATAATTCTTTTATTGATGGAATGCTACAATATAGATGCCCTTTATATTGTGGCAATTGGTTCATAAAATAAATCTCCCCTATGACATCATAAGTCCTTGTGTTTCAAAGATATTTTAAAATAATCCCTTTCTCAGGAAGAACCAAAATAATAGAATAAAATGAGAAAATATCTTTAAGTGCCAATGAAAAGAATGGTAAATTGGAGAAACCAGAAAATATATACCTGAAGACATAGGTCTGAGGTTGAAAATTGCTGAGTTAAGCTGATGAAAGGTTAAAAACTCAAGTGCTGAAGCAGAAAAGAGTGAGAGCCATGAGGAAGGAGAAGCTGCCAGATAGAAGGTGAAAAAGAATCATAATGTGTAAAAAGAAAAAGAAAAAGTACTCCTATAATTCCACGATAAAACCAAAAGTAGTCTCCCCAAATTGCAACAAGCTGTAACTCACACTGCTTGTTGGAACAAGTGCAGGGCAAATGTCTCAGTGGCTTCCTCTACTGTCATAATTGGCTCGGGATAATATATTAAGAGGGTTTGGGGCTAGAAGTTACATTTGATTGGACCTCATCCAATAGAGCAATGAGCTGGTTAGCAGGACCTTTTCAGGCCAGTTGGGGATTGCAGCCGTGGGTATTTTCCTCAGGAGCTGAGGGTTAGGGTGGAATGTGGACCCCAGCATTCCTTCAGGAAGAAGAGTGTGCTGAAGGGTGTATTTTCCATCTCATTTGCTGGATATCAACCAGGCTCTGCAGGGAAACCTGCAAAATATTCAAACCATCTCCAGAAATTCCTCAAGCCCTTTGCTAGCTTTCCTCTCCAATCCCCTCATGCTAACTAAACTTCGCTGCTGAAAGCTCTTTGCTGAGGCACTTCTTCCGCAGGGCCTCTGGACCCGACCTTATTTACTGCCCTCAGGGGTTCAAAATTACCTATTTATTTGACTTTGGCCAAGACTGCCTTCACATTTCCGGCTTGACTAAACTTTAGAGAGGCTGCTTCCCGACTAAACCCCTGACCTCCACTTTCCTAGAGCATTTTCTTTAGAAAACTTATAATTCTCCCCTTGGAGATGGAAATCTTTTTAAAAAGTCTCTTGCCAGTTTTACAATTTAGGAACATCTTTCTCAAGAATTTGTGATTCATGCTTCTGAAATGTAATCACCAAAGGAGATAGCAGTCCTACCTCTGTTACCATGGAAGGGCAGAAGCTAATTCTGGTAGGTGCCTTGCTTCCTATGGTAAACCTGCATCCTGCTACAAAGACATAAGAAAGTTTAAGAAAGTTTACTTTTCCTTTGAGTAAAGCCAGTGAGCAGATACAGATGTCCTGTGTTCTCACTCACACACTAGCACTTAAAAATGCTCTCACTCTGTTTCAGTGGAGCGGAGTTCTGATCTCTCCCCTACTTGAGAGACTTCCTTACCAATTTAACACTGTTCAGTGCAACTTTTGCTTTGACACTTCCAATTTTCTAACCAAATTAAGATCCTATTTCATAATGCTTCCTCAAGTGAGATATCAGGAAGAAAGTAATCAGGCTTCAGTAATTTGTGCTGTATGAATTGCCATTACTCTTTCTTGAGACTCTTAGGGGCTTTGTATATATTTTACACAGATATATGTCAGTAGTCCACATGTGTTTCTGAGCTCTTTTCAGGCAAAAAACAACAAATAATTTATGTATTTTAGACATGGGGGCAGAGCTCTTTTTGGTCCAGGAGGTAATTTGGGACTATCCTCTAAGGCTTTAATCTCCTGGTTCTCAAGTTCGGCTACACATTAGAATCACCAGAGGAGCTGGAAAAAAAGTGTTACTGTCTTCTATTCCTAGAAATTCTGACTTAAGTGTCTAAGGTGTGATTTGGTCATAGGGATTTGGGAAAACTCCTCAGTTGATTCTAATTTGTAGTCAAGGTTGTGAATCACTGCTGAAGCTTCCCATAGTGTTTTGTTTTGTTTTTAATCACTTGTCTTTCTGAATTCAACAAACACTTAATGGGGAATCTCCATGCTAGACACTGTCGAGAATACTAAAATGAATGCGTCATAGCCTCTGCTTTTCAAGGAGGTTTCAGAACAATGGAAGACGTGGAATGTAAACACATAGTTGCCATGCAGTGCCATAAGGACTAAGACAGCAGTTCGTTCAAAGAGTTGTGGAGACACAAGTGGGACAGCAACGAAAATTCTTTGGAGATGTGTTTGAATTCATTAGGCCAACTGGATGTGCCTGGAGGGAGCTGCAGGAGAAAGGAGAGAAGATTCTAGGGAAAGGAAACAATAGGAATAGCAGAGTGATAAAAAAAAAAACACCATCCTCTAGATGTTCTAAAGGTCTTTGTCACAGTGCTGGTGTTGTGACAACATTGGTCTCAATTGATCAGATCTCTTGGTTAGTAAGCGGTTACACTTACACTTTCCAAATCTTCACCTTTTCTATGAAGTTTTCTCCAAATCAGTGGATCTCAGTGCTGGTTTACATTAAGTCATATGGGGTGTTTTGTCAAACAAAATAATGTTGGTGTTTTACCCTCAACAAGATTCTGATATTATTGGTCTAGGGGATGAGGTCTGGCTATTATTTTTTTTTAAGCTTCCATATGATTGTCTACAAACAGACACAACGAACATTGTGCAGGGCCATGGTAGTTTCTCAAACTAAATTTTGGGAATAGTTGTGCAACTATATAAATTCAGTAAATGCCACTGGACTGTACTTCAAATGGTGGGATATTTTGGTATGTAAATTACAAAGCTTTTGCAAAAACAAAACAAAATACAAGTGTAGCACATCAAAAGTGAAAAATCAATCACTCAAAAATTCCCTGGAGTGACTCTAATGTGCTATCTTGATTAAGAACCACTGGCTAAAATTCTAAGAGCTCACAGATGTGGAGAATTTTCCGTACAGTGATTAAAAGAGGTGGCAACTGAGAAAAGAGGTCTTACAGGCATAGAATTTTCATCAGAAAGACTAATTGCGCACTTGACATGCCATTCTAAAAGACATGCCAACCCCTGAGGACGTAGTGTGGATTACAGTGCATTCCAGTTAAGTTCCAAAATTGCAGTTCACTCAAGTATTTCACTTTAAGCAATTTCAGAGCTTTTAATATATTGTACTCTTCAGCGCTACACTGAAATAACTGTTATGTATGATCTCTGTTGCCCCTTTTAAGTCAAAATGCCTATTTGTTTCAAAGATCACTTTAATGGAGAACTCAGATGGTTTAAGCTCCAAGAATATTTTCTGATAAAGAAAATACTGGAATAAGGAGGTATTAAAAGCATTTCTTAATTACACATAAAGCTCAAAAAGAAAAAGACTTCCAGTTTATCAGGTTATTCACCAGGATGAAACAAGACATTTATCCAAGTAACTTCCAAGACACTGTGTCTCTAGGCAGTCAAATCTGAGTTTATTCAGACAAGATTGAATGCAGAACCTACACAGTATTTACAAATTAGCTATTCATAATTTCTTTCGATGCAATGGAATCAATGCCAATATAACATTTAAATATTTCCTGTATGGCTATAAGATGATAATTAAACTCATTTAAACTTGAAGGCTCTTTCCTCTCAACAATTTATGTACAGGAATAATTTTAAATAGATTGCAATGAAAATCACTAAGCACAACTGCATTGCAACACATCTAATTATGATGAACAAATCAGTCAACTTCAAGTTATAGAATAACCTGAAAAGCAGGTTTGAACTGAGAAAATAGATGTGGAAAGCTATAGACAATTTCTTTTATTAAAGGGTGCAGTAACTCTGAATAATGAGTTAATAGCTTTTGATTCCTAGAACATCTGTCAGAAATCGTACTTACTGAAGTTAACTAATGTAGTCAGTTCCTGGGTAGCAAAAGAAAGTAGGGAACCCTAGAACTTAGGGACAAGAAAACGTAATCATCTGAAATTAACTAGTAAGACTCAACCCACAAGAATAGGGAATAGAAATTCCCAGAGTAACCCTCTGGAACAGACATATTTCCTAAATCTTGGTCAAGAGTTTGTATAAAGGGGTGCCTGGGTGGCTCAGTCATTGAGCGTCTGCCTTCGGCTCGGGTCCTGGTCCCAGGGTCCTGGGATCGAGGCCCGCGTCGGGCTCCCTGCTCGGCGGGGGACCTGCTTCTCCCTCTCCCACTCCCCCAGCTTGTGTTCCCTCTCTCGCTGTGTCTCTCTCTGTCAAATAAATAAAATCTTTAAAAAAAAAATTAAAAAAAAAAGTTTGTATGAAGCAAGTATAAGGGCTAGTAAAAAGTAGCTAGTAAAAAGGAGAGTCAAAGAAACAAAGTTTTTAGTTCAGTCAAGAGGAAAAGATGCTTTGTCTTTTTCTCCTTTTTAAAAAGATTTTATTTATTTGAGAGAGAGACAGAGGGAGCACGAGCTGGGGGAGGCGCAGAAGGACAAGCAGACTCCCCACTGAGCAGGGATCCCAACACTGGGCTCAATCCCAGGATCCCAGACCCCGAGATCATGACCTGAGCCTAAGGCAGACACTTAACTGAGCCACCCAGGCGCCCCTAGGATGCTTTGTCTTTTCTTTACCCAGAAATGTTCCTGGAATGACAAAGGACTATGGTTCATTACAATTTCAAGGAAACATTTTAGATCTATTCCCTCGTCTTTCATTTAGTCTTATATTCACTGAGCATCTTTCCAATCCATGATTTGGTTAAAGGAACTTATGGGTCAAGAGAGAATGCCCTAAGAAGAAACAGTTCTTATCCTGTGACATTCTGGTTTATCAATCAGTCTCTTGAGAGGTGGCTTACACAATAGAGATTTATTCTCACAGATCTAAGGACTAGAAATTAAAAATTCAGGTGTTGGCAGGTTGGTTCATTCTGAGTGCGGTGAGAAAAGAATCTATTCCAGGCCTCTCTCCTCAGCTTGGAGGGCCAAGCTATCTTCCTGTGTCTCTTCACACAGCCTTTCCTCTATATGTATTGGTGTCCGAATTTCCCCTTTTCATAAGGGCATTAGTCATACTGGATTATGATGTACCATAATAACCTCAATTTAACTTGATTATCTCTATAGAGACCTGTCTCCAAATAAAGTCACATTCTGAGGTATTGGGGCTTAGGACTTCAACATATGAATTTTAAGGGGGACACAATTTAACTCATAGCAGAGAGGAGAGATACTGGGGGACAAACAGCAGTCTCTGCCATAATGCCCATCTTGTGTCTGAATGATTGGCACAATCCATCCCCCTCCCCCACCGCCACTGCCCAAGCCAGTTACTTATGGGAGTTCACAGGGATGAATCAGCTCCATTTTTCTCTTGAACCTTATTTACCAAGGCACCTCACCAGACTCATTAGCACAGGGCATGTGTGTACATGTGTGACTGTATCTCACTTTGTTCCCAGGGCTGCGTGCTATGTGCTCCAAGTAATACTAATACCGGAGAAGGATAATGGCTAACCTTTACCATGGGCAAACTACATTCTAGATGCCACGTTAACACACTGTATGCATTATTTCATTTTAACTTCACAGCAACTTTATCATGTGGGCAGTAGTTTTTTCCCTATCTTCAGTCAAGGAAACCGAGGTACAGTGAATTTAAGCAATTTTCCCGAAGTCGCCTGGCTGGTAAGTGACAGGGATATAAATGGACTCTGACTCCAGAGCCAATGCAGCATGCTGTTCCTCAAAGAGTTTTCACTAACACAGTAGCTATAGTTTATGACTCTATCCCTTGGCCAGGGCCCAAAACCTCCAGCTGTCTGGGAGGACGGATGCTTTATCTCGTCTTATAGTCTGCATTTTATTTCTATATCCTCTTTCTCTTTCAAAAGCATCCAACCCACCATAAATTCCATTGATCTTAGTTCAATAGTTCCAGAATATCTTTTTTTTTTTTGAGATTTTAAACATGTTCATTGTTTTCTTTTTTTAGTGAAGTATAATTAACATTCAGTGTTAGTTTCAGGTGTACAGTGTAATGATTCAGTAATTCTATACATTACCCAAAATACCTTTTGAGTCTTTCCATTTTTATCTGGTTTCCACTGCCACCACTCGTCATCTAGGCCCCTAGATTGCTACAGTCTGTACATGCAAATTAGGTGATATTAACTTTAATGCCTACATTAGTTAGGATTAATCTGGAATATCCCCCAAATGGATTCTCCTGCTTTCACACTTCTACCCAAGAGCTGGTTTTCCAAAATCTAACTGCTTTCCAGAGTATAACCATTTAAAAATGCAGACTAGTTCATGTCAATTTGCTGACTAAAATCCCTGCCTAGGGATGCCTGGGTAGTTTGGTTGGTTAAGTGTCTGCCTTCGGCTCAGGTTATGATCCCAGGGTCCTTAGATCAAGCCCCACGTGGGACTTCTTGCTCAATGGGGAGTCTGTTTCTCCCTCTGCCTGCCGCTCCCCCTGCGTGTGCTCTCTCTCTCTCTCACACACAAATAAGTAAATAAAATCTTAAACCCTGACTGCCTCTCTGACATCTCCACCACACTTGCCTCGCTCACTACCTATGGTCTGGCCACACAGGCCTTTGGTTATTATCTTGAGTAAGGCAGGCTTTCTCCTGCTTCAGGGCCTCTATATTCTAATCCCAACTCTCGTTCCCCAGATGTTTGCCTTCATGTCTCCTACTCCTCCTTTATACCTTAGTGTAAATGCCACTTCTTGGCAATGTATTCCTTGACCAATCTAAAGTATATTTCCACTATCCCTCTCTATTACATCACCTTGTTTCATTTTCTTTAGGATGCTTCTCCATAGTTGACATGCTATTATTTGCTTACTTGTTCATTATCTGAGGTCCTGACAAACACAACTAGAAGGTAAGTTATTGTTCACTGCCTGCAATACCAGAGCCGTTCGAGTATCTAAAGCTTGGTAGATATTTAACCAGTAATTGTTAAAGAATGAATGAATGAATAAATCTCCCCGGGCATGGTGCACAAAATTCTTTCTTGCTCCTTCCACTTCAAAATGAAAAAATTCCAGTCAAATAACCTTAAGAAAACACAATAAATTAACTCTTCCTGAATTCCAATTTCAGCTCAGCAAGCACACTCAGTGAGGTTTATCTGAGATCTTTTTTACATTTCTCTCAGCTGTGATCAGTGACTTACATTGCCTCCACTGCACTATATAACAACCGGGGTGGATTTTGGAGGCAGATCACATTCTCAAGGTAGAGACCTTCCAACACTATATCTAGGAGGGTAAAGAAGAAGACACTCTGCTTTCTGGAACCCACTAAACTTTGGCTAGATAACAAATGAGGAAAGAAGGCCACTTCAAGGGAATCTAATAATTTTTTTTTTTATGTGCCAGGCTAGACTTCAAGAGCTTTACATACATGAACTTACGACTCTAAATTCTGTGCTAACATTCTAACTAATTACAGATGAGGAATCCTAAACACAGAGAAGCAAACATAGCTTGCCCAATATTACATAGATACTAATTTGCCTAATTGGGGTTTAAACTTAAGAAGTTCAGCTCCGGAGTCCACGTTTCATCACTCTAAGTAAGATTTGGAACGTGGAAACTAGAACACACTTAGAAAAATGGGACTGTAAGAGAAAGAAATGTTTTGAAAACCTCTTGTATTACATACATAAGAACATCTTCTTACTTATCAAAAAGTAAATATTAAGCACTCTCAACTTGTGAACTTTATTAGAAGCTGTATTTGGGTTTTTTTTGTTTTTTTTTTTTTTAGAAGCTGTATTTGTTAAAGGTTGAGATTGTGTGTGTGTACTACCATTATTTATTCAAGTTTTAATTTTAATTCGTTAGTTAAACTACAGTGTTATTTCAGTTTCAGGCATACAATACAGCGATTCAACAATTAAAGGTTGTTTCGTTACAACCAAATTCCAAAGGAAGACCAAATTCTTCCTAATATCTAGTGTTGCTTGAGAGAGAAATCAGGACCTAATTCTGTGTCCTCTGACTAAATCTTGGGCCCTGCTCTCTGTGCCTCTTTGCCTTATTTTAGTAATCTGTTTTATGACCTTAGGAAGTCATATCACCTCAGAATGTCTTTCTTTCCTCTGTAGGGCCAGTGAAACACAGACTCAGCCCAGTAACTTTGCAACTAATACCTATATGACCTGGGACAAGGTTGATACTACTTCACCAAATTTGTTTCCTCATCTTTAAAAGTTGGGGTAGCACCCACAACACAAGGTTACAGGGAGAATTAATAAGAGAAAATATATGAAGTGTTTGGCATAAAGTAGATACTCGATAAATATCTTTACCCCAATTTTTACAATATATAAAATCTAGCTTTTTCTTAGAAAACAGACTCTACCCTCAGTAGACTTACTAACAGACAGATTGGCTAGGAAGTTTCCAGATTCCTTGTTTACCTATTACTTGAGGGGCTCCTATGCACAAAGTCACAGTGTCATAAGGTAATTCAGTTGGGGCAATGATTGTTGTACATAACTATCTATAGGAAATGGTAAATATTTTAAGTGAGGGACAGTCATGAAAATTCAGAGGAGGAAGAAATTGCTTTCACCACCAAGAGATGGGGCACAGAGTACAGAAAGGATATTTGAGCTAAACATTGAAGGATGTCACTAATAAATAGTATTTCTTTGCATAGTCCACAGACTAACATAATTACTTTCTCCTCTCTGGTATGCTTCATCAGTTTTCACTACTTTTATTATTAAATTTATATTAGGCAGTAATTTCTGTTTCTGTTTCCCACTTCTTGTGCATTTCTGGATAGCAGAACTATCTTATCCCACTAAATTCTCCAGCACCTGATTAAAGTAACAGCTATAATGAGGAGAGAAATCACAGAAAAGCTGTTTGGCTTTTTTGTTAATTTAGTGTTAACAGTGTGGCTGTAGAGTCTGACTTTGTTTAACTTTAGGCTGTGCCTCTTAGCTCTCGTGGCTTTTAGGGTTGACATAAAATACAGAATGCCCAGTTGCGTTTCACTTACAAATAAACAAGGAATCATTTTTTAGTATAATTATGCCCCATGCACTAATTAGGGGGCACACATCTAAGAAAGTATTTTTTGTTGTTTATCTGAAATTTCGGATTTAACTGGGCATTCCGTCTTTTTATTTGCTAAATCTGACAATCCTTGTGGCTTTTCTGACCTTGTTATTTGGAAATGGGCATGAAAATAGTACCTTCTTAAGGTAATCTATATAAAAAATATCGCACACAGGTAAACCCTTACTTACCCTTCCAAATCAGAATACTTTTGTAGGAGACATACGCCAAAACTCAGGGACAATGCCCCTGAGCTCACAATACGGTTACTCTTATTAGTTGGTTTTCAACGGAGTGCAGAGAAATTTCGATAGGACTCTGAACAAAGTTGTAAACTGCTTTGAGGATCTGCAAATTTGCCTTCAACCTAATAAGGGTGTTTAGCAAAGTAATTCCAGGCAGAAAAGGGACTTCCCTTAGTTACCGGGAAAGCGTGTGCTGTGCCTCTGCGCACGCGCACAAGGGCTCCGGCGTCTCCCCGCCCGGCCCCCGCCCCACCCGAGAGAGTCACGTGGGTGAGCCGTCGCTCTAGAGGCGCCACCGGGCCTTGTCATGTGACCGAGGTTCCTGCTTCGTACTAGGATGGAGCCGGAAGAGGGGACGCCCTTGTGGCAGCTGCAGAAAATTCCAGCCGAGCTGGGCCCGCAGGTGAGGCGAGCGCAGGCGGCGTGGCAGGCGGGGCTCTGGCACAGCCCGAGCTGCAGGTCCGGCCCGGTGTGATCGAGACGTCTTCGCTGGGCTCACCCGGGCTGCCCGGGGCAGGGACGGGGCTATGGGCGTGATGTCCGGGGTCCGGCCCCTTTCGTCCCCTGGAGCGCTGAGGAGGCGAGGCTTTTGGCGCCACCTCCGCGCCCCTCCTTGGAGCTGCCCCTCGAGGGGCTTTTCGAGCTGACTTGCGGCCGGTCATGCTCGCACCCGGTGGGGTCGGCCCATCAGCTCCCAAGCGCGGCCCGCGCGACCCGGTGACTGGGCTGGGGAGCGAAGTCGCCACCGTAGTATTTGAAATCTTACAACGTGGAGCCAGTGGTTTGCAGCCTCTCATTCATTCATACAGTACACACCTTCACCGTGCCTGTGCACTAGGCACAGTGCTAGGTGCTGGGGACGAGCTGGTGACCTAGAGAAGTATACCCTGCCCCCTTGAGGGCGACAGAAAAAAAATTGGTAAGTGCTACCAATAACTGGGCGACTTACTTTAGGTAGCGTGGTATAAGGTAGCCTCTCCCTCAAGAGGTGCCATATACACTGACACCCGGAGCCTGGGAAGGAACTTGGCCGTGAGGATCTGGGAAAAGCAGCTTTGTTCATTCGTCCGGCCAGCTTTGCACTGAAGTTTGCCTTGTGCTGAGTGCCCATATGGCATAAGGTGAAATGGTGAATGAGATACAGCCTGTGCCCCTGTGGAGCTTGCTATCCAATAAGGGAACCAAACTGAATTAACCAGTAATGAGCTCGTGGGACAGGTAGCACCCCAGATTCGAGGGGGCAGGGAGAGGCTTTGCAGAAGAGGAACATCTAAATTTCTAGGTTGAGTTCTGAAGGATGAGTAGGAACCAGACAGTCTGGAAGGAAGAGAGTGTTTTAGGCAGAGGAATAGCAGCTACGAAGCTAGAGGAAGGAAACCAGCCTCTACAGGTTTCAGGACCTGTAATTTTTAGAGGCTGAGATTTGAGTGAGCAGAGCAGGGAGACTAAGGCTAGACAGTTTAGTAGGAAGTCAGGTGGCTCAAGTCTTTATATGCCTTGCTTGTGTGTTTAGCCACAGTACCAAAGGCACTGGCAGTTTTGAGTTTGAAAAATCAAACATGGAGACAGTAATTACATCTAATAAGTACCTTGACTGAACTGTGAGAGGAGGAGAAAACCCAGTGGTTGCTGTAAGAGAAAAATCTGACTGAGAAGTGGGTTTTTCCCCCCCTGAAAAGAAGGAAAGACCTGAAGGAAATTTGCCTGTCCCTAAAAGAAAGCAACATGTGCAAAATGGAACTTCATTATTAGCTCTGGGAGCTGTGGTTCTGTTTGTCCTCAGAAGTCAGTCTACTGATTCATTGTATTGTAATTAATACATAAATATGTTTACTCCTCCTCCTCTGTCCCACAGCAATTCAGGTCTCATTACACAACTTCTTGACTGGTTGGCTTGCCTCTGGTCTCTTCTGAACTCCTTCAGGGTAGATACCTTATCTTTAGTTCTGGAGAGTTGTGTCTGGCTCAAGGTGGGTTCTTAATCAGTGTTCACTGAGGGAAGGAATTAATGCATATTAAAATCTGCCCAACCATGGGGCAGTTCTCTGGATGCCAAGCTTTGGTGGGCTGGCCTTTAGTGTCAGTGATAGGCATCACTGAGTAAGTCCCAATTCTGTTCCATTCACAATGGGTGAAGGGTGGGAGTGGGGGCTTCGCCTACATAATGTGATAGAGGGGTTTGTGGTAGGCAGCTTTTATAAGCCCCACATTTAGGTCGTCTTTTTTCCTTGATTCCATTTACAGTGGGAAAGTGTGGGGGAGAGAGAAGAGAATAGACTTACTTAATTCTTATCAGGATCAAAAAAACCTGTCTTAACTCTTTTCTGTGATTTTACCAGTTCAGAAACGGAAATGTCAGCAGAGAGTTTGAGAAATGTGCCTGAGGTGTCAAACTAGTAAGTGGTAAAGGTGGAACATGTGGTCAGATCTGTTGATCGTGAGTCTTTGTATCAGCCTTCTGCCCCTGTCTTCATTCTGTCTACTTCTTAGATAAGGCCCATAACCTTTCCCACCATGTAGGTTGATGACACCTAGGTGTCTGCATCCAGCCAAAGATCTCATCCCTGAGTGTCAGGCTTCTGCTGAGACACACTCCAGGTATCTCAAATTCAGTGTGTCCTTGGCTGAACTACTCGTTTCCCCCCCCAGAACCACTCTTCCTGTGGTTGTAACTTCATTTTTGATTTAGGGGACCACCATTTACCCAGCCACTCAACCTAAAATCTTGAGTATCATCCTTGGTTCCTCCTCCTTTTCACGTCTCTTTTACCTCTGTACTGCCTCCATTTTGAGTGTCCTCAATTATTTAGGCCCCCCTGATTTCTTCCTGGTAAACTGAGGGCAGGGGGCCTTTGGTCTCACCATCTCTCTTTTCCTTTTCTTTCCTTTTATCTCCCAACTTGTTAGCAGATTTATGGAAAAATAATGCAAATATGTGAATAGATTTCTTCCCTGTGGAAATAATTAAAGAGCCTAGACACTGCAAACAGCGCCTTTTATGATTTGGCCTCCACTCACCTCTCCAGCCTTATATCCTGTCTTTTTTCAAACTGAACAAGTGATTTTACACTTCCATTCTGTGCATATGCTGTTGCTTGTGACTAGAAATGCCCTTCTCTTCTGTTTCGATGGCCAGCTACTCATCCTTTTAAAACAGCCCTTTCCCTGCTTCCTGTCTGTGCTCCTTTGTATCTTCTGTAAACTTATAATATAGCTCCAGTCATTCTAAATTGCATTTACGTATTTGTATGTTTGTCTTTCTCTAGTGGACTAAAGCTCTGATATGGTAGAAACTTAATCTTGTTTATCCTCAGTTTCTCATTTGTGAAATGGGGATAATAACAATACTTACCTCATGGGGTTGTAGTGAGGATGAGCACAGTGCTTGGTACTCAGTTCGGGCTTCATAAATGGTAGTTATTATGGCTATTTTTGCTTTGTATTTCCATTAACTTGTTTAACAATTGGCTAAGGTGCTCATTACATATTTGTATATATGAATACAAACATTTATAAATGAATGGATAAATGAATGAATAAAAACATTTACATCCAAAAAGGTGACACTTTTATTTTTTAGTTAGAGTTCTGGGTTTGGCTTTAGCCCGGGGGCAGTTTGTGTAGAGAATTTTGAATGAATTTCAAATTGAGAATGTTTGTTGACTTATGGTAAATAAAAAGTCTGTTCACATAGTGCATTAGCCATTATTTGGAAGTGGGGTTACCAGTTTCTCATTTCTATTCTGATATGTGTGGTGTTATAGAGAAAGAGTTATTGCTTAAAATGGAGTAGAATATGGTTCAGGGGAAAGAGTTGGAAGACTTGTTGCTTAAATTCATTTCCAAATTATATGGATTCAGATACTCTTTTTACAGGACACAAATATTCCCTGGGAGAGAAAACCATATTAATAATTTATCTAGTATAGTGCTGGTATAGTAGGCACTCACTTAATGTATGTTAACGACATGGAACATAATACCAGAAGTAGTAGTGGTGGTGGTAGTGGTGATAATAGTGATAATAATAAGAAGAAGAAGTATGACAATGGCTAGCAATGTTTAAGTGTTTTATACATGCTAGGAATGTGCCAAGTAAATGTGCATGTACTCATTTAATCCTTACAACATTATGGGGGTAGATGATATTCTCATTTTATACATGAGGAAACAGGCACAGACCATTTGAATAACTTGATAAAACTAGTTAAGTGGTGGAACTAGGATTCAAACTAGACAGTTTTATTCCAAAATTCAGTTTAATAACTATGTTCAGTTATATATGTGTTAGGACTTCCATTGCTGATGCTAAGGTAGGGTAGAGATAAAGGAATGTACAAAAGAAAAAGAAAGGTACTGACTGCTTTCTTGGAGTGGACCAAAAGAAGTGAGTATGAATGCTGTGAAAATGGAAGTAAAGGGAAATGAAGTTTGTCGATCTATGGTAAAAAATACCTTTAGTCTAAAAGTCATACTTTTTTTAGATTATTGGTATAAGTACAATGTCTAAGTAATACCAAGGTGAAACCTTTATATTCACCATCTTCCTTTCATGAATATTGGGGAAACAACAGTGTATCTATGAAATTATTTTAGCTCCTGAAGGTGGACAAAATTATAGAAAGTCTGGGATGTTTATTGGAGCTTTAATTTTTAATTAATGTGAATACTGTTAAAAATAGTTATATTTCAACCTCTGCTGCTTTTGTAGATAACATGAGCTTGTCCCCACTATATTTGTTTCCTACAAGGAAGATAAATCTTTTTTATAAGTTTACTTGTAATTCATTTATTTCCTTTTCTCTCTAGCTTCTTCACAAAATAATTGATGGCATTTGTGGCCGAGCTTATCCTCTCCACCAGGATTATCACAGTGTTTGGGATTCAACAGAATGGAAGAATGTTCTAGAAGATATTACCAAATTTTTCAAAGCTGTAGTTGGTAAAAATTTATCTGATGAAGAGGTAACTTCACTCCAATTTTCTGTACCTTATAATAAATAATAAATTGTTTTCAGGTTTTTCTTAAGTTGGTCTTTAGGGCACTATATTATACAAGAACCATCATCAGTAAGTGTATATGTATATATATATACACATGTATATGTATATATATATACACACACATATATATATACATTTTTAAAAATATTTTATTCATTTATTTGAGAGAGAGAGAGAGAGAGAGAGAACATGAGAGATCAGGAATGGGGGTTGGGGTGGGGGAGGGAAAGGGCAGAGGGAGAGGGAGAAGCAGACTCCCGGTTGAGCAGGGAGCCTGATTTGGCTGAATCCCAGGACCCTGGGATCATGTGAAGGCAGATGCTTAACTGACAGCCACCCAGGCACCCCCCAATAAGTATATATTACAACAAAAACCTCATAATTATGAGTAGGCAAATCTGATTATGGAAGTTCTTTTTTTTTTATAGTTTTGGTTGTTTGTGTTTTTAAAATTGTGACACATTTAAATCATGTAGAAGAAAACTAAAAGTTATATAACTGACACCTACACTCCCATTATCACAATTAAACAGTTGTTAACATCTTTATGCATTACAGGTTTGTGTGTTTGTTTTAGAAACAAGACATTACAGATATACCTAAATACCACCTGGGCATGCCACCCTTCCCCAAGAGATCACCACTTGTGAAGTTGGTGTACATGTTTTGTAGTCTATATTGTATGACTATTTACATTGTAAGCAATATATACAATTATTTGAGCTAAACATGTAACTTGTGAATGATAACATGTATCCCTTTGTAATTTTTTTATGGAATGTTGTGTTTTAGACTTATCAGTGTTGGTAAATGTAGATCTGGTTCCTGTATTTTAACTCTTACAGTATTTGATGATAGGAATTAGCAGGACTTATTTTTCCGGCCCCCTCCTGATGAACTATTAGATCATTGCCTCTTTAATGTATAGTACTTCTACAAATATTTTGTACATGTCTCCTTGTCCACATATTAGCCAACTTTTCTTGGATAGACATCTTGACATGAAATTATAGGGTCATGGAGTATCCTTCCATTGAATTGCTTTTGTACCTTGGTCAAAAATTATTTTGGCATGTTTGTATAGGTTGCCTACTTTAAAAAAAAATGTAGTTATATATGTTCATTTTGATTTGGATGGTATTCTGGGTGGGAGTTCTTTGTTAGATATATGTATTTTAAATATCTTCTCTCATTATGTGGCTTGCCTTTTCACTCTTAATGGTGTCTTTTTGTGAACAGAAGTTCTGAGTTTTAATCAAGTCCAGCTTTGTCAGTATTTCTTTTGGTGGTTAGTGCTATTAAAATCATGTTTAAGAAATATTTGTGCCGAAGTCATGAAGATGTGTTTGTTCGTTTTCTTGTAGAAGCTCTCACATTTATGTTACTGATGCATTTTGAATTAATATTTGTGTGTGGAGTAAGGGTCGAGTTCACATTTTTTCACGTCAATAGCCAACTGACCCAGTAGTGTTTATTGAAATGACCATCCTTGCTCCCATAGAATTTCTGTGCAGCCTTTGTTGTAAATCAGGTCACTGTATATGTATGTATCTGGACTTTTTTTTTTAAGATTTTATTTATTTATTTGACAGAGCGAGAAAGAGCACTGACAGACGGGGGGTGCAGGAGAGGGAGAAGCAGGCTCCCCACTGAGCAGGGAGCCCAATGTGGGGGCAGTCCAGCAGGTTTTTTGGTTGAAATTGACAAGCTGATTTTAAAGTGTACATGAAAATACAGAGGACCTAGAATAGCCAAAGCAATCTTGGAGAAACATGAAGTTAAAGGTCTTCTACTGCCAAATATCAAGACTTTATGTAACATAGCTTTAATTCTACAGTAATTAAGACAGTGTAGTACTGAGAAATATAGACAAACTAACGGAGCAGAATTAAGAGTCCAGATACAGGGGCACCTGGGTGGCTCAGTCGGTTAAGTATCTGTCTTCGGCTCAGGTCATGATCCCAGGGTCCTGGGATCGAGCCCCACATCGGGCTCCCTGCTCAGCAGGAGGCCTGCTTCTCCCTCTCTCACTCCCTTTGCTTGTGTTCCTTCTCTCGCTGTGTCTCTCTCTGTCAAATAAATAAATAAAATCTTAAAAAGGAAAATCTCTTGGTTGTTAGTTATGCATTCTCATCTTATTCTCTTCATAGAGACAGAAATATATTTTTTTTAACTGTCATTTTAAAGGTTTTATGAAAGGGGAGTGGAGCTGTGTGTGTACATTTTAAACAAAGACCCTTTCGCTTATTTTCTGTTTATTTTCATAGATATTTCAGCAGTTGAATCAGTTGAATTCATTTCATCAACAAGCTGTCATGAAATGCTTGAAAAGTAGGAAAGATGAAATCAAGCAGGCTCTGTTAGAAGAAATAGTTGATATTTCTTCTGCACAGCTACAGGATTTTGATTGGCAGTTAAAGGTGAGAATCTTTTTATGGGCATGTATGTTTTTTATCTCATTTTTTGAATAGAAATGCTTATTCTTCATAATATACATCTAAAATTTCTGTTATTTTAAGAATACATTGTCAAAAAATTGTATTTTTACGTTAACTTAGTACAGTACAAACATCCACATAATATGTAAAAACACTACATTGATAATTTAATTAACTAGAGCTGTGAATCATTAAATGTCTTAAGTAGTGGAGTAGTATGTATTCAACATCTATTTTTGGCTAGAAGTTTCTAGACTTTATAGTCTTCCTGAGATTGGTAAATACGATTCTGCCTCCAGGGTTAAATCTGTAATGTGCTATTAAAAGAGCACTTAAAAAACATTTTGAAAAGAGACTCATGATCAGTAGGATTCATAAAGAACAATTTCAGACCAACTTTCCATGCTATATAGGGTACCTAGACCTAGATGAGGAGGTTGTGTTGAAACACATTGTTGTTTCTTCTTTTCAGCATGATAAGTGCCTCATATTGTCTTTGTGGATAAAGTGGAGAAAAGTGTGGACAAATCATATAGTTATTTGGGTCATAGCTGGGTTAATAACCAAAACCAGATGAATTTGTGTTAGCCAGAAAGGAGGTCTCTGTGATTCTGGTTTGGGCCCAAACTTTAACAAATATTCTTTCATGCATATTATGCTCATATGCTCATCAGATCTGCGATGTGTTAAATATTAATATAATACAGTCAAAGTTTAAAATTATTTTACAGCAAATTACAGTGATGGACCAAATGAAACAAAATAAACTGAGCAGAGATAACCTAGGTAAAGGGTTTTTATTTAAATAAAACCAATTTAATATAAAAGATATGAGAGATATGCCAAAAGTAATTTGTATGAAAAATATTTAGTTGTTTTGATTTGCCAAATGTGACCTGAGTCAGCAGTATGGTGATTCAGTCTTGTTTTGTTAGTAGAAATGCAGTGTTTCAAGCAATGGGTAATTCTAATTCTGTTTTCATTCATTAAATCTTTTTAGTTAATTTAATTTAGTAGTACTTTTACTTTTGGCTGCCAAATATAAGAGATACTTAAACAAATTGGAGCCAAACCAAAAAAGAATGAACAGGAACTTAAAATCGTGGTACATGAAGGTTTTTTGAAACACTTGAGACCATCTATCCAGAAAAGAAAAACTTTATTAGAAAAATTATAGTTATCCTTAAAGGACTAAAAGTCATCTGTATGGATGAGGTAATTGATATATGCTCTGTGGCTTCAGAGTCTGGGACAAAGGGTAAGGTCTAAGGTATATAGTTTGCAATAAGATGAGTTCACGTTCAACTTAAGGAGAACTTTTTTACACCTTTCAGTATCTGAAGATTATTTTAACCTCTTCTTGAGGTAGCATGTTCATCATTGGTCATACTCAAACATAGACTGAGAAAGCAGTTACTGGAGACACCGAGGAGGAGAATTATCTATACGGTAGACCATCTTTGATACTTCCAAAGCTCAGATATTATGAGTCCTGGTTTTTTAAGAGAGAATGAAGGAGGTATGTGAGGATTCAATTCTGTAGTGTGTGCCTCCGAGGATGTTTGTTAGGGAAGTAGTTCCTTACCAATCATTGTACAAGTAATGAATGGTACAAGTAAATTTTTGCAAGTAGTAACACTTTGAAGATTCAGGTATTGTGGAGTTTTTTAGCGAAGATTCCAGGAAAATTAATTTTCCCTTTGCCATCTGCCAATGAAGCTATGGTGCTTGTTTCAAAAATTATTAATATCATAAATATTTGGTTCTTCTGTTTCCTCTAGGATTCTCTCTAGACAGAAAATAGGAGGTGGAGTAAATGTTGAGTGTTTTTGCTGAGTGGCTCTAATTGAAAGTGGTATCTTGATAACATGTTTATCAATAATTTAATAGAGAATTAGCTGATTGTAAATTAAGTATCTTCATTGCACAGGGTTTACCAGTGTTTTTAGTTTTATCTTTGTACATGGACTTTCATCCTCTTGGTATCTTCACACTTCTTTAAGCTTTAAGAAGTCTTGGTTTCGTGATGCATTGGACCCATTCAGTACTTCCTTTCCCAGCCATAACTCTGCTCTGGATTTCTGCTTCTACTACAAACTTTGGACTGTTTGTCCTTTTTTCCCTAGTCGTCTTCCTCCCTGTCATCCTCCTTTCTCAGTCTGTTCTTCATATATGTGTTGGTTTGGCATGGGTTTCTTTATTTCTTCCACCTTTTCCTGTACTTGACAGCAAACAGGAGTATTCTTTTCTTAAGATGTATTGTTAATAAGCTCTGATGCATATTTAATGTAGTCTTTTTTACTACTTATTAATTACTGTTTTCCTCATTTTAAACAGCTTGCACTGTCTAGTGACAAGATTGCTACTTTACAAATGCCACTTTTAAACCTTCATCTAGACATAAAAGAAAATGGTGAAGTCAAACCATATTCTGTTGAAATGAGTAAAGAAGAGCTGCAGAATCTAATAAATTCCTTGGAAGCAGCTAATAAGGTATTTGTTTTAATTTTGTTGTGTGTTTAAAATGTTTAAGTTTTGATTGATATCCTTAGAACAATAGAAGAAAAACTCGTAATTGACTTTTCATATTTCTTTTATTCCTGATATTTTATGTTAAGCACAGAAAATACCTTGTTGATATGTTCTACATCTCTAGTTTTAGATATTTAATTATTACTTGTAATTTTAACTACTTAGTTTTGAGCATAATTTATCAAGGAGTTATTTTTGATAGAATAATAGTGCTCTTCTAACAGCTAGATTTTTTTGCCTCAGTCCTCATTAATGATAAAAATAAAATTTTTACTTAAAAAAAATAAAACTTTTACCTGGGGCTATGAAATCAGTTGATCCTGAAGTGTTTTTATGATTATTATGTATAGTTATGATTTTAAAGAAAACAGTGTCTTATTTAAATGCACGGATAAGGGGCGCCTGAGTGGCTAAGTTGGTTAAACATCTGCCTTTGGCTTGGGTCATGATCCCAGGGTCCTGGGATCGAGCCCCACATCGGGCTCCCTGCTCAGTGGGGAGCCTGCTTCTCCCTCTGCTGCTCCCCCTGCTTGTGCTCTCTCTCTCTCTGTCAAATAAATAAACAAAATCTTTAAAAAAAAAAAAGTTGTAACTGCACAAATAGAATTGCTTTTATAATCCTCTAAGTACAGGAGACAAAATATGGCTTGTAGTTATGACAAAATCAGGTGAAACTAATGAGTGACTAAAAATTTTATGTATACAAAGGATTGACTAACAGGAACCATTCTCGGTGTTTATTTAATGAGAAAAATCATATTTAAACAATAGAAACTGCTGCTGTCAGAAAGAAATAAAAATAACTGTCTCTGTATACGTGTGTTCCTTTCATGATTGCTCAGCATTGGGCGCCTGGGTGGCTCAGTCTGTTAGGTGTCTGCTTTAGGCTCGGGTCATGATCCCAGAGTTCTGGGATCGAGTCCTGCATTGGGCTCCCTGCTCAGCAGAGAGCCTGCTTCTCCCTCTCCATCTGCCTGCCGCTCCCCCTGCTTGTGCTCTCTGTCTCTGTCAAATAAATAAATTAAATTAAAAAAAAAAAAAAAGATTTCTCAGCGTTTGTTCTAGTAATCTGTTTTCCAGTGATCAATGTCAGATATTCTAACCAACTTCTCTTGCCCCTGACCAACCTTCTTGGCTCTACCTTTTTTTTCTTTTTAAAGTAGTCTCCATGCCCAGCGTGGAGCCCAGTGCAGGGCCTGAACTCACCACCCTGAGATCAAGACCTGAGCTGAGATCAAGAGTCGGATGCTTAACTGATTGAGCCACCCAGTGCCTCTGCTCTATCTTTTTTTTTTTCTTTTAGATTTTATTTATTTATGTATTTACTCTGAAAGAGAAAGAGAGAGAGAGAGCGCGTGTGCGTGAGTGCATGAGCAGGGGGGAGTGGCAGAGGGAGGGGGAGAAGCAGACTCCCCGCTGAGCAGGGATTCCCAATGCAGGACTCCATTCCAGGATTCCGGGATCATGACCTGAGCCAAAGGCAGATGCTCAACCGACTGGGCCACCCGGGTGCCCCCCGGCTCTACCTTTTTGAAACCCTGGTATATTCAGCTTCCGTCCGTACTTTGCAGTTACTCAGTCATTTTAGTGCCATGATGATTGGTCCACATGCCTAGTAGCCACACTGGTAGACTGGCTTGCTTTTGGATGGGGCTAAATGTCTTAGGGAGTGTGTGGTAGAGCCTCATATAAATGTTAATTGAGTCTGAACCATGAATCCCGGCAGGCATGCATCATCAGTTACTGTGCATTGTACTTGCTTGTTATCAGTTCTCCTGTCTTCAGAGATTTCAAAGCATTTCATTAAGCAGATACGGGCATCATTCTGGAATAACCTGATTCCCATCCCCCACCCCCGACTTTGTGTTTTAAGGTGGTCCTGCAGTTGAAATAACCAACACTCTGAGATTCTACTGCTACCCCAGATGCGGCCAAGTGAATACTGTGTGTTCAGAATACCTGCGCTGTACTGACTGTTTTGCTATGCTGAGAAAGCAGCATGTTGGGCTTACAGAGATGAAAATATACCCGCTTCCCTGCAGAACAGGAAATGACATGGTCGACAGGAAATGCATAAAAAATGAGAGATGAAAAAGCTCTAATAGCAGTTTATATTTTCATAATGGCTGTTTTGCCTCATTTATTAAATATTTGAGAAACCTTTATAGATACACAGTTTTATTGAAAGCTAAAAATAAGCTCTAAAGTAATGTAAACGTACAAAGCACAAATCTACTTGAATGTTGCTTAAAGGAATATATGAATAACAAGGATGTGTTTTATGGATATATATGATTAATTTGTAATATTTTAAAAAATAACTTTTAAAGAATGTATGAGCTGCATATATAACTCAGGAGATTCCATATCTTTCTTCTATTTCAAAGGAAAGATTATAAAATACAAAATTTCTTAGAGAAAGCTCCTCTTCAGACATGAACAAGAAAAAATAATTAAAATTGTGTCAACAGTTTTGAGTTTATGAATTCTAGAGATTAAAATCTTTTACTCGAGTGGGAAAAAATGAAAGTAACACTGTTACTTCTGCACTTCTGTGTCTAATCGGGAGGCTGTGCTTCGTTAAAAAGAATCGATGTCATTGCATAGTGTATATATAGCTATTCAGGTATCAGCTGAGATTAAATATAGGTCCATTTTTGTTACAGACTTTTAATATTGAAGTTAATAGTTTTGGGTGTTAACTTCACTGGAAAACAAACCATTTTTAATTTCAGTTAACTAAAAACAAGCATTCTGAACAAATAAAAAATGTCATTTTACTTTTACATATTGCTTTATTTCAGAAGACTTTCTACATAATGCAGTGACCCGTAATTAATTGGTACCTGCTGTTTGCGAGCTTAATTGCTCTTTAGAGCATCAGACTATTATTTGAGGTGTTCGGAACAGTTATTACTATTTATCATCATAGAGATGAAGATAGGCTTTGAGAGCTTAAAAAAAATACCTGCTTGTGATCTAGGCAGTGCTCCTCAAAATGTGTCTGTAGACTAATGCCAGTCTTCTGTGCACTGTTTGTTACAGGTCAGGGATTAGATGAGGAGCGCATGCCAGAGTGTTCATCAATATATTGCTTTTCTTATTGAGAGATGTTGATTATGGAAAAAATATCAGCTGAACGAAACAGTGTGCTTAGGGAGGTCGTTGACTTACTCCCTGTGCAAGTTCCTTATGTCACGGACCGGTAGCGGTTTGCAGGCGAGCACTTTAAATAATGCAGATGATCGCTGATGTACGATGGTTTGACTTAGGGTTTTTTGACTTCACTGTGGTGCTAAAACAACCTGCATTCAGTACAAACCATACTTTGAATTTTGATTTTTTTTTAACATATTTTGTATTTTGATCTTTTCCTGGGCTAGCAATATGCAGTCCAACACTCTTTTCTGATGTTGGGCAGCGGCAACCCCGCAGCTCCCACGCGGCCCCGCGGTCACAAGTAAACAGCTGATATCCTGACAACCATCCTTTACCCAGACAAACTTCTGTTTCTCACTTTCAGTATAGTATTCAGTAAATTACATGAGGTATTCAACACTTCATTTAAAAATAGGCTTTGTGTTAGATGATTTTGCCCAACTGGAGGCTAGTGTAAGTGTTCCGAGCATTTAAGGTAGAGTAGGCTAAGCTGTGATGTTCAGTAGGTGAGGCATATTAAATGCGTTTTTGACTTACAGTATTTTCAGTTTATGATGGGTTTATTGGGATGTAAACCCATCATGTTGAAGAAGATCTATACTGATTTAAGGTCCTTTGGAATTTCAACCCTCCATTTTCTTCCTTTGATAAGCAGAAAATCTTGCTCTACTTATTCTTCCTCTCACCACCTTATTTATCACTCCATTAGAATATTTAACCACTTTATTGAAATCTCACCGATATACTGTAAACCTCACATATTTAAAGTGTATAATCTGGTAAGTTTTGACATCTGTACACCCAAGAAAGCATCACCTCTGTCGGGATGATGAACATGGCAATCACTCCCAAAAGTTTCCTCCTATTCCTTTGTAATCCCTGCTCCTGTGCCCTCCCCCCAACCCCTGATCTACTTCCTGCCACTCGTAGATTTGTTCACACTTTTCAAGAATTTAATATTAGTGGAATCATACAGTATGTACCTTTTCTTTTGATCCGGCTTCTTTCAGTATTGAGTTCATCTGTGTTGTTGCATATAGCAATAGTTCATTTCCTTTCTCTTTTTGAGAAGTATTCAGTTGTAGAGTTTTACCATAATTTGTTTATTCACCTGTTAAAGGATATTTTTGATTGTTGAAAATTTTTATGGCCATTACGTAACACAGAATCCTGTGAACATTCTTGTGTAAACCTTTGTATGGACGTGTGCTTCCTTTGAGTGAATACTTTGAAGAGTGAAATGTTTCCAAAGTGATTTTACCATTTTACATTCCATCCCGCAGTCTGAGAGTTCCACCTTCACCTGTTTGCTAACACGTGCTTTGGTCAGTCTTAATTTCAGCTGTTGTAATAAGTGTGTAGTCATATCTCGTTGTGGTTTTAATTATATTTATTTCCCTAATGACTGACAGTGTTCATTGTCTTCTCATGTGCAGTTTGCCATCTGTAGATCTTCTTTGGTGAAGTGTCTGTTCAGATCCATTGCCCATTTCTAAATTGGGTTGTTTTCTTACTGTTGAGTTTTGGGAGTTCTTGATAGCCTGGATACAAGTCTTTATCACATATATGCCTTGCAAGTGTTTTCTCCCAATCTGTGGCTTTTTCTTCTATAAATGGACTTTTTTTTTTTTTTTTTAGAATAATTTTAGATTTACATAAAAATTTGAACAGGTAATTCAGAAAGATCCCATATACCCCACATTTAGATTCCCTTATTATTAACATGTACGTATGGTACATTTGTTAGAATTAACAAATGTCAATACGTTGTTATTAACTAAATTCCATAGTTTATTCAGTTCTTTTGCCCTTAGTCTTACAGACTTCACTCATTTCCAGGTTTACTTAGGTCAGTACCTCCCCCCCCTTCAGTGAGGTGGTTTTATCCATTTGTAATGAAGTTAGATTTTTTTAACGTAGTCTGTATTCCTTGCTGGGATTGCCTGACTTCCTAAATGATTTTTTAAATTTGCATATATTAATTTTCACTCTGTGTTGAATAATTCTGTGTTTTGGCAAAAGCCTAATGTCATGAATCCACTTTACAGAGTAGTTCAACACCCTAAAAATCCCTCATGCTTAATCTATTCATCCTTCTATCTTCCTCTGAACCCCACAATCAGTGAGTTTTCTTAATGTCTTTATAGTTTTGCCTTTTCCAGAATGTCATGTAATTAGGATCATACAGTATGCAGTCTTTTCAGACTGGGTTCTTTCACTTAGCAATATGCATTTAGGGTTCTTCCATGTTTTCTCGTGGCTTGATAACTCATTTCTTTTTTATTCTCACATAATATTTCATTGAATAGATGTGCCAGTTTGTTTATCCATTCACCTATTGAAGGAAATTGGTAATGCCCAGGAGTGTGATTGCTGGATCATATTGTATGACAAGTTTAACTTTGTAAGAAACTACCAAATTGTTTCAAAGTGGCTGTATCACTTTGTATTTCTTTATTTTTTCTTCTTTTTTTTCACTTGTGGCAAAAAAACACATAATATGAAATCTCTGAACAAATTTTTAAGTGTGTAGTACAGTAGTGTTAACTCGCTGCACATTGTTGTACAATAGATCTCTAGAACTTTTTCATCTTTTATCAGTGAAGCTCTACTCATAGAACAGTAACTCCCCATTTCCCCATCCTCCAGCCCCTGGCAGTCACCATTATGCTTTCTTCTTCAAGAGATTGACTACTTTAGATACTTCATGTAAGTGGAATTATGCAATATTTGTCCTTCAGCAACAAGAGTGTTTTACTTAGCATAATGTCCTCAAGATTCATCCATGTTTTTTTGTTTGTTTTGTTTTTTTAAAGATTTTTAATTTATTTATTTGACAGAGACACAGCGAGAGAGGGAACACAAGCAGGGGGAGTGGGGGAGGGAGAAGCAGGCTCTGCACTGAGCAGGGAGCCCGATGCGGGGCTCGATCCCAGGACCCTGGGATCATGACCTGAGCCGAAGGCAGACACTCAACGACTGAGCCACCCAGGCACCCCAAGGTTCATCCATGTTTTAACATATGACAGAATTTCCTTTTGGGGGTGCTGAATAGTATTCCATTTTATGTATATACCACATTTTCTTTGTCCATTAATCCACAAATGGACATTCAGGTTGTTTCCACCTCTTGGCCATTGTGACTAATGCTGCAATGGACATAGGAGTGCAGATATTTGTGAGTACAGCTGATCCTGTTTTCAGTTCTTTTGGATAAAAACCTGGCAGTGGGATTGCTGGATCATAAGTAGTTCTATTTTTAATTTTTTTGAGGAACCTCTATACAGTTTTCCATAGTGACTACACCATTTTAGATTCCCACCAACAGTGCACAGGGGTTCCATTTTCTCCATGTCCTTGGCTGATACTACTTCTATCACAGATACACAAATACCTATCTTGTGTTAGCTTCATATTTTCTATGATTCTTATAGCAAATCCTAAACATGTAACACATACATGTTATTTTTCTAAAAAAATTGGATGGCCATTTATTTCGTCCACTGAATAACATAGTCTTCTGGAAATAGTAGCCATTGTAGGATGTCTCTCAAATCCTTGGTAGCTCTGCAGGGTTAAGGCTCTGCTGATGAAGTGCTGATTCCCAGGTATTTTGCTGGATGGATGTTAAAGTTGTCTTTAGGCTGGAATTTAGACTCTTCATTGAAAAGCTATTCTGCTAACCATCATTAATGGATATATGAACTTCACACCTTTAGTCTGTTCATTATTTTATTGTCAACATACTGTTTCTGAGGGGAGACAATGAGTTTGGAGGTTGGAGGTCTTCCAATTAGGAAAGACTGACAAATAACCCAACTCTAATATTCACATTTACAGTGGAGATTTTAAAAGAAATTTGACATAATGCACCTCACAAATGGCTGCTATTAAAGTCCATTTTAGGCATCATTTTGAATACAAGGAAACAATTTCTTCTTTTTTTCTGATACATAAACACTCCATATGTCCAAATGTTTGTAAGGCGTGTTATCCTAAAGAATTTTTTTTTTCCCCCCAAAAATCAAAGTGGTACAGAAATAAGCTCCCGGGAAAGTGCTGGTACTTTTTCCCCAGTTGTTGGATAATACTGCAAAGAATTTCTTCCAAATAAAGGGATTTTGCTTTGTATTAAATTTTACAATAAAGGCTCCGAAATGACAGATTCAGAATTCTAAACATTTTTAAGGATTATAAAAAGATATGCCTGAAATCTTGCATGTTTTTGAACATAGTACAAACTAAGCTTTTTATATGTAGGCATTTTCAATTAAAAAAATGTTTTGAGTTTTAGAAATAAGCAAGCTAACATAAATTGTACATATTTACAGCAATAAACTACATTTCAGAAGCTGCACAAAGGCTTTTGTGAGTACAGCTGATGGTTTTTGACACCAGCCTTCAAATGTGTTTTCTTTCTGTCATTTGCTGAAACATTTAAAATCCTGTAGTACCAGAGCAAAGAAAACAGCAACTTATTTTATAGCAAAGCCACACTATTAACAAAGATACTGAGTGAACCACAGTCCTGTGACTGCTGGAGTATCCGTTGAGTCCTGAAATTGAGAGCACAAGCATTTCTTGTGTCCATACCTGATTGCATGTAAGTTGACTTTTTATTTTACAAGGATACATGATTACTCGATGAATAAGAATAGAAAAAAGGCCATGAAAGCTAAAAGGGTCAGGAATCAGAGGACACTGCACAGTTTCTTATTCGCTGATTCATTGCTTAGAGGGAGATTTAGTTCTTTGATGTGTAGAAATCACAGTCTATAGGCTTCATGGATTTTGTTCACAGATCGTTTTTGAGATAGCGAAGTCATAATGTCACATACTTGAAGCTCGTAAAAAGGGAATTAATGAAACGGTTAGAATATTTTAATCAAATCCTTAACAGAAAGATTACAGTTGAACACCCTGTATGAAAGTTTGATTTCAAATGTTAAAAGCAACTACAGAAAAATCTCAAGTTTCATTAGACAGAACAGCAGTTTCAGTCAGAAAATGCAGCATATATTGATACAAAACAGGAGCTGGAATTATAAAAGTAAAGAGTCCACCTTTCTTTTCTTGGCATTTTTAAAACATTTCCCATTTCATTAAAATTCCTATTGGTTTCCAGAAATACTTATTCTTGCCATTTAGCTCCTCTAGTGGTCTGATCGGTATACAAAAGTATTATCTGCTTATGTAAGAAAGCAAATGCTTATGTCAAAAGAACATTAATGTATTGTAATTTATGTTTCTTTGCCATTAAAGAAGTTCTGCCCGCTGAAAAATAAAGAGGGACAAAGGGATTATTTTATTTACAAGAACTGTGTAATACCAATCAGGATATGAATTAGCCAACTCCTGTTTGGTAGGAGGGTAAATTGACAATTCAGCAAATTGATTAGTGGGGATTTAAAAACAAGGGATAAGACATTTAACATATTCTGACATATTGGTGAGTTAAGCGTAGCAGATTTTGAGAGGCAACAGAAGGTATGAATTTTTGTGTATAAGTAGCACCTGCTTTTGAAAGCCCCAGCTATTTAGGACAGGGTGCTGTGAATTAAAATAGCAGGAGACTGGTTTGGAAAGTTTCGCTAATTTTTGGATTCAATCAAGTTTTAGGTGAGGTGGTGCGAAAGAGATGTTCCATTGCTGGCAGGATAGAAGTTTCCCCCACTCTTTAGCCTGATGAGTCCTGCTTCCCCAAACCTTCTGAATCACTGTAAGAAGATCTTTGCCTCAGGTTGAGTCTTCTTGGGTAAAGTCACGGCAATGAAATAATTTTTCAGAGATGATGGACAGCCAAGCGAATTTTTCAAGCAAGCCACCCTAACCCAGATGTGTTTCTCTCAAAAACAGTTTTATTTGTATTTACACAATGTTAAAGTTTCCAATTTACATTTCCATTAACCTTTTAAATGACACAACATTATTTCACATTAGCCATTAGGTTCCCATCACAATGGCACAAAATGCTGCCTGGTGGTCAAAAATAAAAAGCTTATTTAAAGATGTCAAAAAATTTTTAGTCCTTGTAAACATATTTAGAATTTCTGAAAACCTCATGCAATCTTGACTTTGGAATAATGCCACAGGGTAGTTTTTACCAAGAGGGTTATTGGCCCTCTCTAAAATAAGGAGTTGAACAACACAGTCAATAAAAATATGCATATCTAATCACGAGCATTCCCTACTTAGTAGTGGATGTTCTGAATATGAAGTATCACTGTGTTTATAATTCTGCTTTCCATGACACTGCAGTGAGTTAGAATAATCAAGGGGCTTCCCTAAAAATGTCTCAGGAGCATTGTCGCAAAATATAAAATATTTCAAGCTTTATCCAGTGAGTATTTTAAAAAGATGTAGGAAACGGATTAAAGTGAGTTGACTAGCTTAAAAAAAGAAAAAGATACACTGCAATTCAATGTATTTGGGGGAATATCAAGTAGAAAAATACGTTATCTAGTAAAACTGGGGTGGCTGGTTGCCACTCTGAGGTAAGGCTTGCAAATGATGTATTTCTTTTATGCAGATTTGTAAATAATATACATAACAGGAGAACAGGAGAGTTAACAGTTGAAAGGAGGGGTGCAGAAAAGGTATTTCTCTGTACATATATTTTACGCAGTCTTGAGGGACAGTGAAGAACTGCCCATCCCTCTTAGAGAGTTCTAAACCTCCTATTTATTTCTTGGCAGAAGTGAAATTTGGTGTGCAATACCATCTAGAAGTATTCTCTTGGAATTCACATTGGATGTTCCAATTATGCAGTGCAATCCCACTTGGGAGAGTAAACACCCCACAGAACCTAGATTCAGAAGGCTTTTAATAAGGCAAATGGGGGTAAATGGGTGAAAAGTGAGACTTCGAACGAACAATTTCCTGTTTCCATAAAATTAAAGCAGTAGTAATCATCATGGAAAGTTCAATTCTGCCAGAACTGGTCGAATCCAGAATGCTGTTATTAAGATTCAGTCTGTTTAGTCATAAGCAATGGGGGAAAATCTCCATGATCACTTTGCATGGACCCAAACCTGGGTCGACTATAAGTTTGACTGCATTTTTTATCCATTTAGAGGTTGTACACATAGGCTCTATGGAACTAAAGTAACTTGGGGGAGGGTGTGTTACCTATAATCCTGAAGTACTGCCTGTTACGAAATTGTATTTTTCTGTTGCTACATTTACCAGTGTAGGTCATTTACAGACTCTCTACCATGACAAGAACAATAGATGCTTTGGGCAATACAGAAGAATTAGAAAATGGGGCATTTACCCTTAAGGACCTTACACTTTATTTAGGGAAGGGGAGCATCTCTTTGCAAAACTCCTGGAAGATAACACAAATTCAACATCCATTATTACTGATTGATTCAGTGGCCATAAGAATTGAGGGAGTGCTAGCAGGAGAGTGAACAGAATGAGGAAAGGTTGCTCATGGATGGCTTTTTGGAAGATAGTGGCTTGATTCATAATCCACCCATTGGGGAGGGAAATCTGGGCAATGGAAATAAAATGTAAAACTTCAAGCACAGCAAGGAGAACATTTTGGGATGGGATGTGGCTGTGGTTTTGGCGGAAGAGTAGGAAAAACCTAAGGAGTAGTTTGCTTGAGGGTGGGTCAGGGGAACAGTGAGATAAAATGAACCTGAGCGATGGAGAGACTGAGGTCAGACTTAAGTGATTCATAGGGAGCCAAGGCGGGTATTTTCTCCAAGGTGTTAATTTATCGATATTTCCCATACCCTCAAGGTATGGGGATTATGAGACCTATAAATAGTGTGACTATATAATTGTTATCTAAATGGACAAATTTGAGAGTAAAATGTGGCACAATTGGTAATTACACACTGGGACTGTCTCAGGGAAACTGGGGCACGTTGTCCCCTAACAGTAATGTTATCCCAAAAGACTGGGGCACACCTCAGGCTATTCAGTTGCTATGTGAACTATTCCTTCTACACTTTCCCTCAAGAGAATAATGAAAGGCTTTTGTGTGTTTGGTGGTGGGGGCGGGGGGCGTGGGCAGGGAGGAGGATCAGGATAAAAAAAAGGAACAGAAGTGTTTACTGGGCATAGTGTCTAGATGTTGGGAGTGGAAATTGTACTCTTTCTTCCCACCTGCCCTCCTCTTATCTTTGAACCACCCAAAACCTGGATCATCAAGGTGAAAAGGATTAGATATAGGCAGTGTGATAGAGTAGAAAAAGTTTTGCCTTTGCAGCCAGAAAACAAAACAAACACCCAAACTCAGATCAAATACTAACTCTATCACTAACTAGTTATCAGATCTGGGGTAAATAATTTAACCTACTTAGCCTCTATTTCCAGATATTGGTATTGTCATCATAACTACAGGGTTGTAGGGAAGATCAAATCATGAAATTATGTGTAACAAAGTATTTTCTGATACCTTAGACCAATGTGTGACAGTCACAATTGGATATCTACCCAAAAACCAAGATTCTTCTCTCTTTTTGTTAACATATTCCACTGTTTTCCTCTGCCCCAGGCATTGGGCAACGCATTGTGTCAATATCGTAAGCCCATCATGATAATTTCATTCCTCTTACCAGTGACTGGTTCAGGAATGGTTGTACAATCCAACCCCATCCAAAGGAACAAAAAATGATGGCTGGGAGAGTTTTTTGGGGAAAGATTCCCTGGCTCTTAAAAAGAGACCTACGGCAGGACTTTCCCTTGTTTCTGCCACTTGATATGAGTGCATGAGTATAGCCATGTTGCAACCACAGTGGGTGCTGATAACATAAAGAGTTTGGAAGAACTGGGTCCTGGATGACATCATTGTGCTATTGAAATAATTAAGCCAGTAACCACCCTATTTGTTATAGGAGCTATCATTTTGATTGCTGAAGTTACTTTTAGTTGTGTCTTTTGTTACTTGTACCTGAATGAATCCTAATTGCTATACGTCTTAGTAAGTATCCATCTCAACTCGGTGAGAATTTGAAGACTTACAAGTGCTTCCTCTGTTTTTAAAGAGATGACATTAAATATGAACCTATCTCAAGGTATAGAGTATGAGAAACCTGAAGAAGAAAACTCTAAGCTCACGACTTGAAGAGGAATGATGAGCACATCTGCACATGGGAAGTTTGGAACGATAGGATATAGACGGTGTGCGAAGTCAAGGGGCAGAATGTTAGGCCAACTTTACAAAAAAGTGTCCATCTCATTGGTAGACTGGCCTACAATAGAAAAGAGGAATTTTTAGGCATTCTTCTAACAATTCTGAATGGTCAAGGGACACTCAGGAGAATCATGGAAGTTTAGAGTTGGAAGGTATCTTTTGAAAAAGGGGAAAAGTTAAGAACACCAGTGTGCAGGTATCGCATTGAGGATCAGGCTCAGAGACTGGAATGGGGAGGGTGCATGCTTTAAAAATATGAATAGCTAGAAACGCTAATCTCAATAAAGTAAACTTTCAGTTTCGTCATGGCCATGCCTAAAACATGTGGCAGATTGAACTAGTTAAGTGGGGAATGGGAGGGGGTTTGGGAAAGTGGGGCAGGAAGAGCAGATAACAGAGGTTCTAAAGACCTGGAATCTTTTGCAACCAGATGGGAGGCTGCCCCTTGTCTGAGAGCTCAATCCTACCTGCTACTCTGCTTACAGAACACAGACAGTGATGGGGGCCAGCCCTGGGGACAAACACGGAAGGGCACTGCCACAACATTTCTGCTCAGATGCTGCCTAGACCTAGGCTTTTCCACTCCCGAAGGGGCATTTAGGGCTTTTCCTGACTGAGTTGCAGGGAATGGCCTAAAGGATCTGTATTTTCCAGAGATCTGAAAATAGAGACCACACTGATTTATGTTATCTGAGACTCTTCAGCGCTCTTGGAGGGAAATACTGTAGTGTAGACCATTACTAAAATTGTAAAATAATTTATTTTTGCCATTTGCCTATAAATTTATTTTAAATTTCTAGGTATTGTAACTTCGATGTATTTTTAAAGGAATTTGAACAGGTATTGAATTCGATCCACTTGACACCAGATGGTCTACCCTGATGACTTATTCCCAGAGATCTACAACAAGGACTATTACTGAATTTATGGGGCTATGTTAGCAGAGGCTACCGTGCTCCTATATCTTTCTAGTAACTTCCTGCACAAATAAACCTCTCTAAGATTCCCCCTTTTTTTTTTTTTTTAAAGATTTTATTTATTTATTTGACAGAGAGATAGACAGAAGAGCACAAGCAGAGGGAGTGGCAGAGGGAGAGGGAGAAGCAGGCTCTGCACTGAGCAGGGAACCCCATGCGGGACTCGATCCCAGGACCCTGAGATCATGACCTGAGCCAAAGGCAGACGCTTAACCATCTGAGCCACCCAGGCGCCCCTAAGATTCCCCTTTAAATGTAGCTGGGAACTTGGTTTCCCACTGGGGGAAATTTGGGAGAGAACTTGGAAGTCATCTGGGGGCATGTTGGGAACCGCGCCACGGGCAGTGGTAGAGGCAACATGAAGGCCAGGTCCCGCAGTCCCAACTCCAGGGTGTCATCCATCCGCTGTCATTTCCCTCTCTCCACCATGCTGCTCATTTACTGTGAATTTTTTAAAGTTAGTCTGCACATTGCTTGGTATAGATTTAGAGGACTCTCCGTTCTCTAAGTAGAGGAATGCTGTTCGGAGGAAAAAGATGTTCTACATATTTTATAGGGCAATTTGGACAAGTCTGCATTATGGCTTGTCCTACTACATTTAATGTGTGCTAGAAGGCTGATGGCGAGTCGGCGGGGTGATGCATAGAATGGAATCTGTAACAGGAGTGAGAGAGTGACAGTATAAAGTGGTCAAGTTCCTAGAGGATGGTCTGTAACCAGTAGTGTGTTATGTATTATGAGAAACCATTCTGGAAGGAATAATAGTAGGTTTTTAAAAGGCGTACAATTAAGGCTGAAGGAGGGCATGAGGAAGTGAGTTTGACGGACAAGAGCTGATACAGTGTGAACTCCCCATTCCACAAGTAGAATGTCAGGGCACGATCTTGTCATCCAACTTTGGTGTAGATAATGTGAACTTTCCCAGGTTTGAGCTAATGACTTTTATTTCCACTTTATTTTAAATTAGGCTGAGGGACACAAGGTTTATGTAAACATGTACTCTTGACATACAGGACGGGAAAGCAGAAAAGAAAAATAACCCGAGGCCGTTCGGAGGAGGCTACCACGATTACACATACAAGCTCCCTCCAAAGACCTTTTAAAGGCAACAGGACTAGGAATCTGGGGAGATTATTAAGATTCGTTGTTTTGTGAATTGAAGATACACAATACAAGTTTGAAGAAGCTGAGGCTTTCAGCTATGCAAGGGCAAGATAATTTAGGAGGTTTGGAATGAGGAAGAGGAAACATGAATTGATTCCACTGGGTTAAGGCAGGAGGCAGGATGGCATCCGGTGCTGGGAGGGAATGAGCACAAGAGAGGTAATCTATTTCACACACAGCCAAACCTGCACAGTGCGCATGCGTATCATATCTTAATCATTTTCACCCATAAAAAAGTCATACTGGAAAACGTTCCCCCTTTTCTGTTTCTCTTCAAAAGGAAACCCAGGGAGAGGTGAAAGCCAGATGGCAATACTGATTGCTTTTATTCATCCTTTGGCTTCTAACGGGAGCTGTTTTAAGCTAGTGAATCTATGACCCTGTTTCCCTAAGGCAAATGCATAATGTTATTTGGCCTCTCTTCGACTGATTTATTTTTCTATGGTCTTCAGAACAGGATATGCAGGTAGAGTCATTATTGAGAATGGTTTCTTTCCAACTGGTTCAACAATATACCTATTTTTCCCACATGGAATTCCTACTGAAATCTTTGTGATGAGAGCTGGTTGCTCCAGGATGTGCAAGGTATCTAGGGGCCAATCAGGAATGACTGTGAGCCCCCCTTGATGTACCGAAGACTTTTTGACTGGGAAAAACAAAACCAGACAACTGTTAGACCTCTTCCGTTCAAATAAGGAAATTCTTGCTATCGGAGAAGTAAAAGTAAACTCAAAACTCTTTATCCTTACCCTTCTAGGAACTTCGTATTTTCTGGTTTGCAATTCTTCTATTTAATAGGGTTTCCTTTCAAATGTGGCTTGTGAAATTACAACTTTTAACAATTAAATTTCTGTCAGTTTAGTTGATTTCTGTTATATAGAAAAAGCATGATTAAAGTAAAAGCACAGTGTATTCTGGATCTAGAAATTGACTGACCTGGTTAGTTCCTACAGGGCATTTTTCTTATTTGATTACTGATGGACACTGGTTGGCACATTTTGGAGCCAAAATGATTCTCCGGGTACATAAAATCCTGGTACAAAAAGCCCTGCCTTGCTAAGTTCTTAACCCCCAAAAAGACATGGTGCACTCTAAAAATGTTACTAAGAAACCAATCTATGTCCCAGCTTGCTAAGATATTCTGAATTTCTGCAGACACCATCGCCTTCTCTGGGACTGCCAGTTGGCATGAAAACACATCTTATGGCTGAATATCCCACCATTCTGAAGTCTTTTTCAAGAATACCAGGACTTGGGAGAAATATATGTGAAAATATTTAATTACCAGATTCCAAGTTTAACTAGCACATACCAAACACAACCCTGGGCCCCCAGTTGAAAAATACTTGCTTTAATTGCCAATATCTCTCTTTACCTTTTAGAAACAGTGGCATGGTTACCGCTGCATCTTTGAGGGATGAATCAGCCAGTTGGTGTTTCAATGTCATTTGCTGTTCTCTTCCTTTTCTCCTTCCCATCATTTGGACATCTGACCGTGTGTGTACCCTGATCAAACCCATCTATTCACCTCTATTCTTATTAAATTTCTGGGAAACATTGTGGAAGGAAAAAAAGTTAGAAACTAGAGCTATGGGTGCAAAGGAAGCTTTGGATTACCTGTGGATTTTGAACATCTCTTCCCTTCCTGACCCCTCAACGGCGTGGGTAATTTGGTATTTCGATATATGAATGAATAGCCACGAACGACTGATAAAAACACGTCTACTTTTCACGACACGGTTCCAGGAGCAGTTCGCTACAGGTCCCGTCTCTGCAGGTACGCCAATCCTGAGCCCCACCGGAGTGCAGCCTTCTCAGCAGCTACTGTCCCTTTGCATGGCCGTGGGGGCATGAGGCAGGGAGCCCAAGACACCTGGCCGAGTCACACAACTGCGCACAAAAAATGGCAGAGAAAGAGCAAGAGCGAAAAAGATTCTGGGTTGGGCCCAAATCACTAGTTGCTTCACTTCTAAAAGCAAGTGCCTTACAAGCTCACATTATTTACAATGCTCGGATTGTTCAGACATCCACCCAAAGCCGAGGACCACCACGCAACAGGGAACAATTCAATGAACTATGTACAGAATTTACAAGGAAGTTTACATAATATTCTACATTCCGTTAACAAGTTCACCTTTGTTTGCTTTCAGGAAACTGAGATACATGTTCGTTTTCTTTCTCATCCCAGGAATTACTGATTGAATCAATACGAGCAAATGCTGGTACATTCCTTTTTCCTCCCTCCTGGGATATAGGATTACATTTTGTTTAGGAAAAAGAAGGAGGCGGGGCCTATCACCCTTTGGTGAGATACTATTCAAAATTGTCCATGTAAGAAATCTTGGAGGTTGTTTCCTTCTAGCATTATAAATATATTTTGTTTGTTTGTTTCACTTGGCGAATTTCAATTGAGTTCTTTCATAAATGAATATTTAGAAAGGAGTCCTTGATTTTGGAAAGATGGAATTTCGTCAGCATTTCTGTGTATTGCACATAATGTTTGCTTAAGGAAAGCCTATCCTTGGATCCATAAACCAAACGTTATTCTCCGCACCACATTTTTCTCTTTGCATTTTCAGGATCTTTCATTGCTTGTAATGCACAATAAAGATGGCATATATGATATGGGAACACATATCCTTTAGTCAGCACAATCACCAATCAGTCTGCTGTTTCTGTTTGTCAATACAGAGGATGGAGGCAATAATCCTGGATAATTTAAGCCCAAAGTGTGTCTTTACCTGGGTCTGCCTCACAAAGCTGGTAAGCATAACACACATCACCCCTGATGTGTTAAGCCAAGGAACACGAGTGGGAAAAATGAGTGTGTGGTCATCATTGTCAAATGAAAGGTGGGGTTTCTGCTGGGTCTACACAGGTTACACCTATGACACAGCTTATGTGACAGTTCATGAGCTGTGGACATGTGGTCCCCTGGACAGGACTGTGGCCCAGGAGAGTGAGTCCTCGCAGTCTTCTGCCTCTGTCGCCACTCAGGAATGCAGGAGATTATGGCTATTTTCATGGCAAAAAGAAAACCCAGGAAGAGCTAGAGAGTAACCCCTCGATAATGTCCTGATCTGAATCTTTCAGGAATGGGGACCAGTGTGACGGCACTTAGGAATGTCTAACAACTTTTATATACATCATTTAGAGCAAGACAAAGGAGAGAGGCAGAGAAGGAAGGAATGTTTCCCGGGTGCTGTGAAGCCTGTAGGGAGTGTGGGTGGGGGCCGAGGAGGCGGAGATTTGGCTGGGAGGTGTCCAGAAGAAGGGAGTGGGGACGGAGGTCATGAACCAGAAATAGGTCAGCTTCTCCAGTTTTCAGGCTACCATTGCCTCTAGAATCAAAGCCATCTAATAGGATTTGCACCATCCTGTGGCTGTGACCCTTCTTCAGCCCAGGAGGACATACAATGACACCATTTTGTGCCTGGTGGTAGTTTCAGGCTTACTAATCTTTCATTTTACAAAGGTTAAGATAGAAGAATTCAAAATGTTCTCTTTTTCTCAGAGATGCTTTACCTCTAAACGACAAGCATCAAATTCCTTAGACTTTTAAGGCAAGATAAAAAAAAATAATAAAACTATAAATTACCTCAGTCTTTTCCAAGGAGAACGATCTAAACAGATGAATAAAGAAAAATTGTTTTGTTAAGCAGCATAGATTATAGATACTTCCTTTCTCATTCAGCATTTCATCCTTAAAAGCTTTTTAAAGAGCTTTGACACCAGAATGATTCATTCCTGTTAGGCAACAGCCAAGAGTCTCCCTTCCTGTGTTTAAATACACAATGGTTCCTGGATGGTCATTGGGAATGTTAACCTCACAATCACCGGAATGGTCACATTTCATTCTATTTGGGCATTTCATGATGGCAAAGCATCTTTCCCTGCCAAGAACTAGTCAGTTGCAACATGGATCCCTTCATCCCAGGAGGCTGGAGATTCTCTTGACCAGGGAACTGTGATTATGCAAACTGAAAACCTAAGTGCAAATTTGGTCCCCATACCCTACTAATTTCTTATGAAACCATTGAGTAAAAGCACAGTTTTTATATTCTTACTAATGTATATTATCTATAGCCATAACCATTCATTTATTTTGGGGTTCTCTTTTCTTCTTGCCCTCTAAAAAGAGTATCTCAAAGCTCTGTCCCCTTGGGGTCATCAGCAGGAATTTGGCCTTATCTTTCCAATTAAGACTATAGTTTCTAGCAGCTGATGCTATTGTAAACACGGACCCTCATTACAGCCTTTGGGAGAAAGCCAGATCATCAAATGATGCAATCATCTTTACTATTACCTCAACCCTTATTTGACATCCAGGGATCAGATTCCGAACAAATTGACTCCATCACTGGCTGGTCGTTTTAGGGTCTCACTCAACCTTGCAAATGAACATATAGAATTCTTAGCTACTCGGGCTGAAAAAAAAAATGAGGCTTTAATGACATAAAATGGGATAAACCTCAACTGTAGCTGGTTGGAAACGTTTAGAGGTGTGTGTTGGGCTACTGAGGGACGCCCCTTCGGTGACCCACGACCACAGTAACCCGTGAACAGAGATAAGGCAGAGCAGTAATGACAATGATTCATGAGTGCAGACACGTTCTATGCTTTAGGGGCTGGTATACATCTTTGAAGGCCCAGTGATTTTGTCATTGTTGGTGTTATCTGTGGTTTTCCTATTTTGAAGTTTTTCTTTAAAATAGAAATCTGGCCTCAGAGGAGAATGACAGCAAAGTGGGTGTGTGTGCATTTCCTGAAGCATTCATTTAATACTTTGGAATGCAGAGCTCAGAGAGCAGAGCCCTGTGGTGCTCCCTGAGGCCTGTCCAACAAGGCCTGTCACCATTACGTGCTGCTCTCTGGAAGGCTAAGAAATATACACTATTTGATTTAAGATTTGGCAGTTTGGGTAACTGCCCAGGCACCCTTTTCACAGCACATAAGACTTGCCTTCCTCATGGAAAGGGCAATCTTTTTTTCAAGCAAAAACTGCTCACCCTCCCATTATGGAAGCCCTCCTCCTGCCTTCTCTTCCACACTGTCTCTGGAGCAGGGCCTGGGGACAAGCGCAGCCATGGCTTCAGGGCACGGAAGTAATGAAATGAGTTCAGGGCTGCTCATTTGAATAGTTAAAGAAATCACCATTGCCCCAGACTCCTTATTCTCAACAAGAGAAAAATGTTCTCAGTGGCCGCCAGGATGGATTCTAGTGCTAGTTTTAAATCTGCTTGCAAGTCTGAGAAAGAAGCAGTTTTTTTGTTTTTTGTTTTTTTCCAGACTACCCAGCTGAATGGTGAGGTGAAGATGCCAGATTTGTTTTGCATAACCTCTGTCAGCCCTTGTCAATCCCTCCCTCCTGTCCCATGGAGTGGGGACCCCTTCTACAAGGGAGTTTTGGGGACTTGAGGGTGGAGGGGAGTCTTCCTTCCTGGTCTAGGCTCCTTTTATCCGCCCCCCCCCCTTCTTCCTGGAAATCTGTAACTTGTCAATGGCTTTGTTTTTTCTTCTGAGATCCTGGAAATTGTGTTGTTTTTTGGCAGCATGAAATTGTTACAGTTTACCAGGAAGCAGTGCGCGCAGAGAGCTAGGTCCTCTTCATTCTCATTTGAAAAATAAATCAATAAAATCCAGGGCAGGTAGGAAGGACTGCTAAAGATCTATCTAACTTCTCTCTGTGTGTTTGTGTGTGTGTGTGTGTTTTGTAAACATGGCAATTAATAGAGCTCTGAAAGAGCTGATAACCTGGACCACAGTAGGCTGGAAAAAAAATAAGTTTTTTTGGTGTGTGTGTGCGCGTGTGTGTTTTGTTTTTGGAAGTAAACATGGTGCAGTAATAAAATTGATATGCAACACCTAAAACCAGTTGGATGGCTGAATGTCTGACCTCAAAAAACACAGCAGTATGGCTGCTGCTGGGGGGCGGGGGGCGGCGCTGTGGGGTAAGAAACAAGAGAAGAGGAGAGTAGTCTACGAACCCTTAGGGCAGACCTTAGTGTACGTAGTAGAGCCAATAAACGACGTTAAAAAGAGAAAAGGTGATGGGGAAGAACATTCGGGACCACTTGTCTATGGAATTCACATCAGTCAAGTCGGGGATTTTGACTTTGAGCTGCGAGGCGCGCCGGCGGATGCGCCCCTTGCTGTGCGCGCCGTGCCGGTCCAGCGCGCGCCCGTAGCCCTCGCGGCTGCTCAGCGGCTTGCGGTACTGGATGCTGGCGCTGTCGTACGAGTACATGCTGGCGGCCTTGGGCTCGCTCACGCCCGTCAGCACTTCCGAGCCGCTCGTCTCGTTCCGCATTTCCAGGGTGCTGAGCAGAATGTTGCCGCGGGCGTCGACCTGACGAGAAAGGGACAGGCTCAGGCACAGCTGTCGGGACGCTGGCTGTGTTCATCCCCCTGCGGCTGATGACGCCGGCGCGGCTCTTTAGAGACGGTCCCGCGGCACGTCCTGCTCTGCGTGCCTGCTGGACTTGAAGATGACCCGTCATCTCTGGATCTCTCATCATGATTTACCTAATCTACCACCCACCTATCGAATCCATCACCTGTCCACGTCTGTTGCTCTCTCTCTCCCAAGCATCATCTGTCTGTAACTGTCTGTCCCTATCTAATCCATCGTCTGTCTAATCTACTATCTACCTACTTAATCCATCACCTATTTGTCTAACTAATCTACCATCTATCTCTCATCTGTCTAATCCTTCATTTATCTGCCTGCCACCCATGCAGTCTACTATGTATCTAATCTACCATCTAGTGATCTACCATTTATTTGTTTATCATACCTCTATTTATCATCTGTCTAATCTACCATCTATCTATTCATCCATACATCATTTATATGTATGTACACTTATATATATATCATTTATAACTCTGGCAAATTTTCTTGTTTCAAAAGTGGCACATGGAAGTATGTAAAATTAGAAACAGGAAACAAAAAAAAAAGTAGAAATTTGTAATTTCATCTTTAGAGTTCATTATTTTTTATTATTTTTAATATCCTGCCAGCCCTCCTGTCTTTGTTCTGCTTGTGTATACAGGCTCACCTGGTATATTTTGCTTTGCAATCTGCTTTGGTCAGTTAATAGTGTACCTGGTCCTATTACCATGGTAATGATTATTCCTCCGTGATATCATTTATTAACAGCTTATATGGGTAAAGCATAATTGGGTTAACCTATCTTTAGATGTTAAGGCTTGTTTTACTTTTGCAGTGTTATATAAACAAGCCTGCAAGGGACATCTTTTAGCTAAATCTTTGTGCATCTCCATAATTATTTCCTGAGGCTAAATTGCCAGAAGTAGGATTCAGGGGTCAAAAGGATATGCCTGGCTATGCTTTGACTTCTGTGTCCACCATTACTGATTGTTGCTTCCTGCCATTTGAGTGGTACCTAGCCCAGATTTCCTGGGTTTTGTTATGCTATGCCCACACACATTTACAGAACTACAGAAGATGCGAGCACGTTTGGCCTGCAGTGTGGCTTTGTTTAACTTCACGCTGATGCACTTTGCAAACTAATTTACCTTGAGAGGACATGCTCATTCATGCACATGAGTTTGAAGTACTTCCAAGGGTAGCACAGGGCAGCGGTGTTTGAATCTAGTGTTATTAGCACAGTGCCCGAGTTACGGTAAGTGCTCTATAAAGGCTTTCGGATGAAATGAATCTCAGTAAACACTTTTGAATGCCAAAGGTATGAGTAAGAAGATGAAAGAAACGGGTGACCAAGAAAGACAGAGTAAAGCGTAGGAGGAGGCAAAGACAGCAAAGAAAGGTAGAGAGAGTGGCGGGATATGATGCTGGTACATCCCTGATGAGAGAACGAAGATTTGAGTGTCCACCATGTGCCTAGCATCATGGTAGCAGCTTTGTATATATTCCTTGTTTATCACCTGCTACAGCCAACTGCCTCAAGTTTACTCCACTGCTAGATCGGGGAGTACAACCTGTGTCTTGTCTGTTTCAAAGCTTTCGTGCTCTTTACTGAGAAAGGACTGCTTCATAGTCCTTGGCCTTCATCACATCCCGCAGTGAATTTAATGATGCATTTGATAGCTTTAAGCTTAGAGGTAGTCGGAGAGAGATGGTGACTAAATCTGGCCTCTCCCTCTACTGCCATCTATCATTTCCCTCTGGAAAACGTGTGGCTCTCGCCTAGTTGAGCTACCCATTATGCCCTCACCGGCACTTCTACTGGCTTCTTGAATCAGGGAGTTAATATTAATTTTTGTTGTTGTTAATACCTACTATTTGTTGAATCCTACTACATAATTTATCTCAGTTATTTCTTATAACAACACTATGAGATATATAATATTATCCTAGTTCAGCAAGTAGCGAAATAGAGATTCAGAGAGCTTAAGTAAATGGCCTGCAATTAAACAAAGAAAAAGTGCTCGATTTGGGATTAAAATACAGGATATTCTTTGCCTTAAATATAGCTTTCCCTTCTGGGTTTTGCATGTTAATCAATATATTTTCTTTAAGGCTCAGTTGAAATCCTACTTATGGTGTGTACCTGTGTACCTTCCCTGATTACAGTAACTTCAAAAACCAACTTCGTCTCTCTCTCTCTCCCTGTGTCTCTCTCTCTCTGCAGATGATATTGAGTACTTATTATGTGCCAGGCGCAGTGCTAGGTGTCCGGGAGGTGTGTGTGTGTGTGCACGCACGTGTGTATGGATGAAAAGTCATGCATACAAAAGTTTACGTTATGAAAGAGGATGGTAGCGGTGAAGTGAAAAGGAAGAAAGTGCTGAATTCATTAAAAAAGGGACAAATCCCTTAGAAGATAATCATGGTGCACATAATTCTGCTAGGTACTGTGGTGTTTCAGTGAAGAGTATCATAAAACGTGGATTTTGTCCTTGAGATAATAATCTCCTTAGAGATACAGGAGTAAAATATAATTTGGGGAGTGACAGGAGTTTTTAACCAAATGCTAAATGGCACAGAGTAGACCATGATTAGGGGTTCGTGAAAGTCTGGGGGTCAAGGAAGGCTTCATGAAGGAGGGGCGGCTTGTCCTAGGCTTTAAAGGATGGGTAAAAGAACAAAGGATTGAGAGTTGAAAACTGTGTTCTCACCCTGGTTTTGTTATTAAATCTATTTCTTCATCTATAAATAAAAGATTTTCACTAGGCAATCTCAAGGGTTTGTTTCTGACTTTTGACAGTCTTTACTATGAATAATATTCTAGGCAGAGGACACAGCATACTAAAAACAAAAACAAAACAAAAAACCTTGGAAAAGTGAATCACTTATCTGTACTGTATGCATCATTAAGTTACATTATTATGAAATCTCCCTAAGTAAACAAGTTACTAGAATTTAGAATCAGCCAGTGAAGCATACAGATGCTCCTCATTACACAAGTCACGCAAAAGGGACATTTTTTAAAGATATTTTGGTTAACTTTGGTTCAGACTCCAATGCACCAATAAATTACATGATGTTTATTAGTTTGTGCAAATCCCTCAAAATATTTTGTCATTGAGCTAGACATCATAGCTCTAAGTGGTTTGACATATAAAATAATGAATCTGGTTCTACAACTAACTACTCATGAAAGCTGATTGCATTACTGTGTAGTTGAATCAACATTACCGTGTTCTTTATCAGGGAAATTTAAGAAGTGTCATATAACAGTTATGACCCATCTTCAGTCTGTCTCCTCCACACAGTCTAAAACTTCTTCTAAAAGCTAGTGTTACAGATTGTGCGTGTACGTGCGTGTGCATGTTTGTGAGACGGTGTGCTTGTGTGTGCCTTTCTCCTGCAGCGTGAGTTTTCAGCCCCCACCTTCTAAGCTTTTTGCTGCCTCCTAAAGTGAATGCGCCAGCAAGTTTCTGGTTGGCTCTGCCTGAACCTCTGCCCTTTGGAGAAGAGTGTCTTTCCTCAATCATATAAAAACACCCAAGGTGTCCTTATATTCACAGTGGGCACAGCTTTCCAAAAATAGTATCCACGGGGAAAGTGGTCATTTTTTTCTTACGCCCTCAGGAGCAGTGAGGCACCAGGTTGTAGATCACCTCAACATCTGCAGTGGTTAAATGCTGCCTCATCAATAAGGGATTAAATGACCAACATCTGGGCATGATCCAGACATCAAAGATTATATAACCTTGAAGCAGAAGGAAGTGAGGCAAATGAAAATGCCAACACACTTGATTTCTAGGGCAGACAAATACATTTCCTAAAGCATTGCTAATGTTGAAATAACTGTTCATTTGGATAATCATTGCCCACTCCTTATGTTGCCATAAAGGAAGGGACTCTCCACTCCAGTCCCTGGGAGAGAAACTAAGGGATCGATGCTTCCAGCTTCTTTTCCCTTTCTCCTCTCCCACTGCTCCCCACTGGGTATATGTGGGAGAAGGACACAGGCATACTTGGCTCCATGTCTTCTGGGTATTTTTCTCCTTCCAATCTGCTTACAGAGAAGGTGCAATGCAGTTAGGGATGTGCCTGTTGAACCTGCTGGGTTGGTGAGTAAGGCCTGCACTTGTTCCGTGGTTCCCATGATTGGGGAGATAAATCTGTCTAAATGGGGGTGGTGGTGAATGACTACATTATATTAACTATGTATTCTTGAAACCAACATCACTTTTTTTTTTTTTTAAGTTTAAAGTATCATTAAACCTAAATTTAGAGCAAATGAATACAGTTGTTATTAAGACTTCATTCAGGAGGGTCAACAAATAAGCCCTCTTTCCTCCCCTTCAGATGGATGATCAAAGTGTAAGCTTGAGCTGACTAACACCAGGGAGCAGAGAGTGTGGCTTTAGATGTGCAGCCCCAAGGCTAACTGTTCATCCTCACCTCACTCCCTATTAGAGAGGCATATTTTATGTGCTATAGACGTAATTTTTAGGCATACCATGGATAAACATTTAAAATGTCAAATCGTTCATTCCTCACTCATTTTTTCAGTAAATGTTTACTGAGAGCTTACTGTGTGTCAGGCACTGTTCCAGACACTGATGAGGAAATCAGCCCCTCCATTAGTAATAGGACATCACGTCTCACATTTTAAAAATTCAAAGATCTCAAGTAATAAAGCCCTTTCCTTTTACACTCTCCTGAACAAACCCCGGGACCTCCTCCACCTCCAGTTGGTTCTAATTATTTTCCTGGATAAATACTGTGACCTCTTTCAAACTCGGGTTACTAATTCCTTTTCCAACAGACTTTCTGAAATTTGCTCATTTGTGAACATGAGATCCACTTTCTGCCTGCAAAACCTTTCTCTCCTCTTCCCACCTGAAGGTCTCTTTGAAGTCTGCTGAGCACAAGCAAATATTGGAGGTGTTCACATATAAAAGAAAGCCTGGGGTTTCACTGTGTCTCCTTGAAGTCTGCTGAGCACAAGCAAATATTGGAGGCGTTCACATATAAAAGAAAGCCTGGGGTTTCACGGTGTAAGGACATGAGATGGGGAGGAACAATCCAGCTTCCGGCTGGTGAAACCTCTCCTTCCTTCCTGCAGTGCAGCACTTACCAACCACAATGTCTTGGTTTTAAGATCTGAGGACACAGCAGGTCTGGGATGATAGTGGACAAAATACCCAAGGTTCTTGAACTCTTGGCACTTACATTCTTATGGAGGAAAACAGGCAATACCCTTCTTCCTTCTAAAATTTGTTTTTAAAAAAATCAGGTAACATTATGAAGAAAAAGTAGCTGTATATGTTGCTTTTAGTGTATTAGGGAAAATATACCCAACACACTAACTTGGTGATTTTGTGCATGTTTTTCTTAACATTACATTCATGCTCAGATTTCATTATAATGAGTGAAAAATTTAAAGTAATGCATATTTCCTTATTTTCTCCTGGACCTTATTACTGAACAGCCTACACAATAGCTCTGCATGGATGTTTAAAGGCTTCTTAATCTGAAAATAGTTAGAGCAGAACTCTCCTTAGCCAACTTGTTCCTCCCCCTGAGTGTCCCACTAGAATGTTGCTCTAGGAGACAGGGACTTTGTCTAATTCACTCTTGGTTTCCCAGAGCTGAGAAAAGTGCTTGGCATAGGAGCATTCAGTAAATATCTACTGCATGAATGAGTGAATGAATGAATGAATAATAGTGCAGCTGGTAAAGGGTATGGTGGTAAATTGTGGGTGTCAACTTGGTTAGGCTACTCACCTAGCTGTTTAGTCTAGCACTAGTCTAGATGTTGTTGTGAAGGTATTTTGTAGATGTGACACTTCCAGTTAGTTACTATAAATAAAGGAGATTCCATTTGATGATGTGGGTGGGATTCATCCTATCTTTGAAAAGTATTAAGAGCAAAAACTGAAGTTTCCTGGAGAAAAAGAAACTTTGCCTCAGGATCGCACCAGAAATTCTGCCTCAACTTCCAGCCTGCCCTACAGATCTCACACACAATCGTATGAGCCAAGTCCTTAAAATAAATCTCTTTTTGTATGTATGTTGATTCTGTTCCTATTGGTTCTGTTTCTCTGGAGAACTCTGACTGACGCAAAGGGTATGGCAAAGATCATGAGGGTGTTTTTCCAATGACTAAAACGTTGACGTGATGGCTGTATTTCTTCCCTCAACAGAACCCTGAGCAAATGTACAAATTCATTCTCTAGCTTGGGGTGAGCCTTTCTCCCACCCCTTCCATCGTACTCCGTCTCTCCTTGTCTCCGTCCCCAGCATCCCCGAATGGTGCCTTAGGCTGTGAAAAATGTTGCCACTCACTGAATTGAACTGTTCTGGATATTTTCCGTATGTAAATATAGCAGAACTCATTTCAGTGTAATTGGAATAAAATATAATCTTGTTTTCAGTGGCAGTTTTAAAGCCCTGTGAGAAATACCTCTGGGCTCAATCTACTTTGCAAACAGAAAGTTATTTCCTTCTTGCTAGCCAATTCAATTAGATTCACATTTACTGAGTGGTTCTGAAGTACAGCACAGGAAGCCAAGTGAAGTGACGTTCACTGCAGAAGGAGATGCCTTTCAGAAGCCCACAATCTATTTAATTGAGGGTGTCCGGTATGAACGCCTGCCTTAGCCTGAAGGGAGCGGAGAACCACAGACCCACGTCTCACATCTGCCTGTCCTGCTCATAGAATGTACCACGTCTCACGCTGTTGCTGCCAGTCATTAGCTCTCACCAGGGCTGCCAAATGGCAATCCCTTCATCTCAAATTCCTGAAACCTTTTGGTTTGGTGGTGGCGGGGGGAGGGGGGGGCAGAATGGGAAGCTTTGCTGGAGATGATTTGTGTGTCTCTTTGCCATGTCCTGACAACTAGCGGTAGAAGCAGAAACTTCAATGTTGTTTCAAGATGCTATCGAAGATTAAGCACAAACCTACATAAATCTAAACAAATCTGCACTCTATTATTTAGGACATAGAGAAGGAAAAAGAGATAAATGAAACAAGTGGCAATTTTCCAGAACATTACTCAGGTAGATAAATTTCTCCTGGATCCCTTTCTTTGCCCCATTTCTCCCATTCAGTGTATGAGCAGATCCAAATGGCTTTACTTTTGAACACATCCTGATTCTGACCACTTTTCCCCATCATCGTGTCTTACTGAATAATTGATCTTCCTCTTTCCAGGAAGGAAGCCAGGTGGTCTTTTCTCTACATAGCGGCTGGAGTAATACTTAAAAAATGTAAACCAGACCAGGTCTCCTCTGTTTAAATCTAGCTACTTCCCAAGACAGATAACAAAATCAGATTTCTCATCCAAATCTGCAAAGCACCCCGTGGTTTGAACTCCTTCAGGGACCTCTGCCCTCAGTTCCTACCACTCTGCCCTTGGAGCTCTCTGCTCCATCCACACTGGTCTTTTGATGGCTGGTCCCTGATGCTCCTAAGTCCTCAGGGCATTTTCACCTGCTGTTCTTCTCTCCTGGAATGATCGTCCTCAGGTAGTTACCTGCCTAGCTCCTCACCATTTTCTTCACCATAATTATCATCATTTGCCATTATATCATGCACTTATTTACACATTTGTTATTCGACTGAGATGTAAGCTCCAGGAGAGCAGCTGCTCTTTGGTTACTGTTATTATTCATCACTGTATATCGCCGGCGCCCTCCCGGAAAAGAGGCTGATGCTGCGGAGGCGCGGCTGAGTTAATGTCTGTACAATGAGGAACTCTGACACTCGGATGTGGAGTCGTCTGTCTGAACTCTGTTGCGTTTCAATGGCCAAGGACACGTAAGTGACTACAATCTCTAGGGTAGTAGTTCTCAGACATTATCGGGCATCTGAATTTATTGGGACGCTTGTTAGAAATAAAGGTTTGAGCTCATTTCATTCTAAATTAAGGTCTTCCCGGGGCGCCTGGGTGGCTCAGTCGTTAAGCGTCTGCCTTCAGCTCAGGTCATGATCCCGGGGTCCTGGGATCGAGCCCCGCATCGGGCACCTTGCTTGGCGGGAAGCCTGCTTCTCCCTCTCCCTCTGCCCCTGCTTGTGCTCTCCCTCTCTCGCTGTGTCTCTCTCTGTCAAATAAATCAATAAATAAATCTTAAAAAATATATATATATTAAGGTCTTCCCAGTCTGCATTTTACACAGGCATTCCAAGGGTCCTAGCTGATATTGGTGTACCTAAAAATCCATAAAGCAGTTAACTAATTTCAGACAGTTAAGAATGAATTACAAATATGCACTGTTCAAGCTTGAGAGATACATAACATGAAGGTTGGGGAGTAATTTCTTAAGTTGATGTGAGTGGGAGTTCATTGAGCTTTGAGGAGAGAATGATAGAAACAAGAAAAGAGGAATCCTATTTTATACATAGGAGCATTTTATACATGGGCTTAGGGAGTCCCAATATTTGAGACGAGTGCTTTTTACAATTAAATATAAAATGCATTATAATCAGCAAATTCATTGAATTCTGAATGATGCAAACAAAGGCGATTTTTTGGATTCATCTTCAGTGAATCCCCTTAAAATATTCATCCCAAATTTCTTCAGTAATGTTTTCTCTTCAGGTAAATAAAAGAGGGATTTTGGGGATGCCTGGGTGGCTCAGTCGGTTAAGCATCTGCCTTCAGCCCAGGTCATGATCTCAGGGTTCTGAGATCGAGTCCCACATCGGACTCCCTGCTCAGTGGGGAGCCTGCTTCTCCCTCTGCCTTCTGCTCCCCCCTGCTTGTACTCTCTCTCTGACAAATAAAATCTTAAAAAAAAAAAAAGATTTAAAAGAGGGATTTTGGTCAATCATTACTTTTCATATAGTTGAAAAGGAGATATTTAAAATGTGTGATGTCAATGTGCTTGTGAATGTCTTGGGGTTTGTGAAATACTACACTTATGTGGATAAGTCCTGGTTACTGTATCACATTAGATATTATCTTCTTACTGTAAGAGCCATGGTTTCCTAAGATAATCAACAATGCACTTCTACATTTTATTCCTCCCAACTGGAGAATGTTATGAAGTAAAGGCAGACTGGAGTTATCAGTCACTTTACATTCTAATATAGAGATTTCAGGAGAAGGAATTACTGAGAAAAGTATCGGGGTGCCTGGGTGGCTCAGTCGGTTAAGAGTTTGACTCTTGATTTTGGCTCAGGTCATGATCTCAGGGTCGTGGGATTGAGTTCTGTGTAGCCCTGCGTCGTGTCAGGCTCTGTTCTGGGCATGGAGCCTGCTTAAGTTTCTCTCCCTCCCTCTGCTTCTCCCCCCACCTCTGTCTCTCTCTCTAAAAAAAAAAAAAAAAAAGTATCAACGCAGGTTGAAAGCAATCTATTAATAATACACACCTATTGTTACCACGGACTATCCCTAAGCAAAATAAATGTCCTTCATTAGAAAATATTTATTATATATATTTTTAAATTTTGAAAGGTACCAAACAGTTCTCACTTTAGGAGAGGCTTAAAAATTTTGTTTTTATAACACTAGGAATATAATAGGAAAAAAGTTTCCAATTACACATGGATTTTAAGAGCATCCTACTTGGGGCATCTGGGTGGCTCAGATGGTTAAGTGTCTGCCTTTGGTTCAGGTCATGATCCCAGGGTCCTGGGATCAAGTCCCGCATCGGGCTCCCTGCTCAGTGCAGAGCCTGCTTCTGCCTCTCCCTCTGCCATTCCCTCTGCTTGTGCTCTTCTGTCTATCTCTGTGTCAAATAAATAAATAAAATCTTAAAAAAAAAAAAAAAGAGCATCCTGGGGCGCCTGGGGGGCTCAGTCGTTAAGCGTCTGCCTTCGGCTCAGGTCATGATCCCAGGGTCCTGGGATCGAGCCCTGCATCGGGCTCCCTGCTCTGCCAGGAGCCTGCTTCTCCCTCTCCCACGCCCCCTGCTTGTGTTCCCTCTCTAGCTGTCTTTCTCTCTCTCTGTCAAATAAATAAAATAAAATCTTTAAAAAAAAAAAAAAAAGAGCAACCTGCTTGGTTTTGTAATTCATTAATTCATTAGTTCACTTATTTTAAAAGTCATTTAAGTGCCTGATTTGTGCCAGGCTCTATGACAGGCATTGGAATACCGAAAGTGGAAGATACAGTGTCTGCTTTCAAGGCCTACTCTGTTTTTCTTAATAGCATTTATTATCTGCCATCGTATGTGTGTTTGTGGCTGTCCTGTTCATTGTTTGGGTGTGATGTATTTGTGTATATGATGTTCATTGTCTTTCTCTCTCATCCAAATGAAAGGTTTTGTTTTATTCATCCATTGCTGACTATACCCACTGCATAGAGGGTATTCCCATAGTGTGCCCTCATTAAATATTTGTTAAAGTTAAATATTAAATATTTTTCAAATTAAAAAAAAAGTACACATAGTGTGCAGTGGAAAGCTGTAGGAAGAGCATCAACTTAGCCTGACGAGTGAGGGAAGATGTCAGTCAAGAGGTGAATTCTGGGGAACAAGCCAAAGTTACTGAAGAGTGAAAACATGGCAATCTGGGAAAACTGTGAGTTGTACTTCTGGAACAAAGATGAAGGGGAGATGGAGGAGGAATGAAGCAGAAGAGGAAAGCAGAATGGCATCAGAGTGGGTGCTGGATCCCATGTTAAGGAGTATGGGTATTTTCCTTCAGGCAGAGTCAAAGGTGGATTATGGTGGATGCCTATTGGTTTGACCTGTCTGATTCCATGCCACCTTCTTCTGATAACATTACCTGACATTCCTTGGTGCCTGTGGTTGAGGTAGGCCTAAGTGCATCTTCGAGGCTCCAGGGATGGACATGTGACCCAGACCTGGGCATCTAGTGTTTTCCATCTTCCTGGTCAGGGGGATTGATTTCTGCATGAGAATATGACTCAAGTTGATCCAAAAGATTCAATCCTAAGACTTTTTTGTTGTTGTTGTAACTCTTGCTTGTAAGACAGTAGTTTTGGGTTAGGGTTGTAAAGCTTTGAATATATGAATTTAGGCATTTTGGAACCAGCATGAGGGAAGGGTCTACTGAAAGTAAAGCCAATATAAAGGAAAGCTGAGTTAAGAGATGAAGAGAGATGCTTTCTGATGACATTGTTTAAGTATCTGGATATAGCCACATGTGAAATTAGAACCATTCATGGACTTCCCATTTATGTGTGCAAAAAAAACCCCCCACCTTTTTCTTAAGCCTATTAAGTAAATTCAATTTCTTTCTCATTTACGAAAGAATTCTAGCTGTTTGGATATGGAAGAAAATGGACACTAGATGCAAGAGAGAAAATGAGAGAGAGAGAAAGAGAGAGGGAGAAAGAGGGAGAAAAGGAGACTGATTTGGAGATTCCTGGAAAGGAAAATTAGACTGTTGCAGCATCTAGAGATTAGCTACATTAAGCCAAGACTGGAGAACAAAGCATGGAACTGAGCCAGATTTGGGCAGGGATTTGAGGGCTGAAGAAGTTCATGAACTGCTAACACAGGCTGTCATTAGAAATCAAAGGTCCTGCCTGAATTTCTCCAAAATCCAAGATGCTAAGTCAGAAATGTTAAAATTTCATCAAAGGCTGAGAGAAGTGTCCTAGTTGGCCTGAGGACAAGGCAGCGAAATTGGGTAGGTCCCAGGCTCAAAGGCTAATGTAGGTATCCATCTGTTTCAAGCTAGTTTTAAGGAAAGAGCTGTTGACCTTTAGGATGTCTCTTTTCACATGCATTAAGTATCCTGGAATTAATCACAGTAACAGAGCTGATTTCCAATTAGAAAGTTGTCTGAAAGTGCAGATGTCTAAAAGTGTCTGAAACTGTAGATGACACACCACAGAGAATAGGAATGAGAGAAAAGAGGCCAGATTACAGTATCAGTATCTGATTCTGAAGGGAAATTCTATTTCTTAACTGTTGGGGTTAAAACAGCACATTTGGTGTGAATTTTTGGCAGATCTCACTGATGTCCCCCATGACTTCAAATGATTTTGAATCAGTATCTGATTACAGACTGCCCATGCAACCATTCCACCTTAGGTGGATTTATTTGCAAATAGGCGGGCATGTCGCCAGCTGACACAACCATGTATATTCCAGGTTAGTGTAAAAATGGCTCAGAAGTAGCTTACTTACAGCCTACTTATACTGTGAAATCTATCTTTCAAAACTCTAAATACCACCTCTAGTTTCAAATGATGCCTGAGGGGTTCATGAATCTACAGTCTTTATCACCTTGGAGGTTGAAACTCTCCTCATGTCTGGATTCAGCAGCTGTACTCCTATAAAAAGATGCTTCAGTGCAGCTGGTGGAAATATAAATCAAGACAAAGCAAGCCCTTCTGAAGCTTCAGCACAAATGACCCTTGACATGACAGCCCAGCCACAGCTCTCAAAAGTGATGTGTAATAAATGAATGATGCCACGCTGGGCTCTGTAGGACCAAGGCAAATATTAAGGTCCCTCAAATGAAAATTGTCTGGGACCACAGCACATATATCATTTGAATTCAACTGTTTACAAGTATCTAAAAGGAAAGGGAAGGGTCATCTAAATATTATATGAAAGGAAAAATCTAATATCACTTTCTATTTTTTAAATTTAACCAGGGGCTAACTCTCTTAAATACCACACAGGTGGTGTTATTATCTTAACTGCTGGAGATAATACACTGAACAGATGAAGTAATACACTTGATTTGTTATTGAAGATTATATCTATCTGCTGTTATAGGACACTGTGATTCAGAAAGAATAGTGGAGATTGATAAAAATCATGCTTTAAAAATATTAAAAATCAGAGTGATAGAAACAGTAAGAAAGCTTGGAGCAGAAGCTAGAGTGAACTACAGATAGTCTTTTTCTTACTTATTATGAATATGTAAGGGTTTTATAAAACATTATGATGTAACATTCAGTAACTTGGGTGGGTTTTATAAAACATTACAATGTAACATTCAGTAACTTGGGTGGTATCTAAGAACTCATCCTGAGTGGAGAAGGGTTCTCTAGAACTTATTCATTCAACAAATATTTATTTGTTTTTTTCTCTGTTCTAGCCACTGAGTAAAGAGCAACAAACATAATAGACAAGGACCTCGATGCTAATCCTTGGGAAACTTGCAGTTTAATAGAGAGATAGACATTAAAAAATAATTAAGTAAACATGTATTCACTACTGTGGTAAATCCTATGGTGGAAAAGCACAGGATGTGGTGAGGGCAAAGAACAATGGTACAAAATATAAACTAACAGTGGCGGGGGGGTGGGTGGTCAGCTAAGGCATCCTTGAGGTAGTAACATTTATGACAAGAACTAGTGCAATGAAAAACTTGAGAGATGGTCAACAGTACCTTTAATTCCACTAATCCTTTCTTCTTCTTCTTCTTTTTTTTTTTTTAGAGAGAGAGAGAGAGAGAGAGTATGCACGCGTGGGGGGCGTAGGGACAGAGGGAGAGAGAGAAAATCTTAAGAAGGTTCCATGCTCAGCGCAGAGCCCAGCATGGGACTTGCTCTCATGACCCTGAGATCATGACCTGAGCCAAAATCAAGAGTCAGACGCTTAACACACTGAGCTACCCAGGCGCCCTATTCTTCTTGTTTTTTAGTCCTTTCTTCTGTTGTATAAAATCTGATGCTAATCCATCTAATGCATTTTTCAATTCTATGATTTCCATTGGTTCTTTTCCATAGTTTCAAATCTTTTTCTGAAACTCTGCATCTCTTCATATATTATATTAATCTCTTCCTATGGACTTTATTTTAAACTTTTTATTTTGAAATTATTGTAGTTTCTGGGGTGTCTGAGTGGCTCAGTCATTAAGCGTCTGTCTTTGGCTTGGGTTATGGTCCCAGGGTCCTGGGATCAAGCCCCACATCGGGCTCCCTGCTTGGCAGGAAGCTGCTTCTTCCTCTCGCACTCCCCCTGCTTGTGTTCCCTCTCTCGCTGTCTCTCTCTCTGTCAAATAAATAAATAAAATCTTAAAAAAAAAAAAGAAATTATTGTAGATTCCTAGAAAGTTGCAAAGATAGCACAAAAATGTCCCATATACCCTTCACCCAGTTTCTCTCATTGACTACATCTTATTTAACTATTGTACAATATTACCTAGGAAACGGGTATTGGTATAAAGTATGTCTAGTTCTATGTAATTCTATTACATGTGAAGATTCACATAACCACCACTGCAAGATACAGAAACTACTCCATCACTGCAAAGATCTGCCGTGTGCTATAATCAATCACACTCAATCCTCCCCTCCATCACTAACTCCTGGCAATAACTAATCTGTTCTTCAATCACTATAATTTTGTTATTTCAGGCACATTATGTAAATAGAATCATACAGTGTGTAATATTTTATGATGGGCTTTTTTTTTTTCACTCAGCATAATGGCCTTGAGATCCATTCAAGTTGTTGTATGTATCAATAGTACTTTTTATTGAGCTAGTCTTCCATATTATGAATATACTACAGTTTGTTTAACCATTTGCCTATCAAAGGATATTTCAGTTATTTTCAGTTTTTGGCTATTTCCTATGAATTTTTAAATATATTAATTATGGTTATTATTATTAATTGTGGTCCTTATCTTTTAAGCCAACATTGAGACTTTGAAATTCTGTTTCTAATGACTAATTTTTTTCTCTTGAGCATGTTTTCCTGTTTTTTTCTCACGCCTAGTAATTTTTCATTACATATTAACTATGTTGAAGATGCACTATAGAGATTCTAGATTCTGTTATTTTCCCTGACAAATGTTGGGTTTTGTTTTAATGGGCAGTTAAATTACTAATAGGTCACCTGGAATGTGTAGTGACTTGGTTTTATGTGTAGTTAGGGTGAGTCTATTTTAGTTTTTTCTCAACTCAAAGAGAATCTCTTATTTTTGTTCTTTTTCAGCCTTCCAGCTATTTTTCCTTTCCAGACTTCTTAGTGTTTTGTACATTTGTAGTTCAGGGATCAACCACGGATTTGTGGGAAGTTTATATTCAGATTCTGAATTTCTCTTGTGGCTCACTTCTTTCCAAGATTTTTAAGAACTCTGGAAGTATCAAACTCCATGTTCTGACTCATCAGACCAATAAAACTGTAATTTTTTGTATTTTTGTTTTGTTTTGTTTTGTTTCTGAAGTTCTGCTGTCCCACATCCCCCAGACTGGGGAGAGGCCTCAGGGCAAAGATGTATAAATAGAGATTTCACACAGTGTCATTCCCTTCCTTTGAGGGTTGATTCTCTTTTAGTTTTTGCTTCTTTTCAGTTACTCTCTTATCTCTTCAAGCAGATTTTAATAAATTTTTGCTCAAGGTTTATAATTTTTAATCCACAGGAGGGTTAGGATAATATATACTACTTTTTCATATCTTAACATGATTTGTTTATTAACTTTGGCATAATTTTGTCTATTTGTGTTTCTGTGAAAAGCATTTGTGGAGTTTTTAGTCTAGCTTTCCATGGATAAAAATGCATTTTTATCTTCTTTAAGTGTTTCATCTCCTGACAATTGTTGGATTTTTCTATGCTTTCTACTGGGATTAAAATTTAAAATACCAGTTCGCCTGGACTAAAAGTTTCCTGATTTGAGATCCAGTGAAATCTTATTATGTTTGAGCCCAGTGTTACTCAAACAGACTGCTTATGAAGTAAAGATCAGTTAGACAGACACATTTTACTCATTTATTTTCCAGTCACTAAGTCTTCTTCAGAGCAATATATATTATACGTCTAGGTATCATATGACACACAAGGCTTTCCTTTTGCCTTTATTTGTCCCATAGCACCTTAGAAAAGTTCTTTAATATCCTGGGGTAGAATCAAGGCAATAGCCAAAGAGTTTAGTTAAAGTTTGTTTTATGCTCTTTTTAAATGATCTGAAGGAATTGATTTCAGTTTGCTTGCGCTTTCCATTTAATCACCTTTCTAGAGAACATTGCTTTCCTAGCTGATTGGAAGACCCTCTTTTCTCCTTGTTACCTTCCAAATTCTCCTTGTCTTGAGTGCCCATCCAGTTCATATCTTTGGATTTTCCTACCAGTGAACCTTATTGATGTAGGCCTTTCCTCCATGATATATCAATTAACTCACATTCCAAGCCATGCAGAGGATCAGCTTTGGTTTAGAAGGCAACTGAGCTAGGAATGGGAGCAGAAATGAGGAGTCTTCAAATCTTCTGCTCAACATACTTTTAAGTCTGGTATGGTTACAATCAGACAACGGGAAGCCTTTTCCTTTCAGATATGCTCCTCAAGGTAGGTGCTGTCCTGTTTCATTTTATAATCTAATTGCCTCCTATGAGTATAATTTTCTTTCCCAGAAAGATCAGAAGATTCTTGAGGGCAAGTATCATGCTTCCTCCTTCTCCCATAGAATCCAGCATAATATTTCACATAAGAGTAAAAATTTATTTGAATGAGTTACTTCAGATTTTGACCATTTGGTTGAATCTGTTTGGTATTTTGCCTATAATTTTCTAGTTACCTGACAGTGTTTGTCCAGTTTTGGTATCCCACTAAAAAGCATGAAGATACATCTTAAAGATTTATAGTTTGGCTCTGCCTGATTCTCCAACCACCTCTCATACTACATTTCCTCCCTCACTTGCTATGCCCTTGCTACGCTAGTCTTCTTTTGGTACTTTCCCACATCAAGAAATTCCTTACTCAGAGTCTCTGTCACTTGTCATTTCCTTTGCCTGAAATGGTCATGGCATGGTTACTGTTGCTCATCACTTAGATCTCAGATCAAGTGGTAACATCTCACAGAGGTCTTCCTGATCACCTGCTCTTTGTTCCTTGTTCCCTTGAATCTAATCCAAATGATTCACTTACCCATTGCTCTGTTTTACTTTCTTCATAGCACTTACTACAACTTGAAATTATCCTCTTAATATGTGTTTACATGTTTATTGCCTGTCTTCCCACAGTAGAATCTAAACTCTATGAGAGCCAGGAAATTTGTCTCCTTCAGAGAAGTATACCCAATGCTCAGAACAGTAAATGAGTGAATATTTGAGTTGTCATCCTGTGGGCCATCTTGAAAACAATTTATAGTAGATACAGTATTTCACTGTACATAATTTTAATTTGATTTCAGTGAAACATGGCATAGAAGTAGAGGCTAAAGAGATGTTCTCAAAGAATAAAAAAGGCATTAATTTTAATTAATTCCATCCAGCAAAAGCACAGGTCATAAAATCTACCAATGAAAAGTGAAAGAAAAATAGTGACAATGTCTTATCTATAATGATAAGAGCTAGCTAGCTATAGTGATAATGAGCACTCACTATGTTCCAGGTATTGTTACAAATATTAGGCTTTAAAAAAACTCATCTAGTCCTTATAACAACTCTGTGAGGTAGATATACTATAATAATCTCCATTTAATGGATGATGACCTGAGAACAGAGGTAACATGAGGAGTCACATAGGTTGATTTGCCTGATGTTATAAAGTCAGTAAGAAGCAGAACTGGGAATAAAACTCAAGCAGTTTAATTCCAGTCTGTGGTTGTAACCACTGGGCCATATTTCTTTATTTCCACTTCGTACAGAATTGATTCACTTTAGTTCTCTCATTTATTTATCAAGCAAATCTGGCATTATCCTTCTGCATAGAGTTTTACAACTATATAGTTTACAATAAAGGATAATGGACTTGGGGTTGAGTTTTAGGCCCAGGTATGTTATTAATCTATGTTAACTTCAACCTAACTTCTTCAATCCTCAGTTCTCAAATATGTAAAAGGGAGTGGTGTTTGAGCCGTATTGAAGATAAATTTCTTTTTTTTTTTCCTGTTATGGGAGCCTTGAGCACCATGCTGCTGATAAATTTTGGAAGAATATTGTTGGGAATATTTAATACATTACCTGAACTTTATTCATCTCCAGTTTGTTCTTCTCATTGGCACTCTGGTCTTGTTTGCTAGCTCCCTTTTTCTGAGGGCCTTTTCCAAAGAAGATGTAATTTACAAAGGCATATTCCAGCAGAGCCAGGAACACAAACACAAAGCAACCCATCAGGTAAATATCAATCGCTTTGACATAAGGGATCTTTGGCAAGGTCTCCCTGAGGTGAGTGCTGATGGTTGTCATTGTCAGCACGGTGGTGATTCCTATTAAACAGAAAGACACAGCTTAGCTGAATGCACTTATTAAGCTGCCCTTTAAAGACTGAGAAGACAGATGCGTTTCCTTATAGGTGCCCCAGAATGACGTCAGTAATGTCATAAACCACTGGGCGAAAAGAGTAGACATTTGGAAAGACAAAGTTGCAGGCTCCCCATACAGTCCATGAACAAATCATAAAACAGGGTGTACCATTAATGGAGGATTGGAAAACATTTTTTTAAAAATAATGCACATAGGAAAAAGAAAAGTAAATGGAACGGCAGATCAAAATCCTATTGATATGCTTAGTCTATTATCAAAATGTCCCTTGTTCTGTTACATACCACATCTTCCTTCTCTCGGCATCTCCCTCATTTTCCTACTAAATCTGTTCTTGTGATATTAATGCCCACAACAGCCACTACCAAACTGAGAGTTGGTGACCAGTTTGAGGAGAGCTACTTCATTCCATGTATCTAGAACACACCCAGGCCACAAGGTCAGTATTACACATTATTACACTGATAATATATCATTCATAGTGAGACAATCCTAAAAGAAGAAATATGTAAGGAAGTTCATGATTTGCATCAAGCACTTGATTTATGTCATTTTTAGATATAATCTTGTTGCTTTGGTTTTTCAAATATTACCTCTACTTCTTGATTCGAGAGTCAAGAATGAATTAGTTCCCTGGAATCAAGAAAAGACTTCCTGAAAAATTCAGCTTGGATTTGTGAAGAAGGTTAAGACTATACACTTTCAAAAGGAAAATTCTGTTTTGTCTACTTTGTTAAAAACAGCTTTCTTAAGCATATAATGTTTGCACGGCTGCATAATAAATATTTGGTGTTGATGACGGTGGTGATGAAATATAATTGAGAATAACAAGAAGTGAAAAGGAAGTTGGAACCTGATGTAGATAATTCATGCTGCAATACTAATATTACACATTTATATAACATATTACAGTTTTAAACACAGTATGCATTATCTTATATGGCTGTCATAACAGCTTGCTGAGTATGATAGGGCAGGTATAGCTGAATAAATAGAAACTCTGAGATTAGCTATTTTGCTGTAGATCACCTAGCTAGGGGCAAAAAAGCAAGGAGGTATTAAACAAAGGCATTTAAAATAAAAGCAAAAAGAGGAGAAGATAAAACCTGAAATTTGATGAGAGTCCTTAAAAATAAAGACAGGAAATGTTAAAATGAACGTTAAAGACAAAAGAGAGCTGGCAAAGAGAATGGGAGGTAGAAAATGAAAAGGGGAAAAAAAGAGTTTAGCACTCATTTGCCCGTCAGATTATTCTAGATAAATTCCCTGATTTGACTATTTAACTTTCAGGAGAACAGATAAAATAGGAAGTCAGGATTACCATACAGAAAGTTAAAATGGTTCAGCTCAGTGATGAATTCAAATGTGCTGCACTGTTATGAAATGCCATCATGAATGGTCTTACTTATTTCTTTCAATAAAATTTTAAATTTTACCTAATATAATTCTAGCTAATGTCCTTAGTAGAAATAGTTCATTTACAAATCCACTAATCACACTTCTGTTTCTACTCCTTGGTTTAAATTTTTAGGCAAGAAAGGTTAGTAAATAAATGCCTTTTTTACTTAGTTAAGTTTTAAAATAGCCCCTATTTTACATTTCAAAGAAAAGATTAAATCAGCATTTTTATGTGCTGACATCTTTAATCAAAATATCATTAGCTTGGAGGATAGATATGTAAAGAGAACCACAATTCATGACCTTGATAGTTATTATTCCCTGCTGTGGACATCATCCACTGTTTTTTCTTTAACCCTAGTATACCCGTACTCATGTTTGTAGTTAAATAATATGTGCAGAATCATACCTATGATGTGATAAAGATTTGTTGGCTTTCCTTAGTTTTGGAATGTTCAAAGGTTGAGAAGGGCTGACTTTGTGAGCCATTAGAAATAAGCTATAGGGATGACAATTAGTCTAGGTATGAAAGGGTATGCTGAGCATCTAACCCAGTTCAGCAATCTCAAAAGAAGTGATGTATATGTCAGCTTCGCTGGAAATGATGCTGTTATATATTTGGAGTGTGTGTGTGCACACTTGCGTTCATGAGCACGCATGCATGAGAATAAGCCCCAAAAAGTGATAACTGAAAGGGCTCTAGGATCAAATAATGAGGCAGACCCACACATGCTCAGATTCATCAAACAGACCTTTCGTATTCTGACTTTCCAAGGAACCCTTTAAAGTCTCAAATATAGCCTTTCAGCTTGCAGCAATTACTCAACTATGGCAAGATTAATTTTGAATTTTGTTCCCTAAAGAAGGAAACCATTTTTTATTCCATCCTGATCACAGATCATTAATATAGCTGATGAAAGTCTGTGCCTTATTCAGGTGTGATGAGCTACATTTAAGAGAAACTCAGTTCCATATGATTTAACTTTAATGGAATATTTTTTTTTTTTTAAAGATTTTATTTATTTATTTGACAAAGAGAGAGAGTTAGTGAGAGCAGGAACACAAGCAGGGGAGTGGGAGAGGGAGAAGCAGGCTTCCCGCCGAGCAGGGAGCCCGATGCGGGGCTCGATCCCAGGACCCTGGGATCATGACCTGAGCCGAAGGCAGATGCTTAATGACTGAGCCACCCAGGCGCCCCTAACTTTAATGGAATATTATGCAGCCATCAAAAGGAATGAAATCTTGCCATTTGCAATGACGTGGATGGAACTGGAGGGTATTATGCTGAGCGAAGTAAGTCAATCAGAGAAAGACATGTATCATATGACCTCACTGATATGAGGAATTCTTAATCTCAGGAAACAAACTGAGGGTTGCTGGAGTGGTGGGGGGTGGGAGGGATGGGGTGGCTGGGTGATAGACATAGGGGAGGGTATGTGCTATAATGAGTGCTGTGAATTGTGTAAGACTGTTGAATCACAGACCTGTACCTCTGAAACAAATAATACATTATATGTTAAAAAAAAAAAAAAAAAAAGAAGAAGATAGCAGGAAGGGAAAAATGAAGGGGGGGAAATTGGAGCGGGAAACGAACCATGAGAGACTATGGACTCTGAGAAACAAACTGAGGGTTCTAGAGGGGAGGGGGGGTATGGGTTAGCTTGGTGATGGGTATTAAAGAGGGCATGTACTGCATGGAGCACTGGGTGTTATATACAAACAATGAATCATGGAACACTACATCAAAAACTAATGAAGTAATGTATGGTGATTAATATAACATAATAAAAAAAAAAAGAAAGATAGTATTGCCCAACCATTGACATAACTTGTTAATAGTCACAGGTTTAGCTTTTCCAAATCCTTTTGAGAATAATGATACGGTTCTTCACCGTGAAAAGCAGGGACCAAAGAGGAAATCATCACAAAGTTAGTAAAAATTAGTGTAATGAGAATTTAAAAGTAGACTCTAAGAAGCACTTATATAGTTAGTATTGAATATATTCCATTTTTTTTTTTTTTTGTAAAATGCTAAAAAGATATTGCATTGTAAAACATTCATCCTGAAAATGCTTACACTTAGATGCTTTACTATCAAGGACTGCTATGGTAATCTCAATCTTTAACTTGCTCTGAGAGAAGCCCGTGCCTATAATTTCTAACATTGGTTGGTTGGTTGAAGTGAAGTCCTACTAGCTCTCTGCAGTGCTGGGAATGCATTACCTAGTGCAACTCTGGCTGCAGATGCATCATAGTTGATCCAAAAAGACACCCAGGACAAAATTGTAATCAGTGTGGAAGGCATGTAGGTTTGCAAAATGAAGTAACCAATGTTTCTCTTTAGACGAAAACTTAGTGACAGTCGTGGATATGCCCCTGAGTTAAAAAAAGAAAAAAGAAAAAAGAAAAAAAAAATCAGATCTCTATTTGGTAGGAATCATCTTCTTTCTTTCACAGTGCCCCTAGTTCATTTTGGGGAAATGTCCTCACCAGTTGTGAACTCCACTTTCTTGGACACCATCTTGTAGTCGACAATTGAAAACTGAGGAAGCTCAATTTTATTAACTCCAGTTACTGCTCCCTCTCCTCCATTCCAGTAAAACTCAATGTCATCAGTGGTATAGCCATCTGAAACCAAGAAATATAGCATAGTTAAACAGAGTTCCTTTGGTATAGAAATTCATTTTGAAGACAGCCTGGGAGCTGGAGAGGAAATTCCCAGCAAGTGGTGGTAAGACGACAATGCTTTAAATCAGGATGGCTTATAGGTCTCACGATGAGCACTGTTCCTGATGGGTTGGTTGTGGTTGCAGTGCTAGGATGGATGCATCTGGCTTTGTGGACATAAACTCTGATCATTCAGTGATACCTGTTATCACTGCTCTATATTTATTTTCTTTGCATCTACTAATAGGAACTCTTTGGCTAGATAACTGGATAGCTAGAGGTGCCTGGGGGTGGCTCAGTTGGTTAAGCACCTGACTCTTGATTTTGGCTCAGGTCATGATCTCAGTGTCGGGATAGAACGCCACATTTGGCCCCGCACTGAGTGGGGTGTCTGCTTGGGATTCTTTCCCTCTGCCCATCCCCCAGCTTGCACGCATTTTCTCTCTGAAGTAAATTAAAAAAAAAAAAAAGATAATAGGATAGTTGGATTTTAGTACCTGAGCACAGATTTTTATTATGCATCATTTAACAATGATAAGTAATAATCATTGAGCACATATTTAATAAAAGGGAAACAGGAAGGGTAAAAGGATGGAGTATAGTGAAAGACCAAATTTGTACATACCCATTATATGATCAAGACATTTAAAAAAAGAAATACACATTTCTTTTAGAAAATTAGGCAAGCTTCCATTCATGTATTTTTATCATCTCTTAATATATAGGTGAAAAATTAAGAACTATATGAATTTTTTAATTAAATTTTTAAATCGAAGTATAGTTCATATACAATATTACATTAGTTTTGGGTGATCAATAATTCTATACATTATGCTTGCTCACTGCAATAAGTGTAGAAGAACTATATGAATTCTTGATAATACTTTTATAGGTTGATATTTATGAGGGTGAGCTTTTGTTAATTTAAGAGGACTGTGTAGAGGATTGTAGATTGCATTAGAAAGATCTAACCTTTCCACTTCTGCTCCACTTGCCAGTGGTTTAGCTGGGCTATGGTCATATAAAAGACTAACGTATAAAAACAATGTATGGATATATTTTAAAAACTAAAAACCATTTAAGGCATATGGAAGGGTATATTTTTCTCTTTCTACCTGGTAGAGACAAAGAAGATATTTTTAAGTTCATTTTCTATTTATATTCACCTCAAATAAAAAAAGCATCATATCTTTTTTTTTTTTCCATTAGAATTACTAGGGCTTGTGTTTCAAAGATAATGTAGTAAACATTATGCTGACCTACTTTTGATTAAAGTCAGTAGTATATTTTTAAAGAGATTTAAAAAAACAATATATTTAAAATTTAAAAGTGGAGTGCCAAGTGCCAAAGGATCACCATTAACATATCACTGCAGAAATGTAAGAAATTTTAGGCTTTTTTTTTTTGAGGGGAAATAAACCTGTCTTAACTTCATTACTTTAAAATTCTCTAACTTCTCTTCAAAAAGCTCTTTTTTGAATTCTTATTCCTGAACTCACTGAACCCACAACTGTTTTATATTTGTTACTTTTGCCACCCTATGGAGGTTATTATTTACTGTAGTACATTTCAATATATCTTATTTTATTTCTCTTTAAGTCATTTCCTTCTAGGTCCAAGAACTTGCCTTTTCTTCAAAGGGTAATCTTCCAAGTGCAGACATAGAAATAGAAAATATTTACTTTTAACAATAATTCCTGGTGTCAGAGAGGCTGTAAGACCCTCTTTACTTACTGGAGTTAGAGTGATCTACATCTTATTGACATATTGACTTATTGGGGATTTGTACCAAATTCAGGTATGGATCCAGAAAAGTGTGATTCTTAACATCATTTTGAGAATCTGATAAAAACTTCTGAACTCAAGAGACTGAGAAGACAAGCCAAAGACTGGGTGAAAAATATTTGTAAAAGACATATTTGATAAAGGACTGTTACCCAAAATATACAAAGAGCACTTAAAACTCAGCAATAAGAAAACAAACAACTTGATTAAAAAATGGGCCAAAGACACCTCACCAAAGAACATATACAAATGGAAAATAAGCATATGAAAAGATGCTCAATATTATGTATTTTCAGGGACATGCAAATCAAAACAATAGTAAGATACTACTACACATATATAGGAATGGTAAAAGTCTGGAATACTAACACCACCAAATGCTGGTGAGGATGTGAAACAACAGGTACTCTCATTCATTGCTAGTGGGAATTAAAATGGTACAGCCACTATGGAAGACAGTTTTGTGGTTTCTTAAAAAACTAAACGTACTCTTACCATGTGATCAAGTAATCAATTGTGCTCCACTGCATTTACCTAAAGGAGTTGAAAACTTTTAATCATACAAAAACCTGCATACAGATGTTTAGAGAAGATTTATTCATAATTGCCCAAACTTGGAAGCAACCAAAGCATCCGTCCTTTGGTAGGTGAATGGATAAATAAACTGTGGTACCTTTAGACAATTGAATATTACTCAGCACCAAAAGGAAATGGGCTGTCAAGCCAGGAAAAGACATGGAGGAAACTTATATGCGTATTATTAAGTTAAAGAAGACTGTCTGAAAAGGCCACATCCCGTATGATTCTAACTACGTGACATTGTAGAAAAGGCAAAACTATGGAGACAATGAAAAGATCAGTGATTGTCAGGGGTTGGGGGTGGGGAGTTATGAATAGGCAGAGCACAGAGGACCTTTAGGGCAGTGAAAATACTGTGTTTGATACTATAATGGTGGATATATGTCATTATACATTTGTCCACATCCACGGAATGCACAACACCAAGAGTGAATCCTAAGGTCAACTATGGACTTGGGGTGATTATGATGTGTCCATGTAGGTTTATCAGGTGTAACAAGTGTACCACTTATGTGGGGGATGTTGATAATGGGGGAGGCTGTGCAGGGGCAGGGGCCATATGGGAAGTCTCTGTATCTTCCTCTTAATTTTGCTGTGAAACTAAAACTGCTCTAAACAAAGTAGATTCTTTAAAAAAAAACTTTCTGAAAAACTCCACAGAAACATATATATGTGTAGATAGATAAATACATAAATAAACATAATTTGATGGTAATTTCAGAGGATCATGGATCCCCCTGGATCCCATTTACAGGTTGTAGAATGAGAACCTCCTCTTTGTGGGAAAATGGCTAGTGGCAATAGAACAGCTTAAATTCAACCCTGGTGGTCTCCTTTCCACTTCCAGTTCAAAAACCCACATGAAGTAGGATCTGGAGAATGTGAGGTCTCAGTTCTGTCTGGATCTAGTGAACAATGATGTCATGGGGTTTCTGCACCCACCCCCCTCAACCCCTGCCCCGGAACTAGAGAGAACCTGGGGACTAGTGGCATGGAGTTCTTGAATGGGGATTGGAATGATGAGATTAAGGAAGAAAGCTGGGTACAAGGGCTCTTTGGGCCTATTAAATAAAGGGTACTAACACCTGTGTGACTATTTGGAGGAATTGTTTTTTCAGTCCTTTAAGGAGAGGTGAGACAGTTAAAAAGGTAGGCTGTCTCAGAGAAAGAGACTACCTCCTGATGTATCAGCAGAAGAATGACAACTTAATAGGAGCTCACCATACTTTTCCCCTAGAACAGTGTTTCTATTTATGGTTCTCTGGCAGCTGGGCCCAAACCCCAAGGTGTATTTAGGAAAAAACAACAATGTTTGTAACAGAATCTGATAGTCCTAGAGAAGAAAAACAAGCAGAACATCCAAAGTAGATGGCCCCTAGTGAAAAGAACTGGTGGAGGAAGCAGACAATAGTTTGTACTCTTCGTTTCCCACCCTTACTAAAAATATAGGAACACTTAAGAAATAAACACACACACACACACACACACACACAAACACTTAAGTATATTTGATTAGAGCACAAAAACTTTCCTTGTACGAAAACCCATAGATTTTGGAGCACCTGAGTGGCTCAGTCGTTAAGTGTCTGCCTTTGGCTCAGGTCATGATCCCACGGTCCTGGGATCGAGCCCCGCACTGGGCTCCCTGCTCTGCAGGAAGCCTGCTTCTCCCTCTCCCATTCGCCCTGCTTGTGTTCCTGCTCTCACTCTCTCTCTGTCAAATAAATAAATAATTAAAAAAATAAATAAAACCCATAGATTTTAATAAAAGACGTTTGAGATAAATTCAGAAGATGGTCACTGGTGAGGGTAGATTAATGTCTAGAAGACGGTTTGAAAGAAATATCTCAAAAGAGAACAATATTATAGAGATTTGGAAAGTATGAAGAAAATATAATGGCTTTGAAGGACTCATCCAAGAGATCTAATATATAAATAGTAGGCATTCTTGAAAGAAGAAGAGGAGCCATAATAAATAAAAAGAAAACACAAATTCTCTTGAGCTTAATGAATAAAGTATTTTGCAAATTGAAGGGCTCATTATATTAGGTAATTGTGATATCAATCCTGAATTCCAAGAGTAAAAGAATAATTTTAGAATTTTCCAGACAGAAAGTACAAGGTATTTTGAAGGAAAACATATTGGACTTCTTATATGGAAAGGAAAAACTTATGGAATAACATCTACAGAATATCTAGCATATAGGCAAAAAGGACAGCAAATCTGAGACCCAAGAGTCCCATTCCCTGCCATATTGCTTCTTTCCAGAGACAGTATACAAAGATCAGAGAACATATCACCCAGAGACCTGTTTGAGGAAACTATTCTACAAAAAAGTCTGAATAAATAAATGATTCAGGATGGACAAATAACACATAATAAGAGAAGTCACCTTGGAAAGAGGGGAATTGTAAAAATCATAAGACTACTTTGTTTAAGTCTGTGCAAACAAATTAGAAAATCTGAATGAAATAGATAATTTTCTTGTAAGAAAAGCATTTGCTAAAGTCCAAATCAGAGATAGAAGATCAAAATAGCTTGATTTCACTTCCTACAAACAAACACCCACTAGACTCAAATATTTAAGAACTTATAATTCTATTACTACTTAAATAGTTCCAAAGTAATGGCCGAGAATGAATACTTCCAAATTATTTTCATAAAGTAAGCAGAGCATATTAGTGAACAAAATCTAGCAATACATTAAATAATAAAGCACAACTAGTGGGGTTATTCTAAGAGTGCAAAATGTTTAATTTAGAAAATTCTAGTAATATACTTCATTATATTAACAGATTTAGAGAAAAGGAAAGTATATTTACTCAGGTGCCAAAAGGGCATTTGCAAAATGTAATAGCCATTGAGTCTTTTAACAAAACAACACTCAGTAAGTATGAATAGATGGATACTTCCTTACATAATAAGATATATCTATCTCAGTCTCAAAGCCAGCATCATGTTTATTGTAGAAACACTAGAACATTCCCAGAGAGTTACAAGATAAGAGTGTCCACTACCAATGCTTTTATTTAACACTGTTCTGGAAATACTAACCAATGCATTAGGCAAGAGAAAGAGAATTCAAGTATAAAGTTGTAAAGCAGCTGGTTAAACTATCAATATTTGAAAATTATACAATTGTATGTTCAGTAAACCCTAAAGAATTAACTGAATAACTATTATAAATAACAGGATTTGGTATGGTAATGGGGTACAAAATTACTATATAGAAATGGGTAGCTTTTATATATGAAAACAATAATTTATAATGTATAATAGAAAAAAAGACTCATTTTAAAATAGAGACAAAATATCTAGTAATAAACTGAAAAATATGCAAGGTATATGCAACATTTAAAACATTCTTGAAGGGCACAAAAGAAGCCTTAAATAAATAAAATAGCATTTCATGTTTTTGAATAGAAAGACTCAACATCAGAAGTTCATTTACAATTTAACGTGATTACCTGTAACAATAGGCTTTTTGTTTTGGAAACTGAACAAAATGATTCTGTTAAAATAAACAAATCAGGGGGCAGAGCAAGATGGCGGAGGAGTAGGAGACCTGGATTTCGTCTCCTCTCAGGAATTCAGCTGGATAGGGATCAAACCATTCTGAACACCTACAAACCCAACAGGAGATCGAAGAAAAGAATAGCAACAACTCTCTCATCAGAAAAGCGACCACTTTCTGGAAGGTAGGACGTGCGGAGAAGTGAATCCGAGGCGATATTCGGGAGGATAGACGGCGGGGGAGGGGCCTCTGTCGGCCGCTTCTGGCAAGTGATCGAGCCGCGGAGCACAAAATCGGAACTTTTAAAAGTCTGCTCCGCCGAGGGACGTCACTCTGGTGGCTAAGCGGGGGGTGGAACCCTCCGGGACAGTGTGGTCTCAGGACCCTCGGGGTCACAGAAAGACCGGGGGTGCCTGAGTGCGGCAGAGCTCCCAGGTATCGGAGCAGGGAAGCCGGCTGCAGAGACGGAGCCCAGGCGCGGGCTCTCAGCTCGGGGTGGCCATAAACCGGGATCCGCAGCACAGTCGGGCCCCTGCTCCTCCGGCAGGGACCCAACAAGCGGCAGATCCGGGGAGACTCACCTTCCTCCCCCGGGAGGAGCTGGGCGGGAGCGCACCGCAGGGATCTGCTGGGTTTGGAGACTGCACGCGGGGTCGGGTGCCAGAGACAGAGGCGCATGGTCACAGGCCAGGCGAGCACGGGGTGCGGCCGGAGACCGGGGAGACGGGAGTGACTGACGGCTTTTCTCTGGGGGCTCACTGAGGAGCAGGGCCCCGAGTTCTTGGCTCCTCCAGGGCGGAGATTGGGAGGCCGCCATTTTCACTCTCCGCCTCCAAAGCTGTACGGAAAGCTCGCAGGGAACAGAAGCCGGGAGAGCAAACCCGAGCAGATTACTTAGCCGGGAGGGGGCAAGGGCGGGGCAATTCCGCCTCCGGCAGAGACATTTGGAAACCACGGCAACAGGCCCCTCCCCAGAAGATCAGCGAGAACCGCCAGCCAAGACCAAGTTCACCGATCAATGAGAACGGCAGAACTCCAGCGCTAGGGGAATACTGCACATAGAATTCATGGCTTTTTTACCATGATTCTTTAGTCTTTCAAAGTTAATTTTTTTTAACTGTCTTTTTTTTTTTTAATTTTTCTTTTTCCCTTTTTCAACTAACATCTTATCAATCCCTTTTTTAAAAAAATTTTTATTTTTCATTTTTAGAGTCATATTCTATCCCTTCATAGTAGTTACCCATATTTTTGGCATATATATATAAGTTGTTCTCTCTTTAAAATTTTGAGATAGTTTCTTCTAACAGATCAAAATATACCCTAAATCTCTAGTATATGTTTTTTTTTACTCCCCTGCCTGATCACATTCTCTCCCTTTTTTTTTCTTTTTTCTTTTTTAAATCCTCTTCTTTCTTTTTTCAAACAACTTCTTATCAATTCCTTTTATAAAATTTTTTATAATTTTCATCTTTACAGTCATATTCCATCCCTTCATCATATCAACCCTTATTTTTGTACATATATAAGTTTTTCTTTCTTTAAAATTTTGGGAGGCACTTTCTTCTAACAGACCAAAATACACCCAAAATCTAGTGTGTGGCACTGATCTATATACCAGCCTGATCATATTTGATCACATTCTGGTTTTTTTGTTGTTGTTGTTTTGTTTTGTTCTGTTTTTGTTTGTTTTTATCTTTATCTTTTTTCTCTTTTTCCCTCTCTTTTCCCACTGCTTCAGGTCTTTTCTGATTTGTTTAGAGTATATTTTCTGGGGATGTTGTTACTCTGCTAGCATTTTGTTCTCTCATTAATCTATTCTCCTCTGCACAAAATGACAAGACGGGAAAAATCACCTCAACAAAAAGAACAAGAGGTAGTACCGACTGCCAGGAACCTACTCAATACGGATTAGTACGATGTCAGATCTAGAGTTCAGAGTCATCACTTTAAAGACACTAGCTGGGCTTGAGAAAAGCATGGAAGTTATTAGAGAAACCCTTTCTGGAGAAGTAAAAGAACTAAAATCTAACCAAGTTGAAATCAAAAAGGCTATTAATGAGGTGCAATCAAATATGGGGGCACTAACTGCTAGGATAAATGAGGCAGAACAGAGAATCAGTGATATAGAAGACCAAATGATGGAAAATAAAGCTGAGAAAAAGAGAGATAAACAACTACTGCATCACGAGGGCAGAATTTGAGAGATAAGCGATACCATAAGATGAAACAACATTAGAATAATTGGGATCCCAGAAGAAGAAGAAAGAGAGAGAGGGGTAGAAGGTATAATGGAGGAAATTATAGCAGAGAACTTCCCTAATTTGGGGAAGGAAACAGGCATCAAAATCCAGGAGGCACAGAGAACCCCCCTCAAAATCAATAAAAATAGGTCAACACCCCGACATCTAATAGTAAAACTTATGAGTCTCATAGACAAAGAGAAAATCCTGAAAGCAGCTCGGGAGAAGAGATATGTAACCTACAAGGGTAGAAACATTAGATTGGCAACAGACCTATCCACAGAGACCTGGCAGGCCAGAAAGGACTGGCAGGATATATTCAGAGCACTAAATGAGAAAAATATGCAGCCAAGAATACTCTATCCAGCTAGGCTGTCATTGAAAATTGAAGGAGAGATAAAAAGCTTCCAGGACAAACAAAAACTAAAGGAATTTGCAAACACAAAACCAGCCCTACAAGAAATCTTGAAAGGGGTCCTCTAAGCAAAGAGAGAGCCTAAAAGCAACATAGACCAGAAAGGAACACAGACAATATACAGTAACACCTTACAGGCAATACAATGGCACTAAATTCCTATCTTTCAATAGTTACCCTGAATGTAAATGGGCTCAATGCCCCAATCAAAAGACACAGGCTATCAGACTGGATTAAAAAACAAGACCCATTGATATGCTGTCTGCAAGAGATGCACTTTAGACCCAAAGACACCCCCAGATTTAAAGTGAGGGGATGGAAAACCATTTACCATGCTAATGGACACCAAAAGAAAGCTGGGGCGGCAATCCTTTTATCAAATTAGATTTTAAACCATAGACTATAATAAGAGATGAGGAAGGACACTATATCATACTTAAAGGGTCTATCTAACAAGAAGATCTAACAATTATAAATATCTATGCCCCTAACATGGGAGCAGCCAATTATATAAGCCAATTAATAACAAAAGCAAAGAATCACATTGACAACAATACAATAATAGTGGGGGACTTTAACACCCCCCTCACTGAAATGGACAGATCGTCTAAGCAAAAGATCAACAAGGAAATAAAGACTTTAAATGACACACTGGACCAAATGGACTTCACAGACATATTCAGAACATTCCATCCCAAAGCAACGGAATACACATTCTTCTCTAGTGCCCATGGAACATTCTCCAGAACAGATCACATCCTAGGTCATAAATCAGGTCTCAACCGGTACCAAAAGATTGGGATCATTCCCTGCCTATTTTCAGACCACAGTGCTTTGAAACTAGAACTCAATCACAAGAGGAAAGTCAGAAAGAACTCAAATACATGGAGGCTAAAGAGCATCCTACTGAAGAATGAATGGGTCAACCAGGAAATTAAAGAAGAATTTAAAAAATTCATGGAAACCAATGAAAATGAAAACACAACTATTCAAAATCTTTGGGATGCAGCAAAGGCAGTCCTAAGAGGAAAGTATATAGCAATACAAGCCTTTCTCGAGAAACAAAAAAGGTCTCAAGTACACAATCTAACCCTACACCTAAAGGAGCTGGAGAAAGAACAGCAAATAAAGCCTAAACTCAGCAGGAGAAGAGAAATAATAAAGATCAGAGCAGAAATCAATGAAATAGAAACTAAAAGAACAGTAGAACAGATCAACGAAACTAGGAGCTGGTTCTTTGAAAGAATTAACAAGATTGATAAACCCCTGGCCAGACTTATCAAAAAGAAAAGAGAAATGACCCAAATCAACAAAATCATGAATGAAAGAGGAGAGATCCCAACCAACACCAAAGAAATACAAACAATTATAAGAAGATATTATGAGCAACTCTATGCCAGCAAATTAGATAACCTGGAAGAGATGGATGCATTCCTAGAGATGTATCAACTACCAAAACTGAAACAGGAAGAAATAGAAAACCTGAACAGACCTATAACCACTAAGGAAATTGAAGCAGTCATCAAAAATCTCCCAAAACACAAAAGCCCAGGGCCAGATGGCTTTCCAGGGGAATTCTACCAAACATTTCAAGAAGAATTAATACCTATTCTTCTGAAACTGTTCCAAAAAATAGAAATGGAAGGAAAACTTCCAAACTCATTTTATGAGGCCAGCATTACCTTGATCCCAAAACCAGACAAAGACCCCATCAAAAAGGAGAATTACAGGCCAATATCCCTGATGAACATGGATGCAAAAATTCTCACCAAAATACTAGCCAATAGGATCCAACAGTACATTAAAAGGATTATTCACCATGACCAAGTGGGATTTATCCCTGGGCTGCAACGTTGGTTCAACATCCGCAAATCAATCAACGTGATACAATACATTAACAAAAGAAAGAACAAGAATCATATGATCTCTCAATAGGTGCAGAAAAAGCATTTGACAAAGTACAGCAACCTTTCTTGATCAAAACTCTTCAGAGTATAGGCATAGAGGGTACATACCTCAATATCATAAAAGCCATTTATGAAAAACCTACAGCAAATATCATTCTCAATGGGGAAAAACTGAGAGCTTTCCCCCTAAGGTCAAGAATGCGGCAGGGATGTCCACTATCACCACTGCTATTCAACATAGTATTGGAAGTCCTAGCCACAGCAATCAGACAACAAAAAGAAATAAAAGGCATCCAAATCGGCAAAGAAGAAGTCAAACTCACTCTTTGCAGATGATATGATACTTTATGTGGAAAACCCAAAAGACTCCACCCAAAAACTGCTAGAACTCATACAGGAATTCAGTAAAGTGGCAGGATTTAAAATCAATGCACAGAAGTCAGTGGCATTCCTATACACCAACAACAAGACAGAAGAAAGAGAAATTAAGGAGTTGATCCCATTTACAATTGCACCCAAAACCATGATACCTAGGAATAAATCTAACCAAAGAGGCAAAGGATCTGTACTCAGAAAACTATAAAATACTCATGACAGAAATTGAGGAAGACACAAAGAAATGGAAAAACGTTCCATGCTCATGGATTGGAAGAACAAATATTGTGAAGATGTCAATGCTACCTAGAGCAATCTACACATTCAATGCAATGCCCATCAAAATACCATCCACTTTTTTCAAAGAAATGGAACAAATAATCCTAAAATTTGTATGGAACCAGAAAAGACCCCGCATAGCCAGAGGAATGTTGAAAAAGAAAAGCAAAGCTGACGGCATCACAATTCCGGACTTCCACCTCTATTACAAAGCTGTCATCATCAAGACAGTATGGTACTGGCAGAAAAACAGGCACAGAGATCAGTGGAACAGAATAGAGAGCCCAGAAATGGACCCTCAAGTCTATGGTCAACTAATCTTTGACAAAGCAGGAAAGAATGTCCAATGGAAAAAAGACAGTCTCTTCAACAAATGGTGTTGGGATAATTGGACAGCCACATGCAGAAGAATGAAACTGGACCAGTTCCTTACACCACACACAAAAATAGACTCAAAATGGTTGAAAGGCCTCAATGTGAGACAGGAGTCCATCAGAGTCCTTGAGGAGAACACAGGCAGCAACCTCTTCGACCTCAGCCAAAGCAACTTCTTCCTAGAAACATCGCCAAAGGCAAGGGAAGCAAGGGCAAAAATGAACTATTGGGACTTCATCAAGATAAAAAGCTTTTGCAAAGCAAAGGAAACAGTCAACAAAACCAAAAGACAACCGACAGAATGGGAGAAGATATTTGCAAATGACATATCAGATAAAGGGCTAGTATCTAAAATCTATAAAGAACTCATCAAACTCAACACCCAAAGAATCCAATCAAGAAATGGGCAGAAGACATGAAGAGACATTTTTCCAAAGAAGACATCCAAATGGCCAACAGACACATGAAAAAGTGCTCAATATCGCTCGGCATCAGGGAAATCCAAATCAAAACCTCAATGAGATACCACCTCACACCAGTCAGAATGGCTAAAATTAAAAAGTCAGGAAATGACAGATGTTGGTGGGGATGCGGAGAAAGGGGAACCCTCCTACACTGTTGGTGGGAATGCAAGCTGGTGCAGCCACTCTGGAAAACAGTATGGAGGTTCCTCAAAAAGTTGAAAATAGAGCTACCCTACGACCCAGCAATTGCACTACTGGGTATTTACCCCAAAGATACCAAAGTAGGGATCCGAAAGGGTACGTGCACCCCGATGTTTATAGCAGCAATGTCCACAATAGCCCAACTGTGGAAAGAGCCAAGATGTCCATTGACAGATGAATGGATAAAGAATTTGTGGTATATATATACAGTGGAATATTATGCAGCCATCAAAAGGAATGAGATCTTGCCATTTGCAACGACGTGGATGGAACTGGAGGGTATTATGTTGAGCTTATATAAGTCAAACAGAGAAAGACATGTATCATATGAGCTCACTGATATGAGGAATTCTTAATCTCAGGAAACAAACTGAGGGTTGCTGGAGTGGGGGGTGGGGTGGGAGGGATGGGGTGACTGGGTGATAGACACTGGGGAGGGTATGTACTCTGGTAAGCGCTGTGAATTGTGCAAGATTGTTGAATCTCAGATCTGTACCTCTGAAACAAATAATGCAATATATGTTAAGAAAAAAAAAAGAAGAAGAAGAAAAAGGTAGCAGGAGGGGAAGAATGAAGGGGGGGAAATCAGAGGGGTAGACGAACCATGAGAGACGATGGAATCTGAAAAACAAACTGAGGGTTCTAGAGGGAGGGGGGTGGGAGGATGGGTTAGCCTGGTGATGGGTATTGAGGAGGGCACATTCTGCATGCAGTACTGGGTGTTATGCACAAACAATGAATCATGGAACACTTCATCTAAAACTAATGATGTAATGTATGGGGATTAACATAAGAATAAAAAAATAAATAAAATAAAAATAAATATAAAAATAAAAAATGTTTAGACAAAAAAAATAAACAAATCAGACATTCCAAGAAAACTAAAAAATAAGAGATAAAGGGCACTTAGTCCCATTAGGTAGTAAAACGTACTAAAAACCTTCAAAAATAACAGTAGTATTATTCTAATGCTGGTATACACAGAAAGATCAATGGGCCATAGCTGACAATTCAGAACCAGAGTCAGATGAACAGAGGAATTTAGTTTATGATAGAATTTTTACCTGGAAAAATTGGGAAAAAGGTAGTTTCATAAATTCATAAATCATGTAGAAAAAACTGGGGAGCTACTGGAAAAAATTAGTTTGGACTTGTATTTCGTTTCATGTATTATTATAAACTTCAAATTAATTGTAGTTTTATCTAGAAAATAAAACCATGTATGTACTAGAAGAAAACAAGGAAGAATTCTTTTATAATCCTGGCATTGAGGAGGCCTTTTTAAATTATAATAACCGGAAGTCATAAGAAGTGACAGATTTGTCCACATATTAAAAAAAAGTCATGCCAAAACCCTATGAACAACATCAAAAGCAAATAGTAAACAAAAAATAATTGTGTGGGGGCACCTGGGTGGCTCAGTCAGTTAAGTGTCTGCCTTGAATCAGGTCATGATCCCCTGGTCCTGGGATGGAGCCCTTTGTCCTTGTCTCTTTGGGCTCCCTCCTCAGAGGGGAGCCTGCTTCTCTCTCTCCCTCTGCCCCTCCCCCACTCATATTCCCTCTCTCATTCTGCTCTCTCTCTCTCATAAATAAATAAAATCTTTAAAAAAATAATTGTAGTGCATATTGCAGATAAGTGCTACATTTCTAAATATATAGTTTCTACAAACAAAAAGAACCAAAACCTAATAACAAAATGGAAAAAAGATATTAAAAGACAGTTCATTGAAAAGGGAAAAATGCCCAATCTCAATCATAATAAGACAGATACAAATTAAAATAAAGACTATAGGGCGCCTGGGTGGCTCAGACGGTTAAGCGTCTGCCTTCGGCTCAGGTCATGATCCCAGGGTCCTGGGATCGAGTCCCGCATCGGGCTCCCTGCTCCTTGGGAGCCTGCTTCTCTCTCTCTCCCTCTCTCTGTCTCTCATGAATAAATAAATAAAATCTTAAAAAAATAAAATAAAATAAAGACTATATATCAAAATACATTTTTTTGCCTGACAATTTGGCAAAAATCCACAAATTGATAACACATTGTGTTGCTGAGTATGTGAAAAAGCAAATACTGTCATACATAGCTGGCGAAGATGTAATTTGGTAAAGCCCATATAGAATGCAGTTTGGCTTTATCTATCAAAAGTACAAATGTATACATCCTTTGACTCAGAAATTCCTATTGTAGAAATCTATCCCAATGATTGAATTGCATAATTGTGAAGAGTGTACAGGATTATTCATCATAGCACTGTTTCTTTTTTTTTTTAAGATTTTATTTATTTATTTGACAGAGAGAGAGAGAGAGAGGACGAGAGCACAAGCAGGGGGAAGGGCAGAGGGAGAGGAAGAAGCAGGCTCCCTGCTGAGCAAGGAGCTCACTGCGGGGCTCGATCCCAGGGTCCTGGGATCATGACCTGAGCCAAAGTCAGACTCTTAACTGACTGAGCCACCCAGGCACACCTATTTCACTGTTTCTAGTAATGAAATATTTGAAACAATATAAATGCCCCTCAATAGGAGTGGTTGACTAAATTATGGTACGTTAATGTACTGTTGTAAAGTGGAAAAAAGAATGAGAGAATTATATTCACATATAATATGAAAAACTCTCCAAAACTACATTTAATGAAAAAAACCCCCACAAAGTTTGGCTATAACATGCTAGCATGTGTGTGAAAAATACGGGAAAAGCTAAAATATAGTTATATATACTTGTATATGTCTAAAAAAACTCTGAAGGGTCAGATGGCAAACTAATACCGATGATTTCCTTTGGGGGCACTAAGTAGAGGGGTGCTAGGGATGGGAGGGAAATTTTCACTATATTTAATATTTTTTGATTTTTGAATCATGTGTCTATGTTAAAAAAGCAAAATGCTGAGTTAAAAAACGGACTTGGAGAAAATCTAGAATGGGGTTTATTTGAGAAAATTTTAGCAGCAGAGATGTGGTGGAGTGCAAATTTTCCCAAATTCTCCTTACCCTTCCGCTTAGGCTCGTCAGAGGTAGACTGAGTGCACTGTAGCCAAGATTCCAGTAGAGAGGAGCCCGGCCTTGTAATGCTTTACTTTCTACAGGATTGGCTGGACATTTGTATCTGACTAGGGGACTATGTGACAATGGAAGGTCCCAGTGGAGGAAGGGGCCTGGTCATAAAGGCACAGCCTTCGGTCAGGTTAACTGAGATCTGCTGAATCTGCTGTCTGCCAGAAAGGAAGGAATGAGCTTCCAGGATCATCCGGACCTGTCCCTCTGCAGGGCCATAAAAGTGCCTTCTATCAACACAAAATCAGATCAGTTAAAAAATTCACAATGCCCCTGAGATGTAAACAAACCAGTTGGCTTGGAAGAAGGAGAAGTGCTGATGCTAAGCCTGGGAAACATTTCTCCCATGCACCTTTGTTATGGGACGAAAAATACCTCCACAGCATCCATTCAGGAAGATGGTATGAGAGGTAAGCTTTTTCAAAATGATAGATGGAATCAAAATAAGTACAATTTAGTTAAAAAAATCCTTTAAAGAAGCCAAGACGATATACACCAAATTTAAAGCTCTCTTCTTGTCTGATTTGATCTAAGTGTGGGATTTAGACTAGCATATCTCATACCCTTTCCTCCTCACCTTTATATGAGGCTGGAGTGGTTTTCATTCATATAGGTCCTTGTTAGGCTCCTTACATTTCCCAAAGAGATACTGTCCTACTCTGAGCTAGACCACACATGATTTTGCTTTTAGTTGGCAACATAGAGTATTTGAACTGTAAGTATTTGTTAGGGAGGAAGTTCTAAACCTAGTATCTTGAGACTCTCTGTGAAGAGACATACTATTTATAGGTCAAAGCCTGAATACAAACCCTTGGCCTTGTCCCAGTTTGGGGATGGATTCATCTGCAGCTTTTGATCTCATTAAGCCTCTATCATTACTCTGTGGCCCTGGGTGGCCTGTTTCTAGTAGGAGTAAAAACAGAGCTGATCAAACACAGCTTCTGTGTTAGCTTCTATGTGCTGCTCATCAGAGACACCTGCTTGCTCACTTCCCCTTCCTGAATGCTCTAAAATAAGGTCTTTGCTGACTCTTCTTCCCTGCCATGGACAACTCTGGATTCAACCTCTCATCTTCCTGGATATCCATCAGGACCTCTGCTGAAGCACAAATACCAACTACCTCTAAACTGGCAAGGCAAATCAGTGAAAACTATATCTAACATTCTAATACACATATTTTGAGTGTCTGCTATATATCAAGCACTATTCTAGGCACTAAGGTTATATAGTGGGTCAGACTTGACACTGCTCTTCAGTAACTCATGGTCTAAAAGCGGGCTGAACAAATTGTCGACCTCAGGGAGTTAGAGATGGCTTTGCAGAGGATTTGCCCAGATGGGTGGAGCAGGCCTGCCTGCCAGAGGGAATAATAAGTAGAGTGAATAAGATGTAGAGAGAATAACATAACATTAGGATGATGTCAGTGGGAAACTGTGATTTACTTCATAAAATTTACTCAATAAGCGACTCAATTTTAGCAGGAAAACTGAAATGTAAAGGGCAAAGTTAAATATATACAAGCATTATAAAATCTTCAAAGATTTCAGTATGCAAAGGTAAAAGTGGGCTGAGAAGAGTAAAGTGATTGGTAGCCATGATTGAGTGTAGGAAGAAGTGTAGGCAGATACCTAAGGCAACTAGTCATAGCTCTTCCTGCTCGCAATTGACTTTTATCAACTCAACTACATGCTTGCCTTGAACAAAGCACAGAACCATGTTGAATTTTACTTGGCTTATTTATCTTTCTCCCACCAGGCTCTGAGTTCCTTGAGGTCAGGGACTGGTTTTCATTCCTCTTTGTACCTCAGTGTCTAGCCTATGTACCAAGTTCCTAGCATATAGTCAGCATCTAATAAAAGTTTATAGACTATTGGGGCGCCTGGGTGGCTCAGTTGGTTAAGTGACTGCCTTCGGCTCAGGTCATGATCCTGGAGTCCCGGGATCGAGTTCCGCATTGGGCTCCCTGCTCGGCAGGGAGTCTGCTTCTCCCTCTGACCCTCCCCCCTCTCATGTGCTCTCTCTCATTCTCTCTCTCTCAAATAAATAAATAAAATCTTAAAAAAAAAAAGTTTATAGACTATTGCATTCTTGCTTCTTATCATTAGGACTCCTGGCTTTGTGTTACCGACCTTAACTTGACAACCAGGCACTAACCTGTGCGTGTGTGTCTATTTATTCAAGGGGTAGATATTTATTAAGTGCGGACTATGAGCCAGGTACTGGAAAAGTACTGGAGGTATAGTGCTAAATAAAACCAACAGGGCCCTTGTTCTCTGGGAGCTTGGAGATGTCATCTACAATGTTATACATTTCACCCCAGAATTCCTTCTGTGTCAGATGCTATGTATATTGGCTTTTTTTAGCATGTGTTCTGATCTCCTTCAGGAAAGACAACAACTACATTTCCCAGATCCCCTTGCAACCAACGGTGTGGATATGATTTAGGTTCCCTGGATTAGATGGAGGTAAGTGATGTCAGAGGTGGTATTTGAGGTATTCATTTTGTTGGTACAGCTCATATAGTAGTATAGATAGCTCAGGAGCCAGGGATTCTGGTTTTAGCTTTGGTGGTCCTCAAATCAACATGGTGGTAGAAGCTACCTGATTACCAGCTTCCTGATTGCGGTGGTGCTCTTGGTTCCCTTGGAGGGCCAGTTCGCACGTGGCTCTGGGAGTCACTTCCAGTGACCCAGCCTAGACCTACTACTTCAGTCCTTTAATTTTGTAAGTACCACTTTCCTATATTAAATCTATGCTTAAGCTAGCCAAATGGGCTTCTGTTATCTGCAATAGAAACTGGATTGATACATTCTCTTTTTCTTCTAGGGAAGAATTATTTGCTCCAGGTTTGGGATTACCAGAGCTTTTGATTAAAACCTCTGTTGTGGCTTATGCTAACCATTCATTAGGTGGGTTTCTGTACCTCACTTTCTATACGCTGCACTGTATGCTGGGCTAGGCTCCCTGTCTCTCTGGCTTCGTGTTGGGTGCTGGCCCTTGGAAGAACTGGCTGAAGCTTACAAGATGGAAGGGAAGGGAAGGTTCTGGATTCTGGCTCTAGCAGTGATTGCTGCTGGGGCAGGAGGGTGATTCCGGATACTTGACGCTGAGGAAGAAGCAGCACCTCCTTTGGGAACTCCACAAGCATCTAGAACAACATCTCTAATAGGATCTCAGCAGATTCAGACTCATGGCCTCCGCATGGGGTTGGGGGGGTGTCAGCTGTTTCTGTCTTTCACTCCTTCAGCAACCATTTCCCCTTCTCCCTTTTGCTTTTCCAGACCTTCCAATTTTTATAAGCAATTCTCTCTATTAAATTACCTTTTTGAGAAAACTGGAGTAGTTTCTGTTTTCTTGATGGGATCCTGTCAGATACAGAGTACATCTGAACATGTAAATATTTCATCTGTTTATGTAGCTTTGTGTTTATTTCTGCCATTTGTATCCTCCATCCCTCATTGCATATACTTTATGAAAGCAAGGACCTTCTTTCATTCATTTTTAAAAAATTTCTGATGCCTAGAACAGATTCTGTCTAGTAAGTATCAAATATATATTTTCAAAAAAATGAATTAGTGAATATTGTTTGCAGCTTAGAGATCTAAGTTTGTTGCCCCAACCTGGTAACCTGATATAGGGTAACTTGATACAGTAGCATTCTTGAGCTGGATTTACTCCTTGATTAAGATGATTCTGCTCACAGGGGCCTTGCAGGTGGGTCTAGGCATCAAGGAAATGGGAAAAGCGGTTTGTTAATTTTAGCCTTACTGAATAATTAGGTGATAAATTACAACCTCAAGCTGGTTTTTTGAGTCATAGAATCCTACGGGAGAAATGTAAGCAATAATTAGAATTGAGACCCTGGAGACGGTCTGCAGCTTGGGGTTGAGAGAAGAGAAGGCAGTGGGTGAACCAAGACAGCACCTCTCCTTGACTCCCAATTCTGAAGAGCAGCAGAACGCTTCAGTGCCATGCACAACAAAAGAGCTGGAATATGGCCATCAACCAATACAGATTTTAATAGTATTCAACTGTTTATATGGTCCATGGTCTGGGTCTTTATTTCCAAGTTCACTTGTACTATGTTTAAGTAAAACCCGTTAGGCTTAGCGTTCAAGGCACTGAGATAATTAACACATGATTTGTGGGGAAAAAGAAAATGCTCACTCCATTTCAGGTAGAAGTTTGAGTTCTCATGAGAGCAATAATGGCAGCTGGATCCAAAGGAAAGAATAGAGGCCTAGAAATACACTATTATTCAAAGGTTACACAGGAACATTTTGCCACAGAGAGTGAACATCAATTTACTCACATCTAAACAAGCTATTTACCAAAGGCTTTCCTTTATGAACCAGTGACTTCACACAGAGCCTCAAAGCCTGAACACTTGGATACCAAGGATATTGTTTCCTAGCAACAATAACTACACAGAAGCTCTCAAAATTTCCTCTCAGCCCCTGGGGACTTCTTAGTGGTGCAGAAAGTACAGATAAAATTAAGTTGATGTCAATGGATAAAGATGCATGGAGCTAGTACAAATGTAGAAGGATCTGGATGTTAGTGTTTCTCTTCATTATCTGAAACACTCTCTTTTGGATACATTTTCTAATCTGGAAATAAAAATTACTCCCCACTGTGTTTAATAGACCTGAGAGGATGGTCTAAAATTATACCTAAATTGTGTTTTAGATAATGTAGATATTCAAGCTTCTAATCCATGAGTGGGCGGAAGTAAATGTATTTCCCTTTGAGGAACAGCCATAGCCTCACCTCACCTTTCCTGGTGTGGAGCTTGATTGGCTTAGGCCCATTGTTAAAATATCATCCCCCTTGCTGTAGTGACTGGCCCAAGATTAGGCAATAATCCAGATCTAAAACAATCAGCTCACAGCAATCCCCTGATCAAATTATTTCTTGGAAATAGGGAGGTGACCCAAACTGGTTCACTTCTAGAGAAATCTGGGAGTTTTGTTCAAAAGTTAGAGGAGAGATTTCCCTCTCTCTTTTATTTACCAGCAAATAAGAAATGTCGAGCAGAAAGTGGCTGGTCCAGTTATAAGAGCCAATATATTCCCTTCCTATATTCATCAGCCCCTACTTGCACTTATTGAAGTGTCCTGGATCACACTCACGATCAGCATTTCAACTATTGTTAGAAAATGACCTACTGAAATAAATCTAATAGTCTGTCACTCCCCAGTTCTTCCTTCTCCTTCTACATGAGGGCAGAAATTTTAGTTTATCAGTATCTCTGTTCCTGTAGTTGTGTAGACACTTTATATTAAAAGGTTATTAGATATTTGTAATTGTGCATCTCAGCGGCAGATAAGGCTGCCAAACAAGTATAATCTTTCCAATGGCTCCAAATCTGTTACAACATTTATTCTAAAAGCTTATTTGGATCCCTTTCTCACCCACATCTGTACCACTGTGATATCCTAAGAAGCCATAAACAAACTGTGGAAGACATATATATATATGATTATGTTCAGTTAGCCAACATATAGTACATCATTAGTTTCTGGTGTAGTGCTCAACGATTCATCAGTTGCGTATAACACCCAGCGCTCACGACAACACGTGCCCTCCTTAATACCCATCACCTGGTTACCCCTCCCCCACCCCCTTGCCTCTGTAACCCTCAGTTTGTTTCCTGGAGTCCAGAGTCTCTTAGTAGGTATTTATCCCAAAGATACAGATGTGGTGAAAAGAAGGGGCACATGAACCCCAATGTTTATTTTATTATTATTATTTTTTAAAGATTTTATTTATTTATTTGAGAGAGAGAGAATGAGAGACAGAGAGCATGAGAGGGGGGAGGGTCAGAGGGAGAAGCAGAGACTCCCTGCTGAGCAAGGAGCCCGATGCGGGACTCGATCCCGGGACTCCAGGATCATGACCTGAGCCGAAGGCAGTCGCTTAACCAACTGAGCCACCCAGGCGCCCCTGAACCCCAATGTTTATAGCAGCAAAGTCCACAATAACCAAACTGTGGAAGGAGCCAAGATGGCCTTCAACAGACAAATGGATAAAGAAGATGTGGTTCCTATATACAACGGAATATTACTCAGCCATCTTGAAAGGATGAATACCCACCATTTGCTTCAACATGGGTGGGGCTGGAGGGGATTACGCTAAGTGAAATAAGTCAAGCAGAGAAAGACGATTATCATATGGTTTCACTCATATGTGGAACATAAAGAATAGTGCAGAGGACCACAGGGGAAGGGAGGGAAAACTGAACGGGAAGAAATCAGAGAGGGAGGCAAACCATGAGAGACTGTGGAAGACATATTTTTAAAGTGTTCTCACAGTATTAAAAAACCTTAAGTACAAATCTGTGCAGCAATACACTTAATGTTTGACTCCTGTCTGACAAAATACTGTTGGAGTGGTCACCCAGTCCCTAGGGATGGCTATCAGTTGTTAATTAGGTTTGTAAGTGATCATTAGAAAATATGTCCTTATAATAAGCAAAAATTCACCTTTCAGGAGGGCATTTACTGTCAGATCGTTGTCTACCCATTGTGTTAATAGAAGACAAACCCAGTGACTTTCTACATGAGAGCACCTCCCATTTTCTGAGGACAACTCTCCTGATCCCTTTCAGTCTTTCATTCTCCTGGCTCTGGTCTCTCCCAGGATATCCTGTCTATGAAGCTTTCTCTGCTCTGTAGTTTCCAGGTTGCTTATATGCCCCTTGAAGTGCAGAGTCCCAAACTGAGAGCTGGCTATGTCTACCCTGTCTCTTCTATCTGAGTTATCTGGCTCCTTTCCCTTACTCCCAAGGTTAATTCTGCCCTGGTCATTGAGCCACTCCTGACTGATTTAAGAATTCAGCAGCAGCAGGTTTGGAATTACATGATGTCCTTCAGATTTGGAATCGTAGAGTCCAGGCATGTTTTCTAGTTTCTTAAGCATCCCCTGAGGATCCCCCTTATTTTCAGCCAGATCTAAGACCTAGTGCACCAGGAACAAAGTCCGTTTTCTCAGGATTCTACCCACTCCTGTCAAGCCTTGGCATCTCCTATGTTTGGCCAATATGAAAATTCCCAGAATGACTTTTCGAGAGTCCTTGATTGCTTAATACCACCTAGTCCATTAATCCTTGTATACACTAGATCATCTCTATTTAAAGACTTTTAGACCGCGAGTACTTTTGTTTTTGGAGACACCTTCGCGCCTTATATTAGCTACATTAAAATGCATTAACATCCCATGTTAAACATACTTTACATGTCACTATAAAAGCATTGGTTTTTAGCTGACTTGTTAATGTTCTTTTTGTTTTAAGATTGTATTGTATATATTTGTTTTGTATATATGTATATATATGTGTGTGTGTTTTGTTATATTTATTTTAAGATTGTATTGTATTGTATATATTTGTTTTAAGATTGTAGTTTTCTCTATGTATTTTTGAGCCAATAATTTAAGACACTTTGCCTGATGGCAAAATGGCTTGGCTGGATCCCAGATACCAATTGGGCTTTAGTGTATTGCCTAAGATCTCCTTCCAAGGTTTCTTTATTTGAAATATATCCAGTTCCTCTTAAATTTCTCACTGATGGGAATCCTGCTATGATCATCAGATCTCCTGACCCTAATTGTTGGCCCATCCTGAACTCTAAATTAGCCAGCCACCTGTAATTTCTCAGGATGAAGTTGCCTGGCAGGTTGGACTGCCTGCAATAGCTATACCCTTGGGTTGTCCAGGTGCCGTCTCTGAGACTGAACGTCTGTCTGACCCTATTCTGACCTTCTCTACCATTTTCCTGGCCCCATGCTTACATGCTGTATGCCACGTCTGTCTAACTCATGGTAGTTTCAGTGCGGGCGGCTAACAAGGAGCAAGACTTATATTCTAGTCACTGGTCTTGCTGGTCTTCTATTACAGCAGCACAAGTTCAAATTGGCATTTTGACAGTCACATTTTTCCCCCCTTCAGACTCAAATATAGGATCTAAAATTGTCCCCATTAAATGTTATCTAATTCAATTTGACTTGCTGTTCTAGCCCGCTGGGTGTTTTTTGTTTTTTAAATCCTTATTTGCTCACCCTCTTAGTTTCATGTTATCTTCAAATTTGATAAATGTGCCTTTTATCATTATTCCCTTGATTGAGACAAATGCGGAATGAGACAAAGATAGAGCCCTGTAACACTCTTTTGGCAATATCCCTCTAGGTTGATATCAAAAGTCTTTGATCGGCACTTTACGGGGTGGCACTGGAATTTATCCATTTAATATTTGCCTAACTGTTTTAGCCTCGAGTCTGTATCTCTGTATTTATCACATTTTCCTGATTCGCTGATTTTGCAATCCTATCAAATAAGAAAGTGAGGTCTGTTTCTGACTTACGTTTAGAGAAAGCGAGCTGCCTCCATCAATTACGGATTCCCCTTCTATGGGGTCCGGGGCTCGAATCCCGCCCAGACTGAATCAGTCTCATCAGCCTAGGGGTCTTAGAATTTTCCTTTCTTCCCTTCTGGAACAATGGAATGGGATATTCTGTTCTGTGCCCATCAATTACCATTTGGGGGTACTAATGTAAGCCTGTATGCTCATGAAAATAACCTTCCCTTCACAACCTCAAGTTTCCTTTAATAAGTGCTAATTAATTTATGTAAGTGCCTATGTTTTAGGGAAATTTTTGGTCACAGATAAGAACCAGTGGTGCTCTATTGCCAAAATCAGTGGTGGGGTAAAAGATAATTACACCTGGAAATCCTAGAATCTTACTATGAAATGTTTGTCTTATATGTTTGTTACCAACAAAATTTTCTCAAACAGCCACAAGTCATTTATATTTTGTCCTAATTGTAAAAGGGAGAATATTTTAAGTCTCAGAAAAAAATTCTTATCTATCTCTTTCCAATTTACATTAACAATCATGGATTAGATTTTTCTGGAATATTTGTGGTCAATTTTTTTTTGTAGTCTTAAAACCCTTTTTACATTGTGTATATATTTAATGAATATCCCAACTCCCTGTACACTCCCTCCTTAAAAAAATAACTTGGGCAAAAGATGGAAATAAATGTGACGGTTAACTCTTGTTTCTAAGTCCTGCCAAGATCTGGGTACACCTTTCTTGAAGATGAATTTCACACTATTTCAACCGAATAAAACTTGTACTCTTTGTAAATTTCTGTAAGAACTCTCTTCCAAAACTGAGACAGTCTTTTGCTTCATACTGCTGTCACAGAGTGGAGAGGGCCTTGCTTGTTCAACTCATCTCAGATGAGGTCTTAGAGTTATGGTGCTTAGAAGTCACCACCTCTGCCAGCAATTTCTCCTCTGGATATAAAGGAAGATCAAAGCCCCTCTCCATTTTGAAAGAGTTGTTTGGTTATGGTCCTTTACGCCTATATTCTCTAAGCAGTGGAATGACCACATTCACTTGAACATATGAGAAAAGGATTAACCCATAAGCAGAGAATCTAGTATGTCAATATCAAAAAGTCATTTAAGATTGTTTTAAAATCCTATTTAGGATTGTATATTATTTAAGAATGCTTGATCTAGGGGGCACCTGGGTGGCTCGGTCGGTTAAGCTCCCGGCTCTTGGTTTCGGCACGATCATGATCTCATGGGCTGTGGGATTGAGCACCACATAGGGCTCTGCACTCAGTGGGGAGTCTGCTTCAAGATTCTCTCCCTCTGCTCCTGCCCCTGCTCACATGCACTCTCTTTCTGTCTCTCTCAAATAAATAAATCTTAAAAAAATGCTTGATCTATTGGGCATCCTTAAAGGTGTACATTATTGTTTCATTTAAAAGAATAAAAAATGAAATCAGGCCTAGAGAAAGAGGTTGCCTCTGAATTTGATAAGA